>NC_064920.1:187194541-187506208 GCF_023897955.1 Schistocerca gregaria | reverse complement strand
TGTGCTGCTAGAGTTTCTCCTTCTTACATGAGGCATAACGATCTTCTCACAAAAATTAACATTCAGACGCTATTACTGAATGAGATATCTCCTGCCTAAACTTGTTCATATGCAGGATGTAGATGGCTTTCTCTCTTCCTAAATTTTGCGGTAACTTTGAAATGCTAAACATTTTATCCAAAAATATAGTGCATTTGTAGATCAATTTTCAAACATTGTGGTTTTTGGGGGATTGCATAGCAGTTGTCAGATTGGGCATAAATTTTTCAGACTAATTTTGTTGCACTGAGTTATGTGATGATAGCAGCCAAATTCTTCCTCTAGGAAGATGACCTGTAGCAAAGGACTTTTGTAATGTCCATTTGTATGAAAATACTCTGTTGTATTGGAGATAGATGTGAAAGTAAATAATATTGGAAAAGCTAACCCGTGGGAAGGCAAAAGAAAAATTGATCCTAGAGCACTTAGTCACCGTCCATTGAAATTCTCCTAATATTCCCAGATAATGAAATTGTTGGTCTTTTTCAATACAGGCAAGTACTGTAAATGGAATATATCTGTCATGTATTTCAAAGCAGCCATACAGAGTATGGTTTAGTACACATTTTGGAGAAATGAGATAGATAATTGAAGCAATAGTGTAATGCATACAGTACTATACTTTTGCAGTAAAATAAATTGGTTGCTATTATGGGCAATTATAAGTTCAAAGGAACCAATTTTTCATACTTAAGCTAAATACCAGATGGTACATTAGTAAAATTACAAAATGTTGTAAACCATTCAAGCATTCTTCTACCAAAGACAAACCATGTATGATTTCATATTGAGCTTATACTTGTTGTGTGATTGATTATCATTGGTTTCCTCATGTATTTAAGTATTTTTGTATTATTGTGAAAACCAGTTGATATTTTTTTACTGCAGATACGAGTGATTGATGCTGCCAAATATCGAAAAATACACGAGGAGGTGATGAAAAAATTGGATAAATTGGAAAATGAATTTCTGCCTCAAGTGATGGTGGATAATACAGAAATAATATTTGACACTATTTACTACTTAGAATCACAGACCAAAGATTTGATAATTGCTAATACAGGGCAGGTAACTGTAAAATTTGTCATAGTATGAGCTAGACACACTATAACTTATATTATTAGACACTATATCTTCACAGGATAAACTGTTTCAGGTTCCTGTCACATTTGAGTTCATAAAAAAATTGGATGATTCAAGTTATTGCAAGGATTGGTTGAATATAGAACCATATGCAGGATTTATAATGCCAGGTATGTAACTGAAGCTTCCTTTAGTCTCTCCAAAATTGCAAAAATATAATGTTAAGGAATTAGAATTTTGTATAGTGTTGAATATGGACATTGGTTATAATCTGACAAGGTTTTTGGCTTACATTATGTTAATAGATAGTAAGTAAGTCCACATCAGGAGATGAATAGATTAATGGAGTTAGCACAGTAACTCATACTATATATTTATTCTTAAGTGCTTAGTTGTCAGCATTGGTTCATTCCTTTATGTATAAAGCCATGTTTCTTCTTTGAAAAACAGTTCGTCCACACTAGAAATGTGTTTAAAAATGTAGCTCATCTTGGAATGGCACATTCCAGAAGTTGTAAATATTGTTGTATACATCTGTACTCCATGTAAATAATAATGATCACAAAGGAATGCAATAGGAAGCTCAATTAGAGAATAACACAATTTCAGAAACTTGAATTATTCGAATTTTTTAGTTGCCCAAGGTCTGTAGATCGCGTTATTTACAGTAGATTGGTACTATTTTTGCGTAAAGCTGCCTATTAATACATGAACTAACATTCCAGTTTTTGGAAGTAATAACTGCAAGTAGTAGTGGTGGTGGTAGTAGTAGTAGTAGTAGTAGTAGTAGTAGTAGTAGTAGTATTATGGATATGAATCTAGTCTCCAACTTTTAAAATAAGGGAAAGGCAACTTCTTGCAAGGGAACTAAGGTGAATTTTGTGGTCTCTCTTCAGTAGCACCAGTCTTGATCACCTCGAAGCTGGAAAGTTCATATAAGTGTGGAATGGTGGCTATGAACACACACACACACACACACACACACACACACACTTTATTATGCCTTCTAGCTACAGTGGTGATTCAATTTTTCACTATGAACAATCTTTCTTGCAAGTCTACAAACAAAATAAACAGTTCCCATTATCTAAAAACAACACAATTCACATTTAGCACAGTCCTTTAGCTATCTGTTAAACATGATTAGGCTCCGGTGCTTCATTTGAATGCGTCCATCACAGAAATGACTTGAGTCCAACAAGTTCCTTACTTCGGTGACAATAATCGTATACAACTTCGATAACTGAAGTCACTCAAAAGTAATTAAACAATACAGTCTGTGAGTTTGATGACTGGAGTCTGTATTCTCATGTGCAGAATATACATAATAGAAACACAAGTCAAAGGACAAGAGAATGTCCAGCATAGGTGTTACTCTTTAGCTCTCAAACTGTGAACTGTCTGTTGGGTAACATCAGACTATTTATAAATGGGCTTAAAAACAAACTAATATTTTGAAAAGCGCATGTTTTGAAAATATTTTATGTGCTGTTTATTGTTTTTGATGAGCAGCAAGGATTAATAAGATTTTCACTTATATAAAGTGTTGCTAGTCAGAAATTTAGAAAAATACATGGAAGAACTATTATTGTAATGCCAGTGTGAATCTCCTTATTTATATGAATGAGTGCTATATTGAAAGACTTAGTAAGGTGAGTTAATTAATGCTGTATGTCAGTTGGTATGGAAAAATAAGTTACCAGAAGTTAGTAATCACTCTGTAAACTGATAGTGGAAATTGGCAGTAGCTAGAAACTTTTATGTTAAGTATTGCTTAAGGTAATTAGTATTCAGTAATTTAAATTCCTCCACAGCTCACTTTATAATATTATACTGATAAGCTTGTAAAGTTTTACACATCTGGAACATTAACAGTAACTTTTGTTCTAATGAAACTTAATTACACAGATGGAATCAGAACACTTGGAAATGAGGATGTGAATAACAAACATAACACTTAAAATAATAAATTTAAGAATTCGAGGTTTTTAGGTAAGTGCTACGTGTCAATAGGTAAACACATTGAGAATAAGATGAAATTAAATGAAAGATTTGGTTATTTTGGGAATAGAGAAACATAACAGATGGAAAGTATCCACCTAGCTCATTCACACTCTCACCTATAGCAGACTCATGGTTGGAACACAAACACACAACGGAAAACCATATTTGCACTAGGTTTCAAGCTCTTGTTCTTTTTTCAGTAAAGTTACACAGATTCAAATACACAATAACGCACACTCTTGTAGCCACTGTCAGACTTGGACAAGTTTCCGGGTTACACAAAACTCACGGGGCTAAGTCAAATTTGTCAGGTATCATGCACAAAAGTACAGTAAAAAGTTTTAACTATGCATATACTGTATTTTCGTACCTTCACTCTAGCACTGTAGATGTTAGTTTACTGTATATTGGACAACAAAACACTGGACTATTACACTAATTGATAAATAACACAGCATTTCTATATTTTTACTCTAACTTTTAAATTCGTTTATTATTGTATGTACATTCATATTTTTCCCATGTTTATTTGCTTTACATTCCCCCCCCCCCTCCCCCCCTCTCTCCAACATATCAAGGAGGGAAACTTGTTTCAATTTTCTGTTGAAAATAGTTTTTTCTAGGCAATTTTTGCACCATACAATAGTTCTAACAAGTTGGAAGAATGTTTGTGCTGCAAATTGCATAACAGTGTTTATGCATGCAATGGCTTCTTCAAGCTTATTGATTTTTCTAGGGACATCATTTTTCTCCTCTTTTTCTTCTTCATCATCCTCTGCGTTACGGATTTCAATTAAATCTGTCGAAGTGAAAGTGGAGTGATTTGACAGAAAGTAATCATTTCAAATGTAATCATCTGCACTACATGAAACGTTTCACATTTTTGTTAATTCTGCAGTTGCTGCTGCATTTTCTTGAACTTCGATGGCCACAAAAGTGTCTTGTTCTTGACCCCCAAACCCCGCTTAATTGAAGCACTTGGTGACAGCTTCAGGTTTTATTTCCTTTACTGCCAAGCAAATACAGTTTACTGCATCCAGAACAGAAACTGACTATGCAAGAGCAAATGCACTTTCGGGTTCTTCAACACTAAGAATAAGAGATTGCATTAGTAATCACCTATGACACTTGAATGTTTAAATAATGCCCTGATCCATGGGTTGTTTGAGGCTGGTTGAACCTGGAGGGAACCAAGCCAATTTCACGTTTGATAACGTTACTTTCAGGTAGCAGGTTGCATTGTGTAGGATAAGGAGATCTTGCTGCTTTCCTTTCTTCATTTTGCCATTGAAGGAGACCAGCCATTTTTCCATAAGACCACTCACCATCCACGCCTTTTTATTGCTTTGTCATGTGACAGGAAGCTTACTGACATGTGTTTTTGAAACACCACCATTTTGCCGCCTTTCCAATCAGCAGTGGCTTCTTTATTTAAACTAACATGTTTCCAGGCAGCAATACAATGAGTCTTTCCTTGGACATTTTTTCGCCGGTGCACTTTTTACTCGAAATGCTAGCAGTTTTGAAGACAACGCGTGATAACAGTCCCGTTTCATCAGCATTGAACATGTCTTCCGGGTCATAATTCACAATTAATTTGGACAGTATTGTCTTCCATTTTGTCGCTACACTTTCCTGCACATCCTTAGCTTCCCCACACACTTCTTCCACACGATGTTGTGCCTACCTTTGAAACTGCCGAGCCATCCTGTGGTTGCCTTAAACTCCGTAGTTCAAAGCTCTTCTGCGACTTTCCAAACCACACTCTGCAACATGGGTCTAGATAAAGATAAGTTTTTTGCCCGCACACTTATGAACCATTCCCACACTATATCGTTAATTTCTTCATTTCCGGTCTTCTTTGCCTTTCTTTTCATCTGCCTGTTCTCTTTCATCCATTCGTTCTGAATCTTATCCTTGTTTCGTAACGTCTCATGAATTTGTGTTTTACCGCATTTGAAATGCAACATAATTTTGCTCACAGTGTGTTGGGGTCTTTCTCACTTGCCTCAATTATATCAATCTCTTCATTAAGTATTAACAACACATACCGTTTGTTTGACATCAAGTTACTGTATCTCTTTAAAGTGCTACTAGTCAACTGAAACTGGCAGAAAATAATGACCTTGCCGGATAAAACCATTGTTTAACGAAACAATACCCACCTCTTTCACTGCGCACATAGCAGCAGTGTGTTGGTAGATGCGCAAGAATGTTCCTGTATGCACTGGCATGCATCAATGAGGAAAACAGAAAGCCGACAGAGTGCTGATGAATGAACCGTTTCCTTTGATGTACTCTACCGACACTGAGTGTAACTTATTTATTGATTTGATTTTTTATTGGTCCAGTTTTGTCATACAACATAAATTGTACAATTGATATTGGACAGGTCAAAGATAACTTACAATAATACATAGTATTAGCAAAATAGTATGCAAATTAAAATTAGGCACCTATTACAATTTAATTTTGTTACTTGTTCATAAATTCTCTGACAGAAACAGTGCTTTATTAGAAATGCCTTTAGTTTAGCTTCAAATATTGGATGAGTAGTATTTTTTATTTCCTCTGGTATCTTATTGTGTAGTATTACACCAATGTTAATTATGCTCCTCTGATAGGTGGTTGCTCTGTGATATTTTTTATGTATATTTGATTCCCTTCTGGTACTATAGTTGTGTACATTTTTGTTCTGTAGCAGTTTCCCTGTTTTCAGGAGGTAGTCCCAGTAAACAAGATAGTTTCATAAATGAATAAAATTGAAACCTTTAGAACACCAAGCTCGGATGTTGTGCAGAGCGGCATGGTTTTAGGTCCACACCAGCAGCGCTGTGCTCCGCTGGACCTCTTTTCTTGGTTTTGCCTCGCTTAACAGAGGTTTTAAAAGTAATGTCCTTGTAGAGTTTTGAATAACTGATGAACTGTAATACTGTAATATTGTGTAGGCTCTTTTCTGCATTATACAATGAATTATTAAGTATGTTCTAAGATTTGCTTTCCATTTCCGCATTAGGCATGTTCCACTTTATACAAAAAATCAACACATAAAAGTGCACTGAATGCACCAGGACAGAAATACTTCTATGGTTTGGACAGATTTCCGTATTATACACGTGTCAATTTGAGCAAGTTTTACTGCATATGGTCCACTTAACAAGGATTGTACAAAAATTCTGGACAACTGCTATTAAGGCTGCAACATGATGTAAATTGCAGAGTGTAGAAAGGTCAATGAGCACAAATAGATATCTTTAGGTTATCTTAATAAGACATCACTAGTGAAAATGTTACAGTAGATTGCTTCAGTAACAGCAGAACTCGGTTGGAAGTAAACGTGTTTTCTAAAGGACTAAATCTGTTGAGTGGTACTAGAAGTGAATAATTGTATTGTCGTAGGCTATTTTTCTTGAGGATTGTAAAACCAGTACAGCAGAGAGTTTATTTTTTTGATTTGGTTGTAATTACATCTCATGGTCATGTTGTTTATTGTGACCAATATATTTTCAAAAATATGCAAAATGAGATTATGACCTGCTAAAGTTCTGGAATTTAGGTGTCTCAGAATGAAGTGTTATTTCTGCTTTCAGTAATAAAATGGCACACCAAGTTCTCTTTATGGAATAGGAAAATCTTTATACAGGTTCTGTACCCACGTGTAATGTGTAATTGACCACTAATGTCACAAGGAGCAGAACCACCAGTATAAAAGAGCCAGTGGGTGTTGTGTTGTCAATAGAGAAGCATTAACAGCAGAATGGGTTGGTCAGGAGCATTCAGGGACATTATTTTCACCACTTCTAAAGCTGTCCAAGCTGACTGTTTATGTGAATGCGTAGTGGAAATTCGAAGGAACAACCGCAGCTAATGGGTTGCAGTGGTTGATCAGTTCCTCATAAGCTACCCATGCTGAGTGGTATTTAACATGGTGTAAAGAGTGATGCCACTGGAAATTAGTGATTTCACAGGGTGAATTGTGCTACACTCTGTGGCAATCCAGTGGGCATGTTTGGCTGTGGGAGATGCCTGGTGGATGTTATCTATCATTAATTGTAGTGTAGACAGTGAAGTACGGAGATGGTGGTGTTACAGTTCGCGTATTTTTGTAGTTAGGGTGTGATCACCTGATTGCACTTGAGAGAATACTAAATGCAGGAGGACGTGAACGCATTATAGCACTGTGTATTGTGTACAGTAGAGAAACACTTTGGAGATAATTGTGTGTATCAACAAGAAAACAGACCTTTCTTAAGAAATCATCTTTGAGAGAATGGTTTGTGGACTGGCCTGCACAGAATCCTAAACTGAACCCACTGATGCACCTTCAGGATGAGTTAGCTGTTTTTGCTTCAGACCCCAGTGTCCAACATCATTACCGTTTCAGATTTCAATTCTTGAAGAATGACCACCAGTCTTCCACAGACATTGAAACAGCTCTGTAGTGTCACGATCCAGTCTTTGGTCAGAAAATTTATTCTTTAACAAAAGTAAGGAGAAGTAACATGGAAGGGCCACAGTGTGTTGCGTTGACCGTCACGGGTTGGTAGCCACCAGTGTGGCAACATGTGGGTTACAGTAACAGACAAGTCAGTAGTTGCGCAGTGAGGGTAGCAGAGCTCAGATTTCTTTCCCGTGTTAGGGAAAAACAGACATTGTGTTCACACGTGGGGAAGCAATTTAATTTTACTCATGGAAAGTTTGATTCATAAATTAATAAACTTTCTGGGTTCATGTTACATTCAGGATACAGTGGTGCTGCACAGTCATGACTGAGTAGCAGGTGAGGCAGGTCACCACACTAAGGCAAGTCTCTTGTTTTGAGAGTGCAACTAGGTGTCAGGTTTTAGTGAAACAAATGGGCACTGGAGGAATACGAAGAAGCTGCTGTGTTAGGGCAGATATCACTCATCATCGCCACAAGCCAGTAATAAGACAGTGCCAGACAGTGGGATGAGTGGGTTGCACCTGCTGTCTGCACTAAGTCCTTCATGGTACCTGGTGTCTCAACCCTACACCTGATCTCTGCACTTTCTGACTCAAACACTGAATTCCTGGTGGGATCCAGGGCACCACCATAACACCAGCTGCTGTCATAAACGTTAACACTGGAGACACCCCATATTAATATCTACTAATATGTGCCCAGATACTTTCTATCAGATAGTGAATGTTCTAGGTGCACACTCCTGTTGAGTGCGCTTGTTACATCTTGATAGCCATAAACAGTGGGTTAATTATTTCAGGAACAACTTACTGGCATCAGCAGTTCTTCTAAAAGCTTCACTGCAAAGTTTTAATACTTATTCTCATTCCATTCTTGTTAAAATATACATTTCTTTGTTTTAGGTGAAAAATGTGATATCAGGCTGGAAGTTTTTGTTGACAAGAAATCGGCATTTAAGTTGAATTCTGGAGAGGATAAGCTTTATGACATTCTAGTTCTGCATTTAGAAGGAGGAAAAGATATTTTTATCACAGTTACAGGTATGGTATATTAAGTAACACATATATTTTACAAAACTGTGTGCAAAACTGAGGAAGCCTCAGAAATGGGTAGCAATAAAATAATGAATTCACATATCTAAATTTTAGTGCAACCATAATGAATTTTCTTATTTTTTCCAATGATTGTTCTAGGAAACTTGTATTATTTCTTTCCCGTGTTAGGGAAAAACAGTCATTGTGTTCACATATGGGGAAGCAATTTAATTTTACTCTTGGAAAGTTTGATTCATAAATTAAAAAACTTTCTGGGTTCATGTTACATTTAGGTTACAGTATACAAAGCCTCAACTCTGTCTCAGTACATTGAAACATGCCTCTATCTTAAACTGTACACTTATAAAACTCTGGTCATCTTGAGAAAGCTGGTAAAATTTGACTGCAGTAAATTCTCCTCTTGAACTTTGCATCATTTTCGGTACACCAGAATATTACATTTAAAAGGATTTAATGCCAACTTTACTGTAGTTAATCTTAAATCAAGGTTGATGCAGTCAGCTGTTAAGACCTACTCTAAACTATGCTGTGAGTTTCTGAAGTAGTATGAGCTGCAGTTAAGTGTGTTACTTATGAAACAGTCATAATTTTTGAAGCTAAACTTGCTTTCCCATTTATTGTGGAGTCTGTCTAACCTTTACTTTTTGTTGGACTGCCTATGGGGGGGGGGGGGGGGGGTGATTATTATATTATATTTGGTTTCAAGAGCCAGTTCACTTCCCTCACTTCCTAAACCTGTATGCATAAAGATTATTAGACCTGGACCATGTGCAGTGTCAAGTAAAGGGACTTTATAAGTAGAGGTCCCCAGTGGTGGGTCCGACTTCTTGAAACCATTTATATGGTGATGCAAGTTAAAGTTCCAGGTATCACACCCTGCAACCATTCATCCTGGTGGTCCTTTGTTTGTGAGTAATCGCCAAAAAAATGTGATGTTCTGTAGCTTTAGAAAAAGAATGTTAAACAGACTGGTCATGTAACATAATGATTAAGGTTTACTTCTCACATGCAATAAGCTGTGGGTTTGAATCTCATCAAGTCCTTTGAAGCTTTTTAATTTTAAATCTATGTTGAAATGACTTTGACCATTATTTTTATTCACTCTATTTGTTTTAATGTAATGTTTTTACTTCTATTTTCTTATCACATCATTCTAAAGATGTAGAGTGTCAAGAGAAGTTAAAAAAAAAATTGATGATTACTCGTAAAAGATAGCCAAATCTCTTCCACTTAGAACATGTTAAGAGTAATAGACAATATAGCCCTAATGAAGATATTCATCTAATTGCCCAGGCTTGAAGTTCGAAACTGCTCACTACTGATGAAAGTTAGTCACATGGAGATCATATAAATTCTTAAGAATAATTATTGAAATGCACATGTGTAGTAATTAATCTCTCTCAGAATCGAACAAACTGTTCAAAGTTAAACTGGAACAACAATCACTACCAAATAACATCAGTTCATGTGACACCAGTCTACAAGTCACAATGAAGAGTACTTGTGTAATGTATATTGAATATATTCTTGAATCAAAAGGTACATTCTATGCACCTTAAAATTGCTGACTAACTTTCCGAAAGTTCAGTTACATTCAATATTCAGTATAAGCTTGGCCTCGTGTGTTGAGCTGTTCAGTATACAATCCACAAGGAAACTAAAACTCTGCAAGCATCATTTTGAGAGCTTCCTTCTTTTAGCTCCTCAGGATTCTGCATAGGGTTACAATAAAAAATCTTTCTGTGGAATTTTCCAAAACATTACTATAAATACATACCCTGCATTTGCAGCAAGCATGCCTATTTAGTGGTGGTGATTGCCAAAAAATCCTATACTTAACACTCCATCTGAGGATTAAAATTAATGTTGATGATCCCTCACAAGTTACAAATACTACCTTTGCTAATATTTCATTATTTCTGTTGTCATACGATGTGCTTACTATTTCCTGTCTGGAAGAAATAATTGATATCTGGTTTTTAGCGGTTCATGCCACAATCTGTAAAAACAGAACCCTTATACAGTCACTTTGTCTGTCTGTATGTCCGTCCAACTGTTTAGAACCCTTTTTCTTAGGAACGGGTAGATATATCAAATTCAAATTTGTCTATATTAAGGTTTATGATCTCTTGACAGCGTAAAAATTTCAAACTTCTAAGTCAATGCAAGCAAAAGATATGTTCATTTCTGTCATATATTTTGGATAATGGAAAACTCACTCATGAAATTTGCAGGAAGCATGGTTTCACAATACAAGTGGGGGAGAGGGGGGGGGGGGAACTGAAAATTGTTGAATTGTTGTTATATTACATAAAAACATTGTTTCCCATTAGACTGAATATTCCATTTATCATCCCTCCTTTTAGTAGCCAAATAAAAAAATATTTGAGTAACTCTTCTCTCTCTTACATATATAAACTAGTCCCCTGCTCACCCCTTTTGTATGTCCGGGCTTGTCTGTGAAACTACTGCAAAGGTTGGAGTTCCCAGGACTGATACACTCCTGGAAATGGAAAAAAGAACACATTGACACCGGTGTGTCAGACCCACCATACTTGCTCCGGACACTGCGAGAGGGCTGTACAAGCAATGATCACACGCACGGCACAGCGGACACACCAGGAACCGCGGTGTTGGCCGTCGAATGGCGCTAGCTGCGCAGCATTTGTGCACCGCCGCCGTCAGTGTCAGCCAGTTTTCCATGGCATACGGAGCTCCATCGCAGTCTTTAACACTGGTAGCATGCCGCGACAGCGTGGACGTGAACCGTATGTGCAGTTGACGGACTTTGAGCGAGGGCGTACAGTGGGCATGCGGGAGGCCGGGTGGATGTACCGCCGAATTGCTCAACATGTGGGGCGTGAGGTCTCCACAGTACATCGATGTTGTCGCCAGTGGTCGGCGGAAGGTGCACGTGCCTGGGACCGGACCGCAGCGACGCACGGATGCACGCCAAGACTGTAGGATCCTACGCAGTGCCGTAGGGGACCGCACCGCCACTTCCCAGCAAATTAGGGACACTGTTGCTCCTGGGGTATTGGCGAGGACCATTCGCAACCAGTCTCCATGAAGCTGGGCTACGGTCCCGCACACCGTTAGGTCGTCTTCCGCTCACGCCCCAACATCGTGCAGCCCGCCTCCAGTGGTGTCGCGACAGGGGTGAATGGAGGGACGAATGGAGACGTGTCGTCTTCAGCGATGAGAGTCGCTTCTGCCTTGGTGCCAATGATGGTCGTATGCGTGTTTGGCACCGTGCAGGTGAGCGCCACAATCAGGACTGCATACGACCGAGGCACACAGGGCCAACACCCGGCATCATGGTGTGGGGAGCGATCTCCTACACTGGCCGTACACCTCTGGTGATCGTTGAGGGGACACTGAATAGTGCACGGTACATCCAAACCGTCATCGAACCCATCGTTCTACCATTCCTAGGCCGGCAAGGGAACTTGCTGTTCCAATAGGACAATGCACGTCCGCATGTATCCCGTGCCACCCAACGTGCTCTAGAAGGTGTAAGTCAACTACCCTGGCCAGCAAGATCTCCGGATCTGTCCCCCATTGAGCATGTTTGGGACTGGATGAAGCGTCGTCTCACGCGGTCTGCACGTCCAGCACGAACGCTGGTCCAACTGAGGCGCCAGTTGGAAATGGCATGGCAAGCCGTTCCACAGGACTACATCCGGCATCTCTACGATCGTCACCATGGGAGAATAGCAGCCTGCATTGCTGCGAAAGGTGGATATACACTGTACTAGTGCCGACATTGTGCATGCTCTGTTGCCTGTGTCTATGTGCCTGTGGTTCTGTCGGTGTGATCATGTGATGTATCTGCCCCCAGGAATGTGTCAATAAAGTTTCCCCTTCCTGGGACAGTGAATTCACGGTGTTCTTATTTCAGTTTCCAGGAGTGTATGTTGCCTGTATCTGTATCAGAAACATGCAGAAATCGTCCAGAAAGTAAAGAGCAGAGAAAAAAAAAAGACTTCTTGTGATAATGTCAAGAGAAATAAGGAATGTTCTGTACTGTTTTCTGAGCTTATATAACTTTATGGCTTGTAATACACTTTTTTTTGTGATCCTGGGTTATTCATTTTCTGTTGTTTCTTTGGATCCCTGATGCAAGTTTTCTTAAACTGCTACAGAATATCTAGGATAACCCTTCTTAGAAATTGATGACAACACTAATAATTTTAAGTGCAACACACAATACATCTGACAGTATGGATTTATGTTTCAGTAATTAGTTGGGGTGTTGTACAGTTAGTCTTGCACAGATTTTGTTTTTCTCTGATGCAAATTTCAGATTTACTTAGCATTTGGAAATTAAATAATAATTTGTTAGGCATAAAATAGTTTCACATTTGCACACTGTTCTTACAGGAACATATGAGCGTAGTTGCTTTGGAGCATCAATTGAAGCACTAGTGTATATTACACTTCCAATACGTGAAATACCTGTTGGCAGGCTTGTTGAACTGGTAAGTGTTGACTATAGAATAAGACTATAGTAATAACCTCAGAAACTTAATTTGTAAATAAAGGGCTGTTTTTTCCCTTCCTTCTGTACAGGAAAGCAATAAGGAAGTAACATCAACGCAGGATCCATACCCAATACCAAAGGAAATATGGTTTCTGGTTGACCACCTCTACAGGCATGGACTAAAACAGCCACACTTGTTTGAACAGCCTGGTTTGCATTCAGAAATTTTGCAAATTAGAAACTGGCTTGATAATGGCTCACCTGATCCTCTGCGTATCCTTTGCAGCAAACAAGCCTTCTTTTCAGTAGTTATTTAATTGATGTTTCAGTAAATTCACTTAACAAGAAAACAGTATGTTGACCCATAAAGAGGAGTTGGATGAAGAACAACAGGTACTGTGTTGCTGTACTGTGAAAGTGATTACAAGATTTTTATTTTGGATATTTATTCACTACTTTTAGGCATTTAATCACATTAAAATACTAAACTACTCTGCATCGGAACTGTCAAACAGAAATAAGTTTTGGAAACAAACGTCATACGGAGAGTCTCTTGAGTGTTTATTTGATTTTGGTTCCCATTTTTTTTAAGTTTCCATTTTTCATCAATGAAAATCATGTTAAATAATTTGTTTTCACAAGTCCAGGATTCCCAGTGATGTTGGTTTCCATGCTATACTGTTAAATTTGAGGGTATGATTACTATGAACGGTAGAGAAGAATGGTGTGATCTTGCTCAACGTTTTGCAAATACTGAATACATGCATTATTATGCCTTGTTGTGTTGATGGAACACTGTTCAATTCCTTTTTATTGGGTTTACTCTGTACTGCTGTAAACCACAATGCCACTTTATCTTAAAGTTGTTTTTATTGGCGTACCTGATAACTCAGAATTTCCTTAAAATTCCATTGAACCTAAAATATGATTCATGAGGGAATGTACAGTTTTCATGTTACTTATTCAGTGTTAAATTTTTTATTAATATTTCACCACTTCTTACCTCCACAGTTTTGTCACTTGATAATCTCATAAAGGATCTCAATTTCACTGCCACCCTTCATTGGTGGTAAAAAGGTGGCACTTCAAAATCTTCTTCCCCCCCCCCCTACTGGAACTGTTTAGTAAATAACATGTCCAAGAGCATTTTGGTTTAATTGTCACATGTTAGTTAGATTGTCATAATTAAAACATCTTTATTGACCGTATCTTAGCATGATCCCCAGGTTCAAAATTAAAATTTGTCTATTAAAGTACAGTGTAACCCCCACAACCATCATAAATCTTCTCATAAAACAATTGTGACTTAATAGTTCTATAAAGATGTAACAAAGTGTGTAGGAAATGTTTAATGTTCTCACATTTAACGCACAATTGTATACAGATTTGACATACTGGAAGCCAGTTTCCACAGCATATGCAATCAAATGGCTGTTGCAAATGTACGGCAGATGTGACTTACACGTATAATTACTACAATGGAGTGAATAGAAGAGGAGATCGAGGGCATAAACTGAACTGACAGCTGTAGAAAATCTAATTCCATATAAATAGTCATCATTATCTATTGTATTCTGCACATTGAGTGAGAAGAAATATTTGCACATGCGCTCTGCAGTCTGTGCCCCAATGTATGTATCAGTTTTAGTATCATTTTCCATCCAAGCAGCAGATGGGTTTTTTCCTACACTGCTTGAGCCAGTCGCCTCACATCTACAACTATGTAGTTTGTTGTTAAAAAATATATGTAAGTGATAAAAGCCACATACAACCAAATGCTCAGTTCTGCAAAGATATTGCTGCAGATGACCTTTCCTAAATGCATGGTAAATGTTTTTTGTGTCTAAATAGCACACCAACTTGGCATATTGGTTTTGTGCCTATATGAAACAGATGTATTATACCACAAAAAATAAAATCCTAACTGATTTTAAATGAAAATATGTTATTAAATAGGAATGAAAAAGTTTGTTTTATGACTTCGTGGCTTGCAGGAATGATGTATATGTTGTTGGTAGGGTTCTTACCTGCTCAATTCAAAAATGTTGGTAGGAAGTATCCTACTCAGTGACTGCTTTGTAGCCTGCGCAATCTAGATCCTTCCTACTAACACAGTTATTCTGAATTTTGCAGGTGGTAACTTTTCCTACAACATATCTTTAAACCTCTGGCAGCAACATTCACTATTTCCAGTCTTCCACCTGCCTGTCCCTTCCCTGCTACCACTCCCAGCACTATACATGCCAAAGCAACCACTAGCCTTTCCCCTTCTCTACTTCTTCCCTGTCCTGTTCCCTTTTCTCTTCTCCCTTTTCTCCCCCCGCCCTCCCCCAAAGCACCTATCAGCCTTATAATCTGCCTACCACATCCCTGTATGCTCTCTTTCACTCTGACAGGGTAGCACACTTCCTTTCCCCACCCCTACCCTGCTATTGCTCGATCCTCCTGCCCCACACCTCTTCCTTAGCCCCACCACACACTCTATATTGCTGCTCATGTCAGTCTGTAGTCGGGCCACAGCAGTTGTAGACAGAGGCCACATGTGTATGATTTGCAGTTGTGTGAATGTTTGTGCGTTTACTATTGGCCAAAAGCTTAAATTAGTCCTTTCATTGTGCCTGCCTGTGGCTCAATAGCTCCTTTATTTGGTGAGTAACAGTATATCCATTTCACAATATTGTCATAAATAATTTTTGTGATCTTAACTAGTGAAGGATTATTTACAAGAATTAAATAAGTTATATTATGGATTACCTCGAATAAAATGAACTATTGACACAGTCAGCACAGATTCAAAGAATATTGTACTTGTGAAACACAGCTAGCTCTTTTTTCATACAAAATAATGAGTGCTTTCAATAGGGAATCTCTAATTCATTCTGTATTTCTAGTTTTCCAGAAGGCTTTTGACACTGTTTCTTACTAGTGACTTGTGATCAAAACCAGTTGCATAGTGATTTTTAAGATGTTTGTACAGTGCAAAAAGACAGTTGACTAAATTGATTAACTTTTGGTTATGCTATTAATCACACAAATTTAAAGTCTGTCAGTTCAGCTGGGCATAGAGAAAGTTTTGGGGGGACATGAACCAAAGACAGTTTTATTGCAGAGCACTTACGATGCAACAGGTCATATAAAGAGACTGTGTACACTAAAGTTGTCTGTCCTCTTCTATAGTATTCCTGTGCGATATGGTATCGCACAGATAGGATTGACATAGGACATCAAAAAAAGTTCAGAGAAGGCAGCTCATATTGAGTTTTTGTGAAATAGTGAGTGAGTCATGCATGTGATAAGTTAGTTCAAGTGGCAAACATTAAAATAAGTGTTTTTCATTGCAGTGAGATCTTCTCATGACATTTCAATACAGACTTCCTCCTCTGAATGCGAAAATACTTTGATAATGCTATCCTACATAGGGAGACATGATAATTGTGATAAAATACAATAAATTAGAGCTACAATGAAAAGATGAAAGTGTTCATTTTTCCTGCATGTTGGTAGGTACTGGAATGGTGGAGTAATAGTCTGAATGTGGTTCGATGAATCCTCTGCCACACACTTAAATGTGAACGGAAGAAGAGTCATGTAGTTGTGGATGAAAATAAGTGAAAGTAAGCAGTGAACTATTGGTGAATAGATTAATAGAGGGAGTCAGTTTATCAAAAATGTGGATGGTATTTACAGTTGACCCTTTGATTGCAGTGGACTGCCACAGAAGTCAGTGTGCACCATGTTCCAACTGCAGTGGAGTGCTACAGCAATTCAGTGTCAACAGGGCCATATTGTGGTTGTCAACTGCAGACATTTTCAGACTTATGCTTCTTTATCATTTCACTGTGGTCGAACACAGTCCATATGGCGCATCATAATTAGCAGACTCTCACCACACACTATCATTTGCTCTAACCTCAATTTGGTGTACACGACTGCATTCCCAGTTAGACATGTGCACTTTTGCTGTCCCTGCTCCAGACTTAGTAGTATGCTGTAGATCTAAGAGATGGATGACTCTGTTGTTTGTTCATCGTGATTCCAACAGAATTTCACCACACTTTATGTGCTATAAAACCAGTGATTTCCATTGATTTTGCACCTTCAATTTCTTGTTGAAATTGTGTGTTGGCATTACAAGCTGCAGCAAATATTGTAAATAAGTACTACTAAATTGCCCAATACAAGTCTAAATGTCAGAGTAATAACACTGGAAAATAGTAACTGCATTGGAAGTACTAGGCACCCAGCACATGAGCTGTGGCAGTGCAGTGTTCCACCATGGCCACAAAGTATCACATGTTGCAGTCAAAGGGTTCACTAACTGCACTGCAGTTGGACGAAATCATACTAGCACACACAACAGTATAATGTTTTTTTTCTTCTCTTATGTTATGAAGCCAATATAATATATCTGTAAATTGTAACTTAAATATTTCTAGATAAATTGGATAGCTGCTTTGTAACATGTGCATATTTATACATTTAACAGGTTCCATGTATCATACTGCATTTGACTTTTCACTTAACTGTTAAATAGCTGGCAGTGTTCATTCAGTTGCTGAAGCTTTACTCTTACTTCTGGAATCCACTGCAGAGCCAGTTATACCGTACAATTTACATAATATTTGCCTGAATGCATCCAGCAATTACCTGCAGTGTAAACAGGTAATTACATCATAAATATTAGTTTTGTATTTTTTTGACAAAATTATTTAATTTTGTCGATAATTGATACTTTTGTATTTATGTATTGCGTACCACTATCAGTTAACAGCAAACACAAGTAAGTTAAGAACTTTACATATTTTGATATTTATGAAAACAAGAAATAGGAAGATTAAATTCAACAGATATGCAGAAAAATCGAAAGCATTGGCTGTTTCTCCAGATTGTGGGAGACGTCTGTTTTGATTTAACACTCAAATTGTCACTTTTTCCTTTTGTATAGAGGGATACCAAGAGATGAGTACATTAAGAAGATTCAGAAGGATGTAGGTTGCGGTAGTTACTTGGAGATGAAGTAATTTGTACAGAATAGAGTACCTTTGAGAGCTGCACCAAACCAGTTTCTAGACTGAAGACCACAACAACACTATAATAGCAATTGGATTGTAATTTTTGCTGTAAGTACAAGACGTCCTGTTGGGAATTTTTCCTCTTGTTGTGTAGTAGAGGGGAATTTTAGATTTTGTATTTTGTCAGAGACAGCAAAGAACTTGGATGAGCAGTTGAACGGAATGGACAGTGGTTTCAAAGGAGACAAGATGAAAATCACCGAAAGCAAAACAAGGATAATGGAATATAGTCTAATTAAATCAGGTGATGCTAAGGGGATAAGATTAGGAAATGAGGCATTTAAAGCAGTAAATGAGTTCCCTATTTGGACGACGACATAACTGCCAATGGCTGAACTAGAGAAGATATAAAATGCAAACTGGCAATCGCAAGAAATGCATTTTTGAAGAAGAGAAATTTGTTAATATTGAATATATATTTCAGTGTTAGGAAGTGGAGTGTAGCATTGTATGGAAGTGAAACATGGGTGCTAAACAGTTGAGACAAAAAGGGAATAGAAGCTTTTGAAATGGAGTGCTCCAGAAGAATGCTGAAGATTAGATGGGTAGGTAACACAACTAATGAGAAAGTACTGAATAGAACTGGGGAGGGAAAAAAGAATTGTAGCACAGTGTGACTGGTAGAAGGGATCGGTTGACAGGACACATTCTAATACATTAAGGGATCAGCACTTTAATATCACTTTAATTACAAAATCATAGATGAGGCCAAGAGATGAATACAGTAAGCAAATTCAGAAGAATATAAGTTGCAGTAGTTACTTGGAGATGAGGTGGCTTGTACAGCATAAAGTAGCACAGAAAGCCACATCAAACCAGTGTTCAGACTGAGGACAACAACAACAAACACAAGCAAAAGAAGGCAGAAAAACGTAGTTGAAAATTTAATTAAAACATTTTTGCTCTCTAACACTAACGAAAATTCTTGGATGAAGTAATATGTAAAATAAGGGAAAGGCAACCATTTACCTATAACAGATCAATGCGTGGAGCACAATAACACACAACAGAAGAAAACATTCACACTAGCTTTCAAGCACTAGCAGTTTTTCCAGCAACAACCCACTTGTACGCATACTACAGACACCCAGGCGCACACTCCCATTGCTACGGTAAGACTAATTTTCGAAAGCAGGTGCCTGAGCTGATAGAGGTGGAGAGGGAATAGGCAAGAATGCAAGGGGCAGGGGGGGGGGGGGGGGGAGGTAGTGTAAAAGAGCTAGGTCTTTGAACAGGTGACTTCATAGCTGCACAAGAAGTGCAGATGGCACAACAAAAAGTGATGGAGGGAAAAGGGTTTGGGCGGGGAAGAAAAGGATGGAGGGGGGTGGACAGAAGGCAGTGCATGATCCAGATGGAGGAGTAGTGATATAGACAGAAGAGAGAAGGGAAAAGGCAAGATGAGAAAGTGGAACAGGTTAGCAAAGGTTTGGGCCAGTGGGATAGTGAGTGTGCGGGACAAGTTGGGGAGACAATTCCCATTTGCGTGGTTAAGAGAAACCTGTGCTTGGAGGAGGTATCCAAATAGCCTTTGTAGTGAAGCAGCTGCTGAAGTAATTTATTTGTGGTGTGCAACATGCTCAACAACAGGACAGTTCAGGTTGCAGTTTGCCACAGTTTGACAGTGGCCAATCGTGAGTAGACATTTGGTCACTTGTCATACCCATACAGAATGCTGTACAGTAATTGCAGCAAAGCTGATATAGAACATGGCTGCTTTCAAATGTTACCCTACCTTTTATTGCCAGAAGTTTTAATTTTTGTTGTTTGCAAAGTGTGCTCATCTCAGCAATATTTGGTGAAAACTTTTACACTGCACTAGTCACATTCATAGTGTATTACAAATTATTTTTCTGTAATACACAACTAGTACTAAATTGTGCACATAGAGAAGGCAGTGAGCCAAATGAGTTCAGAGACTCCATAAGACCCATTAACATTATTCTGCAAGTAATGCCTCTTGTTTGTTTGCAGACTAAAGAAATCACAATAATAGCCCATTCTAATACAGATGATGATGTTTGCTACTTACACTCAAATTTCTACATAAACACACACATTTATATAAGTACACAAGACAGTCACTGGCAGAAGATGACATGCTAATACCATATAACACACCTCTAGCAATGATAATGAGCTCAGTTTAGTCAGGAGGGACCAAAACTTTTCTCAGGTATGCTGTTTCTGTTAAAGCCATTCACTGGTAATGATATCTTGTACAGTTACCAAAATAGGCAGGATGTTAATTGCTTTATTTCACCCATCGGTCCTTCAATCAGGAACAAATGTGTGCAGCCATATGAACACACCTGTTGTCATCTTAAAAGAAATAAGTGTCCACAGCATACTCATTATGCCAATTCTGAAGAAAGGGCAACACTTAGTCGCTGTGAATATTGAAATAAACTTCTTGATTTTTGTTCACCAGAATCTAAAGGAGTCAGTCAAAGTTAGGGTGTGGAAAACACCCCTAAAACATCAAAGAACCATCTCCAGCCTCAGTTACTTTCCATACACTAGAGGTTAAACAATTCACTGGGCCTTTGTGCCTTCAGTGTCTTGTATTATTGAAAAGGGGCAATATTTCACTTCATCAGGCTACAGTACATGCTTCCAATCCTCTACTGTCCATTTTGTGTGTTTGGCCTGTTGAACTAGTGCAGCTTTATGTGCCGCATGTCCATTGCATTACCTTAACAAAGTTTGCTTGGGATCTGGTTGAGATGGACTAACATTCACTGACAGCAGCAGTTTTTGTCAGGTTAGAAACCAGTTGTCATTGACAAGATGTGACACTCCTCTGGTTCCTGTCAGTTAAAATATTTTGACGACCACTGTTCATATGCCATGTTACATAGCTTCATGCGATACACTATATCTTGCATGCGAGTTGGAAAATCCACATCGATATACTAACAAATTGAGCAACTCCATTCATGGTGTGGTTATTGGCACATCCAAAACAATACTTCCTTTCTGTATCGCCTGCATGTTGACCCCTTCTGACTGTGCTGACTGGAACATACACATTACCTCACTGCTGTGATGTTTATCAGTGGTGGTACCGTCATGCTCGTATAAGAGGGTGACTTAATATTTTGTCCAGTAAAATGAAAAATACCCATCATGTCATCCTCGTAGAAAGTTAATTTGAAAGAGAACTCTGAGATTTGCTGCTTTAATGACACAATAATTATCTTAAAAATACATCAAAATAATTTATCTGTTTAGCATGATATACTTTGGTCGGCTGTTTGTTGAAGTAGCCTTTTCATTTTGATCCAGGGGTGTGGCAAGAGGGCATACCATCAAAAAAATGTTTGAAATTATGCATATACAAAAGAGCACTCTATAGGTAGTTGTTAAACTAGACTTCCAAGTAACTACCTGTTTGCATGTATGAATCAATTAATTTTTAATTCTGTTTTCTCTTTATACCAACTTGAAATGTCTAACATCATTGTAATATCGATTTTTGAATGAATAATCAATTAACTACCTAATAAGTCACAAAAATATTATCTTTTCTTGTGGTCTGAGCATAATGCAGGATTCATAACATAATTGTTTTCAAATTTAACTAGTATCTTTTGTGGTAAATTTTCCTATTTTGCTTATTTTGGTTTTCAAATTTAGATTGTCATGCAGCTGCCTGAACATAGGAAGAATGTCTTCCTGTATTTGTGTACCTTTCTACAAGAGGTACTGAGTCACATGAATGATAACGGCCTGGATGCAAAAACAGTAGGTGAGGAACTATTGGTAGTTAAAATATTTTGTTTGAGAGTTAGTGCGTATGATTGAATGCCACATATTTATGAAACACTTGAATAAAGAAAAAGTTCCATGTTCCTAGGGAAACAGTCTAATGTTACAGTCCTCCATCCATACATATGTTAAGTGTGTGTGTGTGGGGTGGGGGGGGGGGGGGGGTGTCATATCTCCCCTAAATCATTGGACTAGATTAGATTAGATTAGATTAGATTAATACTAGTTCCATGTATCATGAATACGATATTTCGTAATGATGTGGAACGAGTCAAATTTTCCAACACATGACATAATGAAGTTAATTTAACAACATAATTAAATTAATATAACAACTTTTTTTATTTTTTAGTATTTAAATTTTTTAAATATTTTTTTCTTTTCTTTTTTTTTCCTTAATTTCTATCTAAAAGTTCCTCTATGGAGTAGAAGGAGTTGTCATTCAGAAATTCTTTTACTTTCTTCTTAAATACTTGTTGGTTATCTGTCAGACTTTTGATACTATTTGGTAAGTGACCAAAGACTTTAGTGGCAGTATAATTCACCCCTTTCTGTGCCAAAGTTAGATTTAATCTTGAATAGTGAAGATCATCCATTCTCCTAGTACTCCAATCAGACTTAGTACACACACCTGTTACTATCAGGCAACAATTGCTGTGGGGCTAAGAACCACCTACTTATTATAGTTCAGCAGATACGATGTCATAAAGAGCGAGAGGCATGGAAAAACTGCCACCTAAGACACTCTTATAGTTGAGGTGGTGTGAGGAAATTGCTGACATCAGGCAGTGCTTTTTCAGCTTTGAAGTGTGAACAGCTGTAGGTGAAAACGATAGCCATCTGTAGAGCTATGAAGAGGCATTGCCATGGAGATGTTTACAAAATTGTGTTGTAGACTCGTGAAGCAGCAGATCATGTTTGTTAATGTGGTTAAAGAATTTATACTTTTGTTCATTATGCATATTTGTTTGTACAACTGTGTCATAATTTCAAAGGTCATTATCATGAGTATGTGGAAATGAAATTTTTTCTGTGCTTCACTAAATACACAGTTCTTTTTTTTTTTCATTTCTGATTGGAAATTGGCAAAATGAATACCTGGGCAGTGCCAGATTTGTCAGGTAATTTTAAGAATAAAAGTTATGTCATGTTATTCAAAAGGCAAACTGTGACAAGGTATGAAAGGAGCATTGATGATGGCAGTTGGAGTGATTGTGATGCATATGTCAGTCTAATAGTGACATACCATAAAGTAAATGACTCTCCAGTTAAAGAAAATTTTTGTAAAATGTTAACATAACTTAATAATCAATTTTTTTTAAGTGTATAATGTAATAAATGAGTGAAGTTCTTGCTAAATGCATCCTTAAGCGCAGTCTCTCTGCTCAGTTTTATCTTTTGTAAAAATTTGCACTGTAGATTCAACTATAAATCTGTTTTGGCTGTTCTTTTAACTTCTCTTTTGCATCTTGTCATAGATGAGAACTTCTCATATGTTTTTGTCGAAGATCTTCCTCTATAAGGTTAGTCTGAAATCATTGATTGCTTTAGGAAATAGCCTGTTTTTCATAGTGGCCCCACTCCACCATTGATTGTTCTAGGAAATAGCCCGTACTTCATAACTCCCCCACTCGCGCACTCTCTCTCTCTCTCTCTCTCTCTCTCTCTCTCTCTCTCTCTCTCTCTCTCTCTCTCTCTAATCATTTCAGAGTAGCATTTGCACCCAGTGATCTCAATTATTTGTTGCATTTATTACAATCTCTGTCTTACTCTACAGTTTTGCCCTTTGCAGCTACCTCAAGTACCACAGAAATTATTTCTTGATGCCTTGACATATATCCTGTCTGTCCATTTCAGTGTTTTACGCATGTTCCTCTCCTCACCATTTCTGTGTGGAATCTACTCATTTCTCATCAGTACATCTAATTTTTAGTATCCTTCCAAAGCACGAGATCTTGGATGTTTCGATTTTTTTCCCCCCCAGAGTCCATGAATCACTTACTTTCCTCCATTATTTCTTTTGGCAAATAAAGGACAATATTTGATAACAATAGAATTCTTTTTTCCAGGAATGCCCTGTCTGTGCTGGTCTGCTTTTTATGTCGTTCATGCTTATCGTGCTGCACCTTAAAAACGAGACTCGAAATCAAGGGAAAAAAAATTTCACGAATCTAAGCCGCATCTGAAATTTGAGACTCTAAATTCAAGAGGAGATAAAAGTTTTAGGCTGTACCTCCAAATCGAAACAAAGTTGGTCCATTCTAATATGAGAGACAATTTAGGTCGAACGAATGACGATACAGCTACAGTAGTTTGATTAGAGTTCTAAGCTTAGCAGTTAAGCTTTACCAGGTAGCCATTGCTATGCGTCAAACACTCCATCTGTATTTATACGTACCCTTCCTTTTTCACGTGCTTCGTCTGGTTTGAATCGATTGCGTATTTTTCTTTGATCTGATAAGTGCCGTTCTCTTTGTTATAGGTGTTTACATCACTCTAAGCTGAAAAGGCATTACTGTACTGCTTCGTGCACTGTTTGTCGCATTCTGATAATGTGTGTTTACGACCTGTCGCCGCTCGTGGCATGGCTTGCTTTTGTGTGCTCTACTGCCCCTTACAATAAAAAAAATAATAAAAAAAGGAATTGTCTCATTAGCGAAACAATGGCAAGAGACTGCTATTTGTTGTTACTTACACTGCTGCTTTCTTTGATAATCATCAACAAGAACCAAATAATAGACTGCGCATGATAGATGATGTTCTGAATGAGAGTTTAGGTAAAATTTTTCTCCGTTTGAAAATCTTTGCAGACGCCTCTTTCTTACATTACATTCTGTACAGAAATTAGTCATCTTAGATTTAAAAATCTAGTCAATTGCCGTGCTTCATTTCTGACTGTATTACGATTAGGCATAAGAATAATACAAATATAAACATGACATTGTATGTATATTCTTCTGCGTTTGCTGTTGTCTCACACTAGTTTCGTAGTTTATTAGGCTGGCAGGATTTAAATGAGATAGCAGCAAACACGAAAGAATACATAGCAAAATGTTTATATTCATATTATTCTTATGGTGAAGAGAATACTGCATGTGATTCTCAATTCATAAAAGTTCCTATTAGCAACCATCTCTTTTCGCTACGGTCGCAGGTTCGAATCCTGCCTCAGGCATGGATGTGTGTAATGTCCTTAGGTTAGTTAGGTTTAAGTGGTTCTAAGTTTTAGGGGACTGATGACCTCAGAAGTTAAGTCCCATAGTGCTCAGAGCCTTTTGAACCATCTCTTCTCACAGGTAGGAAAAAATTCAGAACGTAGAGTTGGCCGTACTGACAAACATCCCAAACGGTCTTGCCAGTCGGATTTTTGTAGTACATTGGAATGTTGCTACATTTGAAGATGAACAATTCGGAATTTGTATTTACTTCGTTGGATAGTGTATGAAAATGTAGTGGTCAAAACTCGGCGCGGAGAAAAAAGCTCGTCTTCCACCTTTTTTAAAATTTATTTACTGACGCAGAGGTTTTGGCACCAGTATTTATCTTTGCGCCTGCAAAGCATGCCTGTGTAGCACTACATATATTCGTCCGCTGAAGTTAGTTGCGGTGGCACCTACTTACATTTTTCAGAATTTCTGCTTACTTTGCACTCGATTCTAAGCTGCAGGTGGTTTTTTGGATTACAAAAACCAGAAAAAAGTGCGGCCTAGATTCAAGTAAATACAGTAATTTATCATGTTATTTTGCTTCAGGATACCACGATTCTGTAACTTAATCTACTTCATGGCCCCCCATTTTGTTGAATTTCACTAATCTCATATATGCTGCGACTCATTACTTCCATCCATCTTACATTTACACTCAATCCCTAATGTGTGCTATTCTTTCCATTTGACAGATTCTACAGTTCCTCATCACTTTCATTGCAGCTAACAATGTGATTGTCGTTTATCGTTGACACCCTCTCACCCTGTAGTTTAATCTCACTTCTGAATCTTTATTTTAAATGTGTTATTGCTTCTTTGATTTACAGACCAAACAATAGGTGTGAAAGATTGTATTCTTGTTTGGTGTCGTTTCTAATCGGAACACTTAAGTTTTTAATCTTCTATTCTTATTTTTCCCCCTCTTGATTCTTCTACATACAGTATGAAGGGCATTCAAGTAATACAACATATTTTGTTTTGAAAGCAGGTTGATTTTATTCAGGATTCAATACACTATATTATTCCCCACTCTTTCGGCTATGAAACCCTATTTTTCACCATAATTTCCATTCAGTGTGACAACCTTATACCACCTTACTGGGAGTGCCTATATGCCCGCATGGTACCACTCTACTGGTTTAAGTCAGAGCCAGTGTCTTGCTGCATCATTATCCATGTACTGCTTTCTGTGGAGTGCATCCTTCATTTGGCCAAACAGATAGAAGTGGATGAGGAAGAACAGTTCAGTGAAGTTCTGTGAGCTCTGTTTGGGTGTGCAGACTTGTGTGGTGCTTTTCATCGTCATTGGTGAAGGAGAAGTTAGTATGCATTTGTGGCAACAAACATGCTGAAGTAGTTTCTTCAGTTTCCTTGAGGTAGCACGATACATTTCAGTTGATAATTGCACTGTGAGGGAGGACATCACACTGAATAACTCCGTCAGAGTCCCAGAAGACTGTCGCCTGACTTTACTAACTGGGTCTTTGGGAGATTGGTGGTCTGGTTCCAGTTCGAATTGATGAACCCAAGTTTCATTGCCTGTGATGGTAATTGACAAAAAATTATAATGATCAGCATCATAACATGCAAAAAATTCTGTACAGATAGTCTTCGGTTCTCTTGGCAGCGATAAACCTGGCGGACACACACCACTGAGTACCCCAACTGGTGGATGAGTGTGTCTGCACTACCAACACAGACATCCAAGAGAGCAGTGAGGCTTTTGATTTTTATTCATTGACCAACTCGAATGAGTGTCCTCATATTCCAATATCATAGGAGTCTCAGCTGTGGACGATCAGCTAGCATGCGGGAAATTGGACAGGTTTGCATTAGTTTTTTTGTGATGGTGGCAGGTGCTTCACCCAATGACTCACTATTAGGCTTTTTTCACTGCCAGGTCTCAGTAGACATTTTTCAAGTGCCTATGAATATCTGTGAAGCCGTGGGCTTCGACCAAAAGAAACTCGATGACAGCTCTCAGCTTGGAATGCACCTACATTACAGACGTCATTTTGAAGACTATGTATATCACCGTCAACTATCAAAACTTAGTGAAACTGTATGTGCTGAAGCAGGAAAATTCCACGATGTCACAAATTTCGCATTTTTCAACTAATACTGGCAAGGAAAAAGTTTGTTGGTTTACTTATTGAATGCCTCTCATATTTTGTGTTATCCACCTTCACCTACATCTTGTACCAATTTATAATGTTGAATGCTTTTTCTAGATCGATAAATCCTATAAACCTGTCTTGATGTTTCATAAGTGTGGCATCCTTTATCAAGCACAGTGTGATGCCTTTAATTGTTCTAAAGCCAGACTGACTGCCATCTAATGGATCTTCAATTTTCTTTTTCATTCTCTTGTATATTACTCTTGTTAGCAGTCTGGATACTTGAATAGATGAGCTGAATGTGCAGTTGTTCTTGTAGTTATCTGTGTTTGCTATCTGAGGAATTTTGTGGATGATATCTCCAGACTCGCAGATTCTATACACCAACTTGATTAGTTGTATGGTTGCCACACCCCAAATAATTTCAGCATTACCATGAGTTTCCAAAATCGGGGAATATCAATGAATTTTAGACATGTCAGGGAAACTTGAAAAAAAAAATTGGATTTTTTTTTTAAGTAGGTGAAATCGTTTCTTTGCTGAGATATCCTGCATCATTGTTGGCTGGGGCCGCTGAATGTGTGTGCCGCTCCCCTACTCTCTCATTCTTACTGCTTCTTACCTTTCTACCACTCCTCTCAGCCTGCAGCCAGTGCTGCCACCACTTCGTGCCGCTAGCCTAGCAGCTGCTGACAAGAGGCAGGGAGGTGTGAGTAGTCATTCGTTTCATTCTGATTCTCAGAGACTGTTGACGCAGCAGTTGGAGATGGGTCGTGTGTGTGTGTGTGTGTGTGTGTGTGTGTGTGTGTGTAAACTGTGCTTTATCTGAAACCAAGTTAAGTTTTAAATGGTTGCTGGCAGTTTATTGAAAACTTGTGTTCCTGCATATTGGACCCCTTTTTGGACCAAGGCAAGTGATTTTAATTATTCATGTAGATTGTTGTTATTCCTGGTATTGAGCTATTGGCTATATATATATATATATATATATTACTTGCAACAAATTTCATTAAGGAATAAATATACTGAAAAGCAGTGGTTAGAATTCAAAGTTCCTTGAACGTATTTCTGCATGATGATGTGTCATTTGATTGCAGCCACAACTGCCATCTATGTGCCCGAGACACTGGAAGTTTGCCCAAGCCTATTGGACACTTTTTTCGTCTCTAGTGACATTCAAAGACCATCACTTTCCTAGCGTCGACGATCAGGTCACTCATGTTATAGAAGTTATTCTTACAGCCGCAGAACGTTCAATACCTCGCACCTCCAATTTGCCCCGGCGCACCCCAGTTCCTTGGTGGAACGAGGCATGCCATTATGCAATATGTAAGGGGAGACATGTTCTTCGCATTTTCCGCCACCATCCTACTTTGACCAACTGTATCCGCTATAAGCAGTTATGTGCGTGATTCGGTCGCATCATCCACAATAGCAAGATGGCAAGCTGGGACTTCTTTACTAGCTCTTTAAACACCTTCACTTCCTCCTCGGAAGTTTGGAGTCGAATTAAACGGTTATCTGGCACGCCTAGTTTCTCCCCGATCTGTGGGCTCACTGTCGCACATGATACATTAGTGGACCCCATCACAATTTCTAACTCATTGGGTCAACACTTTGCTGAGATTTCAAGCTCTTCAAATTACCCATCAGCCTTTCTCCCGAAGAAACGTGCAGCGGAAGTGCGACCTCTTGCTTTCTCCTCTCAAAATAGCGAAAGCTATAGTACTGTTTTCTCCATGCAGGAACTCCAACACACATTCTCTTCTTCTTGCTCTTCCACCCCAGGACTGGATGGTATCCACATCCAAATGTTGCTGCATTTATCCTACCATTACCTCCTTCACCTTTATAATTGAATTTGGATCGATAGTACTTTTCCCAGAAGATGGCGGGAAGCTATCGTCATTCCGAAACCTGGAAAGGACAAACATGTCCCCTCCAGCTATTGCCCCATTCCTCTCACTAGTAGTATATGTAAGGTTTTGGAGCATATGGTGAATTGCTGTTTAGCCTGGTGGCTGGAGTCCCGAAGCCTTTGAACACCTGCTCAATGCCGTTTCTGGAAGCATTGTTCTGCAGTTGACAATCTTCTTGCTCTCTCCACTTATATCATGAAAAATTTTCTCAGAAAACACCCAACAGTAGCAATATTCTTTGATCTGGAGAGAGCATACGATACCTCTTGGAGGACAGGCATGCTCCACACACTGTTCTCTTGGGGCTTTCGAGGTCGGCTGTCCCTTTTTATTCTTGAATTTATGGCAGAGCACACGTTTAAAGCGCCAGAGAACACTACTCTCTCCAGTACTTTCTCCCAAGGAAACAGGGTACCCCATGGTCCTTCTCTGCCTCTATCGCACCTTAGTTCTTGAAATTGGACTATGGAAGCATAGTTTTTTTCCTCTGCTCGGCCGTCTATTCTTCAGCATTTCGATTCTGTCCACCACCGTGGATTGCGTTTAACATCTGGAGCTTTTTACACCAGCCCTGTGGAAAGCCTTTATGCTGAGACTGCTGACCCTTCGCTGTCCAGTTGGTAAGCTGTCCTTCTGAGTTGCTATGCTAGGCATTTGTTTTCCATGCCTGCTAATCCGGCCTATGACCTTCTTTTCGATGCCTCCTTGGATTTAGGGTATGCAGGCCACTCTTCCTCTCTACTACCACCGGGAGTCTGCTTCCGTCAACTGCTACATTCTCTTTCCTTTCAATTTCCTAAAACTTTCTTGACGACTGGGGGTACAGCACTGCCTTGGCGCTGCCCCCGGACCTGCCTGCTGCGTGACCTTTGTCAGCTTCCCAAGGATGGTACCCCTTCTCTCGTTTATCGTTGGGCATTTGCTGCTCTATGCGCACAAATTAAGAATACCACATTTATTTACACTGATGTCTCAAAAACATCATTTGGTTTTCAGAGTGCCTATATTGTTGGCGACACCCCTAATCAATTTCGGCTTCCCGACCCGTGTTCGGTTTTTACTGTGGAGCTTTACGCTGTTCTCCAGACTGTCAAATACATCCATCGCCATCAGCAGATACAGTATATTATATGCTCAGATTCACTCAGCTCTCTCCTCAGTCTCCAAGCTCTTTACCCTGTCCACCCTGTGGTCCACCGGATTCAGGACTAACTCCATTTGGGGGGCTTCTCTGTGGTATTCCTCTGGATCCCAGAACACGTTGGTATCCATGGAAACAAGGCGGCCAATATGGTGATCAAGGCTGCAGTCTGTCTTCTTCAGCCTGCTGTTCGCATGGTTCCCTTTGCCGATCTACAGAGTCGGCGTGTTGCTCTTTTTTGGCACGCACATTGGTCTACACTAGACTCTGGATAGGGCACTGTCTTTTTAGCCATCGACATTTTTTAAGTGGCAATAACCCCACCACCACTTTGTCCCCACTGCTCTCAACTGTGAACGGTGAGACATCTTTTACTTGAGTGCCCCTATTTTACCCCGCTACGCACCTTTCTACAGCTGTCACCTGATATATCTACCATTTTAGGTAGATGACACATGCTCAGCCGGTAGCATCCTCGAGTTTATTAGTGTCAGTGAGATGATGTCGGTCATTTGAAGCTCTTTTTGGGGAAAACAGCCCCTCCCCCTTTCTATAGTGGTATTTTAAGCTTTCTTTCTGTTTTTTAGTTTCCCCACTTTTCATTTTCGCTCCCATTGCTGCTGATTTTTTTTTTCTCCTCCTCTTCCTCCCACAGCCTGGACACTAATGACTTTAGCAGTTTTTCACCCTAAAACCATAACCAAAAAAAGGTTATTCAATGCTTTTTACCATCACCCAAGAAAATTAGAGATGTTGCACCCAGGAAAAGACAGCCTCGGTCTCAGTGTTCATGGAATTTGCAAAATACCTCGACTGTGGTAGCAGTTGGATTGGTCAGTCAATACCACTAATTTTAGAGACTGCAAAGAGCACCAACAACACACAAAATATTGTGATTTTCTCAGATTTGCTATTCCAAATTGTAGCCTCGTGAACAAGCACGCGATTATGTATGTGAAACAAATATTATCCTGTGCATCTATTTACTGTGATCGTATCATCAATGAAGGTGTTAACATCGGAATGCGTAACAGCTATTTTAACAGTGTCAGCGGTTACACACTTAGTGGTGCATGGAAATTGATGCTTGACACTGAAAGGCGACAGATAAATCAACGAGTCACTTATCTAAAGAAATCGGCATTACTACCAATGTTCTGCGGTCATAGACATCGAATATACTGATGATGATGTTGGGAGTTGCCAAAAGCTCAAGGTGGACAAATCTAACACAGCAGTAACTCTTTAAAGTGGAAATGTTTACAAACAGCTGTGTTCCTTATATCTAAAACTGTATGACTTAACTATGTGACATTTTAGTTTTTGAGATTTCAATTTTTCTTGAACTGATCTACCTTTTGTGGTATTCTTTATTGCAGTATCTACAGTCTTAAAGTCCTTCAAATGCATCTCACAGTACTCCAGTACCTCCCTTATTTCGACATTGATTATTTCAGATAATTCTCTTGAACTTTAGCATACTTTTCATCATTTATAAATTATGAGCTAAGTAGGTCTTACAATGTTGTATCTTATTTCGGAATCTATGTCTGATGATAGTGTGTCTGCTGATCTTCTCATGGTTCACCATGATCTTGTGTGATTTTTGAATAGTGCATTTGCCATTAAGCAGAATTTAGTCTTCCTCCTCTCTAATTCATGTTACCGAACCCATAGTCTCCTATAACTGTGTTTTATTCCTTCCCCTATAGAGTTTTCCAGTTACCAATGATTATTAGACTTCCACCTCTCTTTCCATTCTGAATTATGTAGTCTCTCTCTCTCTCTCTCTCTCTCTCTCTCTCTCTCTCTCTCTCTCTCTCTCTCTCTCTCTCTGCATACATATCTGATCAGTTGTTGTTGGTATTGATTGAGTGTCTGTTTTTGTAAAATATTTCCCATTTTCACTATACTGATGCCCAATATATCTAGACTGAGTGTTTGCATGACTACAGAATAATAAAACCACTTGAAGAGGGTGGAGTATCCACTTAATAACTATACCATTATTATTATTATTATTATTATTATTATTATTATTATTATCTCTTCAATATAAAATAACTATGTTAAGTATGAAAAAGATCTTTAAAAGTGGTAAGGTAACTTATTTAATAAGGTGTGCCAATTATTACCCAAGATGAGAATAAAATCTGTGAGCTGTGAAGGCCATTACAAAAAATCTTACATATTGTAATTTTTTCAGCCACACTGTTTGGGACAATCTTCCTACGTGATCCACCACGTAGTCGTGGCGATTTGAGCTCAAGAGTTCGGACAAATCAGCAGGCACTTGACAGGAAGAAGGCGAATTTTGTTTACAATTTTCTAGTGAATGACCAAAGTGATTTAATACTTGGTCGATGAAACTTTATGTTTGCATTTGTTAAATGTGTAGTACTTACAAGCAGTTATACTCAAATTAAAGTGGACCCACCTTGCACATATTTATATATATATTGTTATCTAATATTTAGATTGCATATTTATTTTAATTAAGAAATTCTTGCATGTGTGTGTTTTAATGTGCAATTATTTGTACAGAAGAAGCAAATATGTAAAGCAGTACCATGTACTGCACTATAGAATAAAATGGTTTCAGTTTATGCTACAGCGAGAAATTAAATATCAGAAAATGTTATCCTAGAATAACTGATATTCTTGCCATATATTAAAAACTGTAATTTGACTACATATTATTGTACTATTTCCTTCAAAAGTACATATTGTTTATCCTAAGCAGGAGCCAGTATGGTTATTTTCATGTGATAACGATGTGCACTGGATGTAACAGTAAGTTTGACAATTTTCATCCATGTAGTGATTAGTCCTTCAGTTTTGAAGCTGCAGAGTTGTCATGTGTGACATTAAAACTTCATGAACAAATTTACATGGATTTGGCTGACCCATTACAGTGTGCATGATGACCAAGGGTGACATTGTTATTAGATACTATAAGGAGCAGTTTGGAATTCAGTGTATAAATTATAGAAAACTGTACATATAAATATATCTTTCAACAGCTCTTCCAAGTAAAATTACAGTATGATGATATGCCAATTTTTTTTAATCTTAAACAAATTGGTTTGTTTAATAGTGTGTACTTAGCTGTTTAAATGCTCTACCTGTGTGCCTGTCTGCATATGCAGACACAAATGTAAATCATTAAATGCATTATGCCACAGCTTTGTTATAATTTCCTCTGTCATCTTGTCTGAAATTTCAAGCCTCTACAGCTCCCACAAATGCTTGATTTGGTGGATGGTGGAGTGACAGTGGAGTCATCATTTAGGATGATGATTGACCTTGATGTCTGAAAAATTGTGTGGAACATACTCTTCCATCAGTTCATCATATTGTTCTTCTAAGGGAACAGTTGCAGTGTGGCCTGCCTCAATGGAGAGAGATATCTACATCCATACTCTGCAAGCCACCTGACGGTGCGTGGCGGAGGGTACCCTGAGTACTTCTTTCGGTTCTCCCTTCTATTCCAGTCTCGTATTGTTCTTTGAAAGAAGGATTGTCGGTATGCTTCTGTATGGGCTCTAATCTCTCTGATTTTATCCTCATGGTCTCTTCGCGAGATATACTTAGGAGGGAGCATTATACTGCTTGACTCTTCGCTGAAGGTATGTTCTCGAAACTTTAACAAAAGCCCGTACCGAGCTACTGAGCGTCTCTCCTGCAGAGTCTTCCACTGGAGTTCATCTATCATCTCCGTAATGCTTTCGCGATTACTAAATGATCCTATAACGAAGCGCGCTGCTCTCCGTTGGATCTTCTCTGTCTCTTCTATCAACCCTATCTGGTGCGGATCCCACACTGCTGAGCAGTATTCAAGCAGTGGACGAACAAGCGTACTGTAACCTACTTCCTTTGTTTTTGGATTGCATTTCCTTAGGATTCTTCCAATGAATCTGTCTGGCATCTGCTTTACTGACAATCAACTTTATATGATCATTCCACCTTGAACACCATTCTTGTGTTTTTGATCTTGATGGTTGGAGCTTGTTTCAAAAGAATTATATTGTAAGTTGTCAATTTATCTGTGTCAGTTCACATATGTGTAATAATGAGACATTAAAACCATATTTTACCTAGCCCGTCACTGAATCTTTGCAATTTATACAGCCACCAATTGACTCACTTTTGCGTTTGCCCATTTGTGAACCAGACTTTTGCTGTAGCTAATTGGAAAACTAAAGTTATCATTTACTCATGTCTGCTTTACTGGTCATACAAGATTTTTTTTCGGCAGCAATCAATGTCTCATCGTAGACTCTCCAATTAAATTTATCTATTTGAACACTATAGTGCAGAGATTTGTTAACTGCGTGCTGCAGGAGCATCACATTTGTGCTACAGGATACCGCCAGAATATGATATTAATGTTTGGATATATTGTATAAATTTTTTGCAAAATCTAAAGTGTTTCATTTATTATAATATTTTTAAATCAGCCTTCTCACATCAGCTGTCAGATAGGTGAATAGTTTGACTTCGTATGCCACGGAAAAATTCTGATATTAATGGCTCCAGAACCAAAAAAGTTTCGAACTCGTTACTGTACCATATAATGGACTCAGTAAAAAATGTTTCAAAATGCCTTGTGTGTTGTTTGGATGGGTTCCTTTGCAGAAAGGTGACAGAGCTAATGTGAGAAACACTCTGCTCCTTCCTTTCCGAATAAGTGAACGATTTGTTTCATATGGAATTTTTATTTGGTGGAAAAAATATTCTTATGAGCTCGGTGATTTCCAATGACATAATAGTCCCTAATCGAGAGTATATTTAAATCTGCCACAATGTGATGCACAGTCTATATGAGAACACAGACAGTATAAAATGCAATAAATTGTTCACAAACCTGACCTGATGCAAGAGTGCAGTTATAAACATAGTTAAAATGTACAGCAATAGTTCACCATAGACTATTGCTATGTACACTCACTTTTTGATTTTCCAAAATCTTGAAACCTTGGAATTATGCCACATCTCCTTTCATTTCTATTTTGCTTTTAAATACATAATGATCATTTAACATGGAAATCAGAGTTCATAAGAATATTTTTTCCACTAAATAAAAATTCCACATGAAACAAATCGTTCACTTATTCGGGAAGTAAAAAGGAGAGTTTTTCTCACATTAGCTCTGTCACCTTTCTGCAAAGGAACCCATCCAACCAACACACAAGGCATTTTGAAACATCAGCATGATTAAATGCAATGAAGAGAGAGAAGTTCTATGTCGTGCCTGTACATATTTGCTTCTTCTCTGACACAATAGAAACAATGTCTCATCTCCCCTCCCACATCAGTTTTATATGTAGCCAAAGCAGTGATATTTTGTGCATATGTAGTTATATTTTAGTATATATTAGGTTTTAAATAGTGGCCTACTAGAAGGATGAAGCACTAGAATATTTATAAAATGAATGTAGTATTATTATTTAAATATTTTGAAAAAATTGTCACTCAGAAATCTAGTCATTTGAAATGTTTCTGTATGATGATATTTCTGTATTGTTAATATTGTTTCCAGTACACAGTAAATGAAATTTGGAGGGATCTGACCAGTGGTCCACATGCAGCTAGCTGGAGAATGTGTAGCCTGTAGAAATACCATAGGAGCAAACAAGAACTCTAAAATTGCTGTAAATAGTTTGTGGTGCATGAACTGTCAACTAAAATACCCCAATTAAGATTTCAATAAACAATGGTGACAAAGGCAATTGAAAGTAATGTAGATGGGAAAGTATACATTCCAAAGAAGTCCTCAAGAATACACACAGAAAAATTGAATATTACTGTGTTGCTTTGACATAGTGTGTTTATCCATGAGAGTTGAATATTTTTTCATTTTATATGTTCTTTGTTAAGTTTAAAAAAAATCCATTTTTGGACCCTTTTGTTCTTTACTTATCTTCCTATAAATATTGGATATCACTGAATGCATTTAATACATGAAATGCAGCAGTTGTCAAAACACTTCCTTGTTTTGAGTTATCCTCTCACCTTTCTCCCAAATGGGCAGTAATGATACTTTCATTTTACTTGTTTATTATGCACCACAGGTTTGTCTAGGGTTGTGTGTATATTTCAGCAATGACCTGTAGGTGCACTTCCCACTTCAAATATTTTAATATGGCTTCCTTGTCTATTTCTTATACTTAAAACCTTTGAATTTGTGAAATACTTAAATGTCCTCAATGGAATACAAACAATGGAAGGAGTTACAGTATGTGCCGTGTAGTTGAGACAAGGAGTGGGCTGCACATACATAAACAAGATTGAAATAGTCACCAACCTTTTAAAAGCGTCCTTCCTCACAGGTTATATGCCCTCCTCCCAACACACACATACTGTCATTGCCATCTTTTTTTACTATTGTTTACTCCTTCCATTGTTTATCACAGTGTCTTCCTTCCATTAGCTGTATCTTTTTGCTTGTGTAGTATTTTTAGTCCTCTTTTTGCGATAATGAGCTAGCATTGTTGTGACGTACGTCAGTATATTTTATAGCATACTTTGCTGAATTCATATTCAGTTGGTCTGTATCATCCAAAAATCTTTTTGTGTTAAATTTTCCATAACCTGCGGTGAAACGTTGTTATCTGAAGTCCTGTTGTTATAATTTCAGTTGCAATTTTAAATTTATGTAGCAGCAACTGGCAATGTTAATTGTATGTATAGTTTTCTACCTCATAGTTCCATTCATAAAAACTCTTAATAAATGCTCTTTTTAATATATACAACATATGGTCAATTGAATGTAGCTTATAAGAAACCATCTAACAAAAAGCTTTGAACATCGGTGAAGAAAATGAGGTACACATAACCATTACCAAAATAAGGACAGCTTGTCAAACAAAGCACAGTTTCAGAATTCTATGAATCTATCAACTTCAGAACCTGTTTCAATATTTCGCATACTTACCCTCTGACACAAAAGGCTAAATATTTATTCTGCAATGTTTGTACATGGACATCATTCACATAACGGTACAAAATAAACAAATTATGAAAAATTATTTTTTATCAGCAACACAGCAGTGGCAGCGTATCTGTTAAATGCCTGCCTCAAATTTGTGATACCAAAGTGCAATGTTGAAGTTTTTAGACAGGAGTCTGGCACTAAGGTATTGTGGTATGTTTTGCAAAACTTACTTATTGGTAATGAAAGTGGCTGGTATGGCATTGTGCAGGTCCCTGATAAACACAGAAATTCAATTTGAGTGAGCAGTGTTGGACCAATTAATTGCTTTATTAAATCAGATCCAAAGCTTGGGCAGGGACTATGATCTCTGTTGCCAAATTAAGTGATTGGTCTCTCTTCCACATTTTTCTCACTTATCCTGCCTAACAGTTTTTTCTTATTGACAGTTAGTTGACTTAACTTGCAGGGCACTTACATCAAAAGCATCGAGCATTTGCAGTGGAGCACCCTCGAGAGCTAGTTGGCTTGGTTATTTATTCAGTCTGTTCTTCCAGTGGGTTTCCTAAAAGACATCATTCACATAAAGTACTAAGTTGACTATACAAAATATTGGTCATATAGGCCACTTTGGAGTGCTCTGGTGTACAGCTTGCACCAGGTGTCACATAACCTTCCACTACTGACGTAAGGCATGGCAGTGATTTGTGTGTGTGCCAGTCAGTTGTACAGAATCTGTGCAACACGGTAGGCTGAAGTGACAAAAGGAGGTAAGATATTTGAACATGCCATCAAATTGCAACAAAAAGTGCCCAACATGTAGAAAAGGACTGGTGTACCCTCACAGCTACCTAACAAAGTATGGACAGTGGTTGCACTCAAGAAGAATAGCCAAATTCTCAATCTCATAAAGCCTCTTAAGAAATGTTGCACTTGGCTATCTTCTCTTGACTTGGTATCTAAATCATTGTATCTATTCAAAATCAAAAGTCTTAAGTCGGAAAAATCGCAAAGACAAACAGTACAGTTCTTGGCCATTAAAAAATAAAATATATGATGACTTCCCTTATGTTCTTAATTTCACACCTATTACATCGGGAGCTACAGTCCAAAAATTCCAACCACAACGTTCTAAGGGGAGTCATTGCATGTTTTTGGGGTGCATAATTAAGTTGGAGTGGTATCTGAAATTTGTATTTCATTGAAGGAATAATGAGCAACATGGTGTAATCATATACAGAAGTATGCGAATATCAAATGACTGTGGTACATGAGTAAATTGGTACACTGTATGGTGGCTTGCTGAGTATACATGTACATGAAACAACTTTATCTTCCTAAAGGACAGTAGTACTAAGAGTACCGCCACAAATTCTTTGATGTGGTTCCTGGAAAGCATTAAAACAGCGGAAGACACTCTAGTCTCCCCATGTACAGATGTTGAACTTTTTGTGGAATATCTTAGAATCCTGAGGTAAAATCAGTCACAGTGCAAATAAGAGGTATATGAAGAAGTCATTTCAGACATCAGGGACAAAATATTGCAACTGATACAATCAATTAATAAATGGAACCAAAGAGCACTTACACAGAAGAAGGCATTTGTTTACAAGATGCAGAGTACAATAATGTATGCTATGTTTTCTCGATAAGTTTTCTTTCCTTTTGTCCAGTCCTGAGTACTATTACTGGGCTGCTGGTAAGCATTAACCAAAAAATGAGAGATGGTAGTCTAAATTGGAAAATCTCTTCTTTTCTATGTACGTTTTACCTTTACTGTTTGACGTTTATTTGATGCCTTTGCCTTGTTACGAAGGACCTAAGCAAGGAGATTGAGCGGTTAAGTACTGGGGCTCAAATCCCAGTCTAGATTTTGCATGTATCAACTATGTTGACAGGATGGTTCCTTTGAAAAGGATGTAGTTAATTTCTTTCCATATCCTTACCAGTTTTGTACTTTCTCATCCCAGTTGTAGCTTTGCAATGACTAATTTATCAGAATTATAACTTTCACACTTCTGTTCATCCTTTGCATCAATTAATATATGTGTCAATAAAGTTCCTACACATTTTTCTACCCCCCTCCCCCCCCCCCCCCCCCCCTCAACCTACTGACAGCAGATGAAAGATAAAGAGAGTTTCCCAGAAAGTAATGCCCCAGATTTTCCCCTGAAACTGTTACTCCACACAATCAAAATTACGTGCATGAAAGACTTTCATCTACACACTATCTTTCCACATAACCTCCTTCCAGTTCTATGGCCTTTCTCCAGCAAGGCACAAGGGTGTTTATGCCCTTTTGGTACCAGCCCTTATTCTGGTCACTTTTGCAAATAATTTTCTCCTCATGCTCAAAATGTTGACCACAAATGTTATCTTTTAACAGCCCAAATAGGTGGCAGTTCAGTAGAGCTAAGTCAAAGCTGTAGAGAGGATGCAGTAAAACAGTCCAACCCTGTTTTGTGATTTGTTCAGAAGTCTTCAAACTTCTGTCACGCCAAGCATTATAGTGTTGAATCAAAACATCCCCTGAGTTGATATGGAAATGCTTCACGAGTGGTGTTGCTGTATTCATGTTTGCCTCTGAATTAATGATACTGCATTTTGATATCACAGGAATGATAATCACACTCTTACAATCATGATCTTAATGATGAAATCAGTTGCTTTGAATTTTTTCTTCTGTGGAGCTTAAGGATGACGCCATTCCATCAATTGCCTTTTTATTTCAGGCTCAAAATGAACCCATGATTCATCACCGTTCACAATCCAAGGCAAAGCCTCCCTCTAAGATACAAAATGTTGCAAACAACCAGAATAAATATTTTTCTCTGAGATTTGGGTTCCACTGTAAGCACATAGTTTTGAGTATCCTTTGCTGATTGACAGAAGCAGTGGTGCTTGCAAAGTCATAATGCACTGATACCCATGAGTGAGGACATTAGCACAATGCACCATATCAGGTGGAATAGCCATGAAGGTTTTCACACTTGCTGCAAATTATGCCCAGCAACAAACAAACCGTACTACTATTGACTTCAGATGCTCCACGGATTTCACACAAACGTTTCAAGATTTTCCACAGTGAATATTCGATGGCGACACTCTGTGTTAAAATATGACATTTACAGATGCCATTTTGAAACCCTGCCGCACCTACCCTGTTGGAGGAAACAAATTTTGTGTCTAAAGTCAGGAAAATTCAGAGAATTCAAACAATTTTACATTTGCATCATTGTTGTCAAATGAGGATTGAGTGTGTGGAATTATTTTCTGCATGGCTTTTGTATCTGTGGAAATTGCTACATGTTTTGTTTTATTAATTGCAATATTACATGTAGATAGTTTCTAGAACCTTTTGTGGCTATTACTTCCTCTAGATAACTAACTTTACTCCCATCTATATTTTTTTACAATAAACTGAAAGTCTCTTTATTTTGTAGCTCTGAGATGACAATAAGACCATTTCTTCTACAATTCAGCAGCTATCTTTTCAACCACTCTGTTGTGTACACTTTTGCGGAACCTGCAACACATTAGAAAGAACTATAACAGAAAATGTGTTAAGAGTATGAGAGGGACGTTTCTTGCTTGAATCATCAAGAGAAAAAGATTCCATTCATCTCCTGTAAACAAAAATATAGTCAAGAGCCAATATAGCCAAATGTGAGCTAAATTACATAATACTTGAAAGAATGTTGGTTTTATTTGCAACAAATATTGACATGACCCTCACACATCATCAAAGTTCTTACATGTTCGTTGAGAGTTAGCTGAAGAAACTGCTAAAAACTATTCCTTGGTACATGTGACAGGTGTACCACTAATAAAAGCAGGACAAGGGCCAACGAGAACAAGAAAATGTTGGGTAACAGTTTAATATGTCGATATAAGAGTACTTAAATAAAAACCTGAGTCTACATTTAAATATATATATTAGAAAAGAAATTTGCACAACCCAAAGGTCCGAAACTGATTCAATCATGGCTGGCTTGATCAGTGACTAAACAGTGTCTATGCATGAAACCTTTTCCACACTCCTCTTATTGTTTAAAAAAGTGGTCAAATCATGATAAGAATATTGCTATCCTCTCGTCAGAATATAAAATGCAATCAGATAAGATTTGGCACAAGGACAATGCCCTGTTCCAAGTCGCGTTGAAGCCACTTTGACTGGAACAATGTTTGCCATGGCAAAGCTACAGCCTTGTTATTGTTGTTGTTATGTACCACTAGCGACACTTCTTCCCACTGACAGGCAGTTCTTCTCCACAACAATTAGGTAACAGCAGCACTCATGGGACAGCATAGGTTAGTACATAACTTTCCTATCATGCACTCCTTGCTATCAAGTCATCTTGCTTATTTCTCAAGATTTCCACATGGTCTGGTACCCGTAATAATACTTCCTAACTTTGATGTTATAGTATGTGAAGTGTGTCTTGTACATTTCGGGCCACTTTGTCTGTCGAGTACATTTGCTGAATATCTGGTGCGAGTTCCTATAGTCTAAAGTTATTCTACTGATTGCATCCTCCCACCACAGGGCCCCAGCCTTCGTCACAATTTTTTTTTTTCCATTCTGTGCTGCATGTCTATCCTCTTGCTATTCTTTTTTCTCTCCCTTGGGCAACATGTATGGGGTATTATTGGGAATGTACTGCATTCTGTCGCTGATGTGCGAACAGTCTCACCTTTGTTTTTCATTCTCTTTTTTTTTTTCTTGGTTTCCCTTCCCCTCTTGTTCCTCTGCTTCAGCGTTTGAGGATCCTATTGTTTTCTTCTTCCTCCTCATGCGGTCCTCAAGTCCGGCCCACATGTCTGAAGCATAACAGGTGACTAGGTAACACAATTCCCAGCCCCGGGTTGACAGGTAGGGTTCACACATACCCCATGGTACAGGCCAGGCCAGGCCAGGGAGGGGTGATTGTCTGAGCTGTAACCTTCCCAAATTGCCGATTGGTTCATCCGTCAGTTGTTCGGGAGGTGTGAATAGTCACCTAAGGCAGGTGCCCCAGTTGGAAAGAGCACGCCATCGGTGACGCTGGCAATCGTGGGGGATTTCCTCGCGATGAGCCAATCATCTTCCCACTCGACATCTACAAAATGTAAATGCAATGAGGCTAATGGTTCAAAGACCCTTCCCACTGCACCATTGTTCCTCATGGTCTCACATACTGAAGACGGTCAGCCCGTCACCATCTTAAATCTGTTTATTATTCAGAAATGGGTAGATGCCATTGTTGGCCCTGTGAAATCCTGCATTTGTTTATGGAATGGCACTTTGCTATTGGAGACCACTTCTGATTCTCAAGAACTGCTTGCTGCCTCGCTTCTTCACGGTTACCCTGTTCGTGTTGAGGCCCATAGGACTCTAAAATTCTCCCTATGGTGTAATTTACACCAGGATGTTCAATGGCTTAACTGAGGCCGAAATACAATCTTACCTCCCTGATCAGGGTATCATTGCCGTTCATCGTATAATGAAAAAGGCAGATTCCTCCTTAGTGCCCACCTACACTCTCTTTCTCGCCTTTGATCGAGTAGTACTTCCGTCCAATCTCAAAGCAGGCTATGAAATTGTGACTGCCTGGCCATACATTCCAAGCCCGATGTGCTGCTACCAGTGTCATCATTTCAACCACACTTGAACGTCTTGTCAACACCCAGCCAAATGTTTCACCTATGGTAGGGATACACATGAGGGCCATTGTCCACCTCCTCCTCCCTACTTCATGAACTGCAATGGCGGCCATGCTGCCTTCTCTCGGGAGTGTCCAGTGTATCTTGATGAGTGGGCTGTTCAAGAGATCTGGTTAAAGGAAAAGGTGCCTTATCCAGTTGCTCGCAAGTTGAGTCACAAACCCTGCGTTCTCCCATTTGACACCTATAGTTCCATTCCTGTTACCCCTCGCTCCATGAAGGACATGACCATGCAGACATGCGACATCCAATTCAGCTTTGAGGTTGTGAAATCGCCCAGTGTGAAGGTAGCATCGCCACCCCCGTCGAGCTGTGCAACACACTGTCAAAGCTCTAGTCTCAAGGGGCAAAACCACCAGCTACAGAACCGGTAGGCTGGAAAGGGCAGAAGGAGTACTCCCGTGAAGACTTCCTCCAGCCAAACAACACCCGAGTCCTCATGTAACCGGAAGGGCTTGAAGAAACCCACCAAGGGCAAACGGTCTTCGCCTTTGCCAACTCGAAGATCCGCTTTGATGGTGTCAGCACTTGGTACCTTAGCCCATCCATCCTCCATCTCACCGGTGCATACAAACAACTGTTTTTCGGCATTGGACTCTACAGACCAACCGCACAAGCAAACTGAAGCTTCTGTGGACCCCATGGAACAAGACCCTCCTGCTTCTGTACCCTGTAGTAGCACCTCTTCCCCAGCTGTCAATCGGCAGCCGCCGAGGTTACACCCCTACATCTCATCATGACTCTCGTCCAATGGAACATTTGCGGCCTTTGGTCCTACAAAGAGGATTTACGGCTGCTTTTAGCATTGCACCGTCCCCTTGTACTCTGCCTTCAGGAAACTAAATTGCGCCTTAACGACCACTTTGAGCTTTTTCATTTCTTACTGATTTATTTTGACTTTTTCCCCCTGAGGCTGGCATGGACTACCAATCTTCAAGCTGTTGCAGTTCGTCTTTTCCTTCCCAACCTGACTTCTTCCCTCTGTACTATATACGTCCCTCCATCATTCGCTGTCACCAGGGCAGACTTCCTTCAACTTACTGGGCAGCTACCTCTCCCATTTTTACTAATCAGTGACTTTAATGTGCATCTCCGCCTTTGGGGTTCTCCTAGGACCTGCCAGAGAGGTGCCCTCTTGGCTGACCTTCTTAACCCACTTAACCTCTTCTGCCTTAACTCTGAGGCACCCACTTTCCTTTCTGACTCCTCGCACACCTATTCCCATTTGGAGCTATCCTTCTACAGTGCCCAGCTTGCCCATCACCTCGAGTGGACCGTTCTTTCTGACACCTACTCAAGCAACCAATTCCCGTGTGCTATTCATTTGCTGACTCCTACCTCATCTGTGTGCATGCCTAAATAGCAGCTTCCTAAAGCTGACTGGCAGCTTTAATCCTCCCTGGCGACCTTCAAAGAACAAGATTTGCCCAGTTGTGATGACCAGGTCGAATATCTCACAAACGTTATCCTTACTGCTGCAGAATGTTCAGTCCCTTGGTGGACTGCCGCAATGCAGTTCACACACGTAGACGAGCTCTTTGCATTTTTAACTGCCGCCCTTTGCTGGCGAACTGCATTCATTATAAACGGATGTGTGCACAGTGTCGTCATGTTCTTAGAGATAGCAAAAGAGCTAATTGGCTTTCATTCACTAGTTTCACACCTTCCTCTGTCGCGTGGGCCAACCTCTGACGGCTCACTGGAACAAAGATTCACTCCCCAATTTCCAGCCTGATAGTCGCTGATGATGTCATCGTGGACCCTATTGCTTTCTCCAACACCTTGGGTCACCATTTTGCGGAAGTTTAGAGCTCTTTCCACTATCAGCATGCCTTCCTCCATCGTAAACGAGCGGAGGTGGCTCGGGCGATACACTTCTCTTCTCTGAATCATGAGTGTTACAATGCTGCCTTTACTATGTGGGAGCTAGATCATGCTCTCAGTTCATCCTGATCCTCCACCCTAGGGCCAGACACCATCCACATTCAGATGTTGCAGCACCTTTCTCTTGCAAACAAGCACTTTCTGCTTAACACATACAACCGCATGCATCTGGGCAGGGGGCACATTTCCTGGATGCTGATGTGAAGCAACTGTCATACCCATACCTAAGCCCAGTAAGGACAAAAACCTTCCTTCTAGCTACCGCCCCATCTCTCTTACCAGCTGTGTTTGCAAGGTGATGGAACATATGATTCATGCACAGTTGATGTGGTGCCTCGAGTCACGCAGTTTACTGACGAATGCACAGTGTGGGTTTTGAGAGCGGCGTTCTGCAGTTTATCATCTCGTTACTGTGTCCATCCATGTCATGAATAGTTTTCTGCGGAAATCCCAGACTGTGGACTGTGGCTGTGTTTTTCGATTTGGGGAAGGCTTAGACACCTGCTGGAGAACTGGTTTCCTCTGTACTCTTTGCATGTGGGGCTTCTGTGGTCACCTGTCTTTTTTTTTTTCTCCAGTCATTTTTACGAGACCAAGTTTTCAAGGTGCGTGTGGGTTCTGCTTTGTCAGACACCTTTATCCAGGAAAATGGTGTGCCTCAGGGTTCTGTCCTGAGCGTCGTCCTCTTTGTTATCGCCATTAACCCTATAATGGCCTGTCTCCCACCAGGCATTTCCAGCCCTCTTTTTGTTGACGATTTTGCCATCTATTGCAGTTCTCCATGGACCTGTCTCACTGAGCGGCATTTTCAGCGCTGTCTTGGTCGTCTTTACTCCTGGAGCATCGACAGTGGCTTTCGCTTTTCCACTGACAAAACTGTCTGCATGAATTTCTGGCGCAAATGGTTTCTCCAACCACCTCTACATCTTGGGCCTGTTGCCCTTCCGTTCATTGAAACTACTAAATTTCTAGGGCTCATGCTTGATAGGAAACTCTCTCAGTCCACCCATGTGCCCTACCTGGCAGCCCGATGTATGTGGTCCCTCAATCTCCTACATGTCCTCAATGGTACTGTGTGGGGTGCCAGTCGAACTGCCCTGCACTGTCTGCACCAGTCCCTAGTCTATTTGAAACTTGACTATGAGGGCTTTGTTTATGCATCTGCACACTCATCCCTCTTACGCCATCTCCACACTAACCACCATCATCGCATTTTTTCGGCCACGGGCGCCTTTTACACCAGCCCAGTTGAGAGCCTGTATGCTGAACTACCACTATCCTACTGCCATGACTTTCTCCTCAGCAGGTACGCATGTCGTTTGTCAGCCATGCGCAGCCACCCCTCCTATGCCTCCTTCTTTGATGATTCCTTTGATCATCAGTGTGGGGCTCGTCGCTCTTCTCTGTTACCTCCTGGAGTCTGCTTTTACCACTTGCTACAGTGGCTTAACTTCACACTACCTGCAGCTTTCCCAGTGGGTGTGAACCCTTAACCACCTTGGTTTCGTGAAGTGGCCCAAGTTAACCTTGGCCTTCATTCACTTCCTAAGGATACTATTGCAGCCTCGGTCTATAACCTTCAGTTTCATGACCTTCAGATGGAACTTAGCGGTAGTACCTTTGTATACACTGATGGCTCATGGGCTGACCGTGGGGTCAGGTGTGCCTTCGTTATTGGCACCCATGTCATTTGATATCAGATTCCGGCACACTCCTCAGTATTGACAGCTGAGCCCTTCACCTTGTATCAGGCCACGGAGTACCTCCAGCGACACAGCCTTTCTAATTGTGTCCTCTGCTCAGACTCACTCAGCGCCCTTCAAAGTCTATGTGCGCTGTACACCCCTCATCCCTTAGTGCAGCAGGTCCAGGAAAACTGTCACTTGCCCACTCTTGGTGGACGAGGCTGCTGCCAAGGCTGCAGTCGTCGTACCTCAGCCCGCGAGTACCTACATTCCCTCTGATGATCTCTGTGTTGCCGTCTGTCAGAAGTTGATGTCCCTTTGGCATCGCCAATGGTCCTCCCTTCACAGGAATAAGCTTCAACTTATTGAGCCTCTCCCAGCTTTTGGCGACTGCTTCTCAGCGCTCCCACTGGTAGATTATTTTAACTTGACTGCATACTGAGCACTGCCCTTTTAACCATTGTCATTTGCTAAGTGGCGCTACCCCAACACTTTGTACACATTGCACCCAAATTTTAAACTGTCTGCCACTTCCTGCTGGAATGCCCATTTTTTTTTTAACCATTTACGTTCCAGCTTTGGTTTGCCGCCTGCTTTATCAGCCGTTTTAGCGAATGACGCGCAGGCTGTCGACTGCATTTTACGTTTTATCAGCTGAATCAATATGGCGAAGGCCATTTAATTTTTAGTTTTGGACCTCCATTCCTGTATGGTGATTTTTAGTCCTTTTTCACGTCCTTGTTTTTAGCTGTCCCCTGTTCTGTCCATTGGGACTAACATATAGTTGTTTAACTCCTCTCTGTGTTTGTGTCCTGTGGTTTTGACTTGGGCACGTAGACCCCAGTTTCTCTTCTTTTCTTTTTTTTTTTTTTTTTTGCACTCTAAAGTAAAACAAACAAAACTGATTGCATCTCATCTGCTACAATGTCTTTGATTGCTTATAGCTTTATATCAAAGAACATCTTTGTGTGGAAATACATCCCTAGAGATAGCCGTGAGAAACTACTGGGCAGATGACAGTAAGGCCCAGTTTAGACCCATCGGTGTAAGTAATTACTGAATTTCTCTGCCTCTTGAAAAAGCAGTGTTTAAAAATAAAATTTGATGTTCAGAATTTCGTGTACTTTGTTAGATTTAAAAACACACTTAGCACCTATACTAACCAGGGAGGATACTTGCCCCAATGCCATGTTACAAAATTTTTGGCCGTCATGCCAAGCTCTGCAAGCTGCTCATTTGTTCTTCCAGTGCATCTTGTTGCTCTTGGTGATTTACATACATTAATTTAAGGCATTTTAGTTGATATAATCTTAAATAATACAGTTTTGTTCTTATATCCAGTACTTACAGATTAGGAAATAGTTCATTTCGTAATTATTATATTAATAAATACATACTTCAGGGTGTATACGACCCGGGACAACCGTCAGATCCGGGAAAAACCCGGGAATTTTTGCATCCGGGAGGAAACAGAGAAAAACCCGGGAATTTTTCATTGTTTTAGTTTTCAGTTAATTTTTTGTAATTTTGACTGGCAAGAAGCGTTACTCTAACAGAGGATATTACTATCCCGCTACTGCAGAATAATACTTCAACAATAAAACATAAACGAGAGGGAAAAAAAGGAAAATAACTTAAATTGCAAAGGAAATGCGCCATATACAACAACGACACATGGTCCTCATGCAAGCGTCTGCCAAAGCAAATGTGTCAAAGGCTTTACTAAGACTATGCAGTACTTCATAACAACAAATTCCCTCCGATGAGCGTGAAGTCACAACTGTTTACATTGGATTCGTGTCAGCAGTTACGAGCGGGTTCATGCTCGTGCGCATGCGCAGTTGAGTCGCGTTTTAGTAGTAGATCCTCCCGCTTCTGCCTACGCCGTACAGGAATGTGGCTGTTAGCTGTGCAAGCAGTGGCAGCAAGCGGCTAGATGCTGCCAGGAAAAGGGGCCACCAAATTCATATTCTCGAGCGCAAAAAAAAACTTGTTTCACAAAGCGCCTAGCATCCAGCGCACGTTGATCTATCGATCATTTATATGATTTTGAAACGCATCCTTGTTGGTTTTTGAACATTTTTGAATACATTTTAAGTTCATTTCTGAATGAATCATAAGTTGATTTTTGAATGCGTGCATAGTGTACGTGATGTCTCTGTCAGGAGAATCCTCGTCGCATCTAGAAATAAAATTTCCGCACACAAAAGGGGATGGGGCTATATGAGCTGTGCGGGGTAAAGCCAAACGGATGAATGCCAATCGCTGTCGTATTATGTACTTTGTTTGGTTTTCGATTGACCAGCGTTGTTATAATTACTAGCGAAATCCATAGATCCAGTCTACCAGAATGGAACTAAACGACTACAGGAATAACAAGTGAGAAAGATTACGTATTATCGTCTCGTTGTATCCCGGAAAATGAAATGTTGACAGAAAATTTTTGGCCAGATCGCTACACTAGTAAGGACCAGTTGTACAGTCCCCGGCTAGCAACCGCCTAAGTTCTATTTCGGAAGTAACGCAGAATAAGTTTTGTACGAATATGTAACAACGCTTCACCGCAGAATAATCACGGGTTAACTAAACCATTGATTCTGGCAGGGTTAGTGAAGTTAATCGGCAAACAAATTTTCACAGTGGCAGGAATAGCTACAGAATTGGTCATGACAAGATTGATTGTTAGAACGAGGAAGCAGAAGAAACGGGGACACCACACAAATTATGGAAGAATAAGACGATTCCAAATTTATATACAATTTCGTAATACCACTTTTCGATCTCATGCTTGAGAACCTGGTGCGTACGAATTAAATGTGAAACTATTTCCTAACATAAAGCTTTTTGCTTGTAGTAGGCCTAATAGGCATTTGATATTGTTACTTCGTGAATTATATTCTGTCGTGTTATAAAAATGACCATTTGTGCCAATACAGTCGTGCTTATTTGGTGTGTGTTACAAAACTGCTGCAATATTAGAAAGGCCTATTTTGTTTTATCTAGCATACAGTGACAAAACAGACGTAATCAGATCGAGAAACCACGCCAGTCTTGGGTATTAATAGTGTTAGCAGCTTTTTCAGTATCAGATAACGAAATTTCGATTTTTCATGTAGCAAAACGTTTGACGAACTTTGGTGAAGTAATAGATAAATGCTAGGAGGTAAGGACTGAAGAAGTGTGTACTTTCTTGCTTGTCTCTTGCCTATATTGGATTTATGTATCCTGTATTTAATTTTATGTCACACAAAACGGCAAGTTATCAGCTAACAGACAATAAAGAGTGCAAATTTTTTGAAGATTTCATGAACTCCCGATTACAAATAATCGCATCCGCTATTAATGGTGAGATTTAAAAATAATAATAATAATAATAATAATAAAGAGGGGTAGGCTGCCAAACCGGCCGACTGGGAGCAGGAGAGGCACCACAGGACATTTCAATTCCCACTGTCCTTAATATAGTTTGATGGCATCGCTTACAAAATATACACCTTCCAATTCCACAGCGCGACATACAGTGACGTGCGATAGAAGAATGCTGTATGAAGAGGCGTGGCACTGCACTCTGGCACACTCAAGACCAAATAACAAGTCAACACATATGTTTTATGTTTCAAACTTTTCAGAATGATGTGCCCTACAAGATGCACATATTTTTCGAATTTTTTTTTTTTTTTTTTTTTTTTAATATTGACCCGGTTCGCAAATATCGTAGATCCGGGGCTGATGTGCAGAGCAGCCTGAGTTATAGTGAGTAGTCTCCATGCGACCCGTGTTTACGGTTGGTAATTTTGCTGTTCCCCTTCTTTTATTCTTATGTCAAATGAAAACAAAACGGATATCTGTGGCCGGGAGGTATCAAGTGAATTATAATAATTCACATAATTACGAAAGGCTTAAATATTTAATTAGTTTCAGATTTTATTTGCACATTTCGGACAGTCAAGCATTAATCGCCTTGCGGACAATGAAGTTTTATTTTTGTATGTTTGCTAAAGAAATTGGGCTTTTATTAACCTTTTCCGCAGAGGCAGTCAATGTATTTGAAACGAAATTTTTAATTCCACAGTACTGGGTAATTTCAACTGTTCGCTGTGTTTCAAGTGCACGTTTTCATCTTCTAGCACGTATGGCAGTATGCCATAATAAAGAACCAAACATGATGTAATACAGTACTGGTGCTCCAAGAAAATTTCACGACGAAAACCACACTGAAAAGCTTATCATCAGGTCGAAGTATACTTCATTGGAAATATGGACATACGAATGTGTACTTTAAGTTGCAGTTTGAATGTGCACATTTTAGTATGGTTCACGAAATTCTGATGCTCTTGGAGTACCCTGTGACGCCTTGCTGCTTTTACAACAGAATGTAAGATCTTTCAATGTTTTACATGTACGTCCATACTGGCTTCCTACGTCTTGGTAGCTGCGCAAGCGCGGTGTCGCCTGTTACCTGGCGCTCTATGCCAACTGCTGAAACGAACCAATTTCTAACAGGTCGCGGGAAAATATTGGAAATGCTGGTTTGAAAAGCGTTACTTTCAAAGTAAACATCCTTTAACGTAAGTTGGGCTATGCGCGAGAATGTACCATGAATTTCTTAAATTACAGAGCGTCTGAGTCTCATTTAAAAATCAACTCTTTGATAACGAGCCATTTAGAAGAATTTCGAACCCTGAAGATCAGACATTTATGTCATTATTAAAAATTTTACTGGCACATTTGTGTGATATACCTTAAAGTGTAACACGCGCAAAAAATCAACATTATATGCGAATTAGCTTCTCTTGCAGCTTATTAACCTTAGAGACCATTATTATATGTGATAGCTTTGCTTTTCTTGTAGCAACACGGTGTATACCAATTTAAACCATTAACTTGTGTGTTACCACTACTTAACAATGGTGTTCTTATTGGCTGACTACATCACGCGCCCTATGCTCCAAATATTCGCTGTCAGCTGGCGAGATCACGTGACATGAGCTATGACTTGCTTACAAAAGCACATCGCAATCTCGATTTCAGTGATTCGGAAAGTAACATGCGGTATTTGGTGGAATTCCGATGTATACTTTCGTAATACGAAAATACGCACAGCATACATGTTGTTGCAAATCAAATATATTTCCAAAACGTGTCTTTTTTCCCTGAGTTTCGTTTTATAATGTGCCGGAAACCTCTACACGCGTGTCCAAAACCATAACCATAACCATTCAAAGGATTGATACGTTTTTTGCAGCTCCGAGGGAAAATATACTGTTACTTAGGACGGAAAAAGCGTGTTTTTACCCGGGAGAAAGTTTATTTGTGACTGAGAAATCCGGGAATTTTTTTTCCTTGTCCGCGTATACACTCTGTACTTGCAGTTGTTCGTTTTTCCATCCAAAAAAACTGCCAATATGGCCATAGATTAGACATTGCATTGTCACTTCACTTATAACACATCGAAACAATTTTATGTCACAATCTTTTTGCTTTCTGGCTTTTGTATTTTAAAAGCTAACTGCTGTGGAACACAAAGAAATGGTTCAAATGGCTCTGTGCACAATGGGACTTAACTTCTAAGGTAATCAGTCCCCTAGAACTTAGAACTACTTAAACCTAACTAACCTAAGGACATCGAACACATCCATGCCTGAAGCAAGATTCGAACCTGCGATCGTAGCTGTCGCGTGGTTCCAGACTGTAGCGACTAGAACCGCTCGGCCACTCCGGCCGGCTGTGGAACACAAGTACTGGTCTTGTGCTACCTGCAGATTTATTATCTTTTTTTTTTTATAAGAACAAAAATATTATGGAATAGATTAAATTCACAATATACAGGAGGTCTTGGGTTGCAGGCATAACAAAAAGACTGCTATACAGTTTAGTTTTTGGTCACAAGGGCTTCTTGTAAAGTAGAACACACATTCACATAAGCAAAATTCTCACACTCCACTCCTCCTCCCCCCCCTCCCACCCCTCCACCCTCCGCCCTACACTGTTGAGCCTATGAAGCATGTGTCAAAGTGGTGCTTGGTTTTGTGAGTTGTGTGGTTTGTGATTCAAGGGCATAAGCAAATATTTTTTTAAACTTTGTAAAGCAGATTGTTTTACAAGGAATACAACACATACAGGTTCTGATGCACAAGTGATATCCTCTGCTTAGTAGATGAATCACAAACAAAAATCACTGCCAAATACATGCCAAAACTGAGAAGATACATAAATAGATTAAATTCACAATAGAAAAATAACATAATGTTGTTATTGAACTTGAAATAAACATGCGGTTACGTTTTAAAAGTGAACACAAATGCTTTTATTAACACGCACAGAACGAACGTAACAGAAGGGTAGGCAAAACACAACCATGTTAATAGGAACATCTATAAAAGCATCCATAGCAACTGTGGCAAAGATAAATATGTAGCAGAGGCATCGATTCTAAATTCCAACACATAAGAATCAAATTAACCTATTGAAAAGCACATATTATGAAAAGGATGGCTGCCACACATCATATAGGGAAGATGCTGAGTCACAGATAGAAAAAAAAGGAGTCAGAGTGTGAGCTTTTAGCCAACAAGGCATGAGTGTGTGTGTGTGTGTGTGTGTGTGTGTGTGTGTGTGTGTGTGTGTGTGTGTGTGTGTGTGCGCGTGTGTGTGCGCGTGCGTGCGTGTGTGTGTGTGCGTGTGTGTGTGTATGTGTATGGGGGGGGGTGGGGTGGGGGGGGGCTATTTCCGACAAAAGCCTTGTTGACTAAAAGCTCTTGTCATAGTAGGTGCTGCCAGACAACAAATACCACTACTAGAACTGATGGCTATTTACACTGGTTAGAAGTACACATAATATGCCGATGTACTGCTTTCAGCCATATTTGGAATCTGCTGTGTCAACAGGATTGTGGTGCTTGACCTGGCCTTTCTCGCAGTATACAAACAGTTCTATTGCTGCAACCATCATGCCGATGCCTTGATGCCCGCTGGCTGCTTATTGCTTCTTCAGCTTCTGCGCTGGAGCTGCTGTTTTCCACAATAAGCCCCCCCCCCCCCCCCCCCCAAGAAAAAAAGTGATTGCACTACAATAGCTCCTTTGTAGAATAGCTCTGGCCTCAGATCTCTACCCTAGATCAGTCTGCAAACAAAAATCAGCATACATGGAAAAAATGTACAGTATTTACAATTTTCTTTCTAAGTACCAAACAGCTTAAATCATAAGGTTCAAAGATTGTAAATTTAGCCTGCATCTTTAACCCTCTGTCTCATCGATCATCTGTGGCCAGAAATTCTTCCAGAATTGCCACTTACAATTTACAGATCAAACCTCCTATTCTCCCAAATTAACAACCACTTACCTCCTTGTAAAATACAGTATACAACTGTTAAAATTCCCTCTCACTAATCACTCCACCACGGCAAATCTCCATTCATCGTTTAGTACTTCACAAGAATCATTCAGTGGCCCCTGCCTGCTCTATAGTGCTTTATAACATTTTACTTATTAGAAAACATATTTCTTACTACAGTACAACCCAACATTTACATTCCCGTAATTAACATTTTCCCGCCGTTTACAACATTTTTAACACTGCTCCTGTCAAATGTCCTATGATCACAGTGTTAATTCACACCCATTTTTCCGTTAATTAACATATCAGTAATTTTCTTGCGATTTACATTTTAGGAAACAGTATTCGTGGAAGAAAAAAACTGGTGTGATTGACATAAAATGATGCAGACACTGCATAGACCTTCAAGTAGTGTTTACATACATTACACCGTTTACTTTCTTGATACCAGGATGCTCTACCCAGCAAATCTTAAGTCGGAAGAAATCGTGATTTGTATCCTGCCACTGCCAACCACTACTCGGCGTTGTGGCTGATGGGTATAACTGTTCCTACAACCGAAGGGGGTTGATATCAATTGACACAGCTACTCTCGACAGTCAACACCTGCCATGCAAAGAATTTGTGTTTGTGACTTTGTTTGTGTGTAGCATGTTTGTAGCCTTGTGTTAAGTAGTAGAAGTCTGTGGTTAGTTGTTTCTTTCATGCTGTTGTTTTCTGTCACAGTTTAAGACAGGAAAAGCTGGTACTACCAAAAGAGACTGGAAAACACTTTCTATGGAAGAAGAGGTAAAAATTCTGGAAATAGTTTAAGCTCACTGTGGAACATGTGTTGCATTATTGCAGAGTTTAGGAATACCCATATCTATGTAGAACATCATCATGAAAAACTGAGACTCTATTTTGGAAAGTGCAAGAAACAGTGGACCAAATTCCAAAAAAATGAAATTTGCCAGCTACTCGAAATATGCAGAGCTGGAAGAAATTACAAAGAACTGGTTTCAGGCAGCATGTGCATCTAACATTCCAATAAACATTGTTATGTTATGAAAAAAGGCACTGAAAATTGCCAAAGTACTTGGGATCTAGGACTTTACAATATCTAACTGGTGGACAGACAGGTTTAAGAAGTGATACATTGTAGTGTATAGAACTGTTTGTAAAGAAGAAAACATCGTGGACATAAAATCTGTTATGGAATTGCAGAGTAGCAGGTTACAAGAACTTTTGAAACAATATAAACCAAAGTATATATTCAGTATTGACGACACATATCTCTTTTTTCAGCGTATTCCCAAATATAAGGCTTGCCCTTAAAGGCAAAAACTGCCATGGAGGTAAACACAGTAAAGTTCACCTGACAGTAATGTTAGGCACCAACGCGGATGGTTCTGAAAAAATTAAACCATTTGCGATTGGCAAATCTAAAAAACCACAGTGTTTTAAAAATATAAAAACACTACCAATGAACTACGGCACCAACAATAAAGCATGGATGACATCACAATTATTCAAGAAGCAATTACATTGCCTTCATGCAAGAATGGACAGTCACAACAGAAAAATTCTCGTTAGTGGATCGTTGCCCTGCACATCCTGGAAATATAAGTCTATGTAATGTGGAAGTAGAGTTTCTGCCCTCAAACTGCACAAGCAAATTACAGCCTTTGGAGATGGGTATTATACATGCTTTCAAAACACGCCATAGGAAGGCGACTGTGCAGAAGGCATTAACTTTGATGGAGATTGGGAAAGACCCAGCCTCATTTAAAGTGTCAATTTTAAATGCTTTGCATTATATTGTGAAGGCATGGGCAGGAGTTACAGTGGCCAGCATCTCCAATTGCTTCTGACAAGCGTGATTCATTGAAGCCAACAACGGAAATGGGTCCGACGCATCAGACCTGAGTGTTAGTGACTACATGAAAAACTGCTTACTTCATCATGGGAAAAGCTGCAGCATTTGTTTCATGATTTTGTACACACTGAAGACAATGTTGTCACTGTGGAATATGTTTCTGATGATGACGTGATTGACTTTCACACAAGAAAACGCATTAAGTGACAGTGACTGTGACAGTAATGATGTTCCCTCATTTGGAGATGTTAATGCAGCAGCAGAAACAATTAAAAAAATGTGTTTCAGCTGCAGATATTGATGACACATTTTTCCATTGTGGTTTATGAACATGAAAACCACATTGAAAAAAATCATCAGAAAAAATTAAAACAACCCACAATTTTAGATTTTTCTGCTAAAAAGTAGTAACTACTGTATCCATTTGTTCACATCCCATTTATAGACCATCCAAATTAAAGGTCAGTATAATAAATAAAAATGGCTTATTAATGTTTTGTAAATGTGTGCTTAAAATGCTTAAGTGTAGTACGGTTCCCTACCCTGTAACCTTCGCTGTGGATACAGACTGATCGATCCCCATCATAACCCCAGTGCCTACGTTTATTTGAAAGTGACAATTTGGCTGCAAGCTGACAAAGCTAATAAATGTGAAATAAGTGCTACAGTGGCAGATTTATCTGTAGTGTAGTGCCATATTTAATGCACTTTACAATATTTCACACATCTATATTTACAAAACAAACAGCTAGATAAGTGGCCGGTACTGTATATAGCTGCTGATGTCACTTTCGCAGGAAAGTTACACTAAAAATGATGCAGTTCAGAGAGATCTTTAATGCTGTATACACTTGACCTGCACTTTTCACAGGCATCAATTATAAATACTACAACTTCCAACTGCATTACTTTACCTTTTCAAACACGTAAATCAACATGGCAGTCACTTGGCTAGCGTTACTTTTAATGCAATTTGTTGTGCTAAAGTGTCGGTGAATGTCATGTCAACTGCTAAACACAACATTAAATTCAGATAATCTTTATTAAATAAGTTGGTTTGTAAAGTTCTCGGAACAGAGTGGAAAGAAGTACTTACATCACTGAAACTTTTTATTTTTCAATGTACTCTTGTAGATTAATGCACTTGGTCCAATGATGTTACAGTGCCTTTATTACATCTCGAAAATGAGTTTCCTTCAGGCCTGCAAAGTAGTTGTCAACTCTGGCTATCAGTTCTTCATTTGAAGTGAATTTTCATGCACCAAGAAAAATTTTCAGCTATGGGAAGAGATGGAAAGCTGACGGAGCCATATCAGGTGAATAAGGTGGGTGTGGCAACAATTTGTACCTTAGTTTGTGTAATGTGGCCAAGGCAATATGCACGCATGTGGGCACTCATTGTCTTGATGGAAGATGACTTTCTTCCTTGCTAAACCTGTTTTTTTTTTTTTTTTTTTTTTTCATATCTTTGGTTGTAATTTGTCCAGGAGGTTAGCATAGTATTCTCTAGTAATTGTTTGCCCAGTGGAGAGATAATCTAGAAACAGAATCCCCTTTGCATCCCAGAACACTGATGTCATGACCTTTCCTACCAAAGGAATTGCCTTTGCTTTCTGTGGTGGCGGAGAATCAGCATGTTTCCACTGCTTTGACTGTTGTTTTGTCTCTGGGGTACAGAAGTGCACCCAAGTTCCATCTGTGGTTACAAACCGGTACAAAAAATCTTGTTCGTTTCTTCTAAAACAGTCCAAACATTGTTCCGATATGTCTATTCTCATGCTTTTTTGATCCGGTGTCAAGAGTCGCACCACCCACCTTGCAGATAATTTTTCCATTTCTAATTCTACAGTTAAAATGTGATATCCCCTTTTATATGAAATCTGGCAAGTGTGAGCAATTTCACGCACTTTCAATCGGTGACCCTCCATGACCATTTTGTGCACTTCTGCAATGATTTCTGGAATAGTGACATCTTGGCCGACCACTGCACATATCACCCTCTATGCTCCCCCAACCAAACTTAAATTCATTTGTCCATTTGGCAACAGTTTAATATGAAGGAGCAGAGTCTCCCAGTGTATGATGTAAATCGGCATGAATGTCCTTTACTGTCATACCTTTCTTTATGAAGTACTTAACCACTGCTCGAATCTCAATTTTTTCCGTCTTCACAAATCACTATGGGGAACAACAGAACCATGTCACTGCCACTGCTGTCTTCCAAAAACACTTGTCATGCGCCATTGCAATGTACATGGTACCGTATCAGTTGCCTGTTGCACTTGCCCTTATAACCATTCGTAGCTGATATGCAATTTACATTAAGAATTAGTGTCTGTGTCCTTTTGCTTGATATTCTGCTTTCCAATTGCTGATCCCGCAGCACTCCCACTCCACTCTTGGTGAAGTCTTGCCACAACTAAGACTGCTTTTGACTTTATTTTTGGTGCACAGCAACCTGGGAACAGGGAGATGCAGTTACTCCCCCCACTCCCTTCAAAAAGATCTGCTGTTGCCTGACATAATTTTCTTAAATACAATGATAACATGCCACTGGCATAAATATAAAACTATAATAACTGTGACACACAAACTTATTCCTTACACTCATTTTTGCAACAAGACACCTTCTGATAACCACACAATAGCACATCCAAACTAATGTTACAATTCAGCCTAACCTCCTGACTACACTACAACATAACACAAAATATTCCTCCTTATTTCCTCGAGCTTAATGTGTACAGTGTTTCATGTGTGGGCCACATAACATCTTTGTGCTCACCCTTTTTCTTCCTTCCTTTCACCTTTCCTTTAGTGGTAGATGCTGCTACTTGTGGCAATGAATCTGGAATGCCCTGAAATGGTTGTAGGCATCCAGTGTGAGCTATCATTGTTGTAGTTTGTACAGTAACTCAACATCGTGCTATTGGCATGACACACATGCTCTGTTCTACCTGGCCTGCAAATGCAGCAGGCTAGTTCTTAATTTCCAAACCCATACAGCTGTTTCATCAACCTCTACATGAAATCTGCCCCTTGGTCAGTGATAACAGTTTTAGATTCAACAAACTTGAGCAATTAGTTGTTGACCATGTGTTGGGCCACCATAGCTGCTTGCTGAATCACAATGGCGGTCAGTAAACAGGAAAACGAAGTTGTATCCTGCCAGAGTCCAGTTCAGTAGACCAAGGATATCCACCTGTGTCATTTTAAGAGGTTTAATTGCCTCCATTCATCATTGCAATGGTACTTTACTATTGGTATACATCGTCCTTCTTTGTATTCTACCACTACTGTCCCACTACCTTCCACATCATTGCCCATCAATGCCTAGATAGCACATGATTATGTGTTTCATTTAACACTTCTTCCTTGAGCTTCACTGGTACTACCATGCGTAGCCCCAATCTAGTTGACTTACATAACACATTGTTACATCAGCAACTTTCAGTGTCTGCCAATCTGCTAGTACATGACCCAACGCCTGCACTAGTGCTATCTTCCTGCTCAAAGTATCCACATTTTCATGCAACAAACCCCTTTACATGTTTCGCATAACACGCCAGTGCTAAAAATGATTGTGGCTCATTATTTTCTCTTAGGATCTGGAAAAAGTACCAAACTTGTGTCCACCTTTACCCTTTCTTTACTAATTGTATGTTGTGAGAAACAGACTTCCTATAGGTAAACTGGCAGTTTCTATGCTTAACGTAAGATGTGCAGCATGTAACCTCTTAAAAACCTATCTTAACTGTTGTAAATGTTCCCTCATATCACCCAATAACACAGTTATATTATCGAGCTACACCATACATTGCTGAGGTTTCAGCCCCCTTAGTACCTTGTCCAACAACTACTGAAATGTTGCTGATGCATTATTTAGTATGAATGGCATCCTCTGGTATTGATAATGACCAAATGGGACAGAGAATGCTGTCTTTGGCCTATCCTCCAGAACAATCTCAAACTGACGGTATCTGGTTCTTAAATCTATGGTAGAGAAGTAGCGGTACTGTTCCAAGTTATCAATGGTCTCCATAATATTGGGTATTGGTTATGCATCTGTCACCATTTTACTATTAATACATTGCACAGCAAAACATATATTTTTTGGAAAAGTCGCTGACTTCTTGGGCATGGCTACGACTGAGGCCTTCATGGGCTAGTTTTCTCCTTTGTTATTCCTTTAGCTGCCTGTTGGTTTGTGAAATCCTCCATAATTGGCTGCAAACTCCAAATATTTTCGATATACTGGTGCTTTATGCCCTGTTGGAATTTGATGTTTTATTACAGGTGTTGCTGGCATCCTGAGGTTAAAGGAAATCCTTGCAATTTTTCCATTTCCACTTTCTGATCCTATGTTCTTATGTAATATAGTTTTAGCAGTGGCCTGTATCTGACCGTGAGTCACATTTGATGTGTTCCAATCAACCTCCTCTAGTATGTCTAAATAAAACAGTCACATTATTAGCTTTACCTTATTGGCACCAAAATTGTTCAAATTCAGGTTACCACTTTCCACCATCTCTCTCTTGTACAAGTACAATTCCTCTTCTCACAAAACGTGTCTAATACATCATTCTCCTGAAGTGACTGTATTATACACAACAAATCAACAAGCACCTCTGGTCCTATATTTACCCAAAGCAACCTCATGCTGTCTTCCAGTACAATATCAAGAAAATCAAGCCTTAGTGTTTTTGTTCATGGTTCAACTGGTTTGCCCCTTAAGACAGACAACTGAAAGTTTGCCCTAGCTGAAATGTAGTCCCTCTAAGTTCCAGCATATGTCGCTGAAGGTCAATTTTGGAATGATGTTCTAGCAGAAAGTCAGATCCAGGATCATACAATAACCTTCACTTACACGAAGACCTACTTCCACACATTGCTTAAACTAAACTGCCTAACCTTAAAATTTAATACAGCTGAACCAAATGACTCCACACCACTGTCTCCCAGCCAAGACAACCAACAGCATGGTGGGTCCAATTGCTTTTGATCTATGAGGTCCACACTTGCCACTGACACATGTACCCCTGTTTCCAACGAGACTTATGTTTTCTGCCTCCCACGGTTCTCACTATACCACACCCATCTTTGCATATAGATCTGTAGTATTAAAATTTAATCAGGATGCTACTCGGTAGTCTTAGGATTCGCTTTTGTCTATTTCTACCATTAACTTCTACAGTCTCACTGATGGTGACCACCCAAACCATTCTTAACCCATCAAGGCTGCCAAGACTGCTTCTGGACATGGCCCCCGATCGTACACATCTATATCATATTACTTAGTGGAACACATTGTCCATCAACAATAGCTCACACACTCACAATTACAATACAATAACTTATAATCTTACATCTCTTCTGCAGACATCTTGAGTTAGTCCATTTCCTGGCCATAAGTAATCACAATGTGCCTTAGCAAATTACACTGGGAACACATTATGGGTTGCAAATACTGTCCTCTGGTATTACCATGAAATTGACACAACTGCCGATTCCAGCAGCTTCATTGTTGCGACTTTTAAATTTTGATGAATACCCCGCCTAGATCCTCCTCTGCATAAGAAAGTAGAAACAAACAGTTTGATCAGTCACCTCACAGCATGATGACACTGCGAGCTGTGGCTTTGGTGTGCTATACGGAGGTCCAACCTTGTGACACCAGATGAAGTGGCCTGGGATGAACAGCCACTTCTGTGTTGAGGTAGGTTGCAGCAGTGAATTGTGGCAATGATTTACGCCATTGGTAGCTCAGGAGAATAGTATGAAGCAGTTAAACATTTTATTGAGATTCAGGCTGCTTCATTATCTGCAGTGTGGTCAGTCCCTTTCGCACATGGCATAGTTGACTCATGGTGACTGTGATGGTAATTTGTTAGACAAGAAGCCAACTGTGACGTTGCGTCCAGGAATGCTGATGACTAGAAGCTCACTCAGCAATGCGTGCCCACATAGGTCAAGCTTGCAGGTGTGAGCAGTGTGACGCTTGCCAGAGCTCCTGTAATGGATGACAGCCTTGAAGAGTGGAACTTGCTCCTGCAAGTGAAAACGTGATGCAGCAGCTCACCTCCACCAGGGTAGGAGGGCAGCAATTGTATTGCACTATCATGATCTGCTACCCTCCAGGGCAGGATTCAAGCTGCTGCTGAAGTGTGCTTGTTGGCAGCCCACTTTTAGAAAGACACCAAGTCCAGGGATGAGGACTTTGTGCTAGAGGATGGTCGGTTGGTGGCAGATGCTAAAAGTGATGTTGGCTGCTTGCTGCCCAATAGTGCTCTGGTGTATAATGTGGTACTCTGTTGTAGCAGGTACTGCCGGACTGCAAGTACTTCTGCTGGAATTGACTGTTATTTATATTGGTTAGAAGCTTGTTTCTTTTACTGCTTGCAGTCGTGTACAGAGAATAAATCCTTGGCTACACAAAGTAGAAGCCACTTGGTCCATCCTGCAAGAGACCCATACTTCCCTCATGTTGACGGATTGTGGTGCTCAGTCTGGCCTGTCTCGCAGTGTATAAGCAGTTCTGCTGTTGCATCTGGTTACATACGGCTTGTTCAACTGTTATGACCATTTTACAAAGTAACACCCACAAAAATAGTGTCGATGGTACTGTAGAGTAACACACCTGCAGGTGGTCATCAGAATAATGCCACAGAACCCCTTTCCCTTACTCACCTGTGAGCCCCTCCAAATAATCTCTATAAATCTGAACATCTAGAACATTTTATTCACTCCCTGACAGTTGCTAGATCCACATTCAAATCTTTGCAACCCCCTCCCGGACCAGCCACAATCCGACTAACCTCAGGCACCCCTCTCCCCCCCCCCCCCCCCCCCCCCCCAACCTCCAAAATCATTTCCTGTAATGATAACAACGCAGAATTAAAACAAATGTACGTGCTTTTGCATGCACACACACGCATCCACCCTCCCCCCATGCATGCACATGTGCACGCACGTCCACTCACACACACACGTGCGCGTGTGTGAACATACTGTGTAGGTACATGATGAAAGACCCCCAGGATATTGTAAAGTTAATATTCATTAAAAAACAAAAACTTGAACACCGATCGACCAGAAGAGTTGGCAAAGACATTAAGCATGAATGCACGGAAAGGTGCAGAGAAATGAAAAAACACTCATCCAATTATTTGTACAGTTTATTTTATTTTATTTTTTTATCTCTCTCTCTCTCTCTCTCTCTCTCTCTCTCTCTCTCTCTCTCTCTCTTGTATGTAGGACAATGATGTGCGATTTTAAATATGAAGTATTACGAGTTTTATGTATTGTGTGTGGATGAATAATAGTTTACTGAACAGTATCAAGTATTTTTTATTTTTTGAGCGAAGTGAAGATGATATAAGGAGGATTTTCTTGATTATGACAAGTGCTGGTGTTCTTGGAGTCCGCTGCCTGCAACTACAATTGAAATGTACGCAAAGTCCAACAGCACAAAAAAACAGAACCTTTTTAATAATGCAATTGCATTATATCCCACAAAAATGTGTTTTCCTTTGTATATTAAATAATATTTCATTTTTTATCACTTCAGCAGGCGCGCGCAGCGCGCGCACGCACGCACGCACGCACGCACACACACACACACACACACACACACACACACACACACACACACACACACACACAGAGAGAGAGAGAGAGAGAGAGAGAGAGAGAGAGAGAGAGAGAGTCCTTTAAATACAATATGTTGAGCTGTACTGTAAGCTGAAGTGTACTATAAGGGTTAGCAAACTGGCAATAGCACTGACTCGATCCCTGGTTTTACTGTCTAAAGTGTGAGAGTCAACTGAATATTTACACAATAACTACTACTACTGCTACTACGAAAGCATGTTCAATTTTTTACAAAGAAAGGGTGCTGGCCTCCTGTCCAACCTGCGGTGTTACCCTCACAGCTTACAGGATTGCTGGCTTTTCTTAAGTGGAGGGCTCCCCTCAGGATAATAACTGGACATTAAAATTAAATCATTTGTTCATTGCTTCCACAGAAAATATGGGTGCTGCTTTCACATAAAAATTCAGTGTGTTAATTATAGAAGGGTTTAAAAGTTAAAGCTGAGTAACACAAAAGTGAATATCTTGTGTTCATTAAGAAATTTTACATTGTACTGTTTGAATTTTCTGTACACATTGAGGTTTCACTAGTAAAAGGCAACTGTGGACAGTCAGTAATAAGTACAAAGGGAGAGATGGAAACACAGGTATGAAAAGATATTTGTTACACTGCCATATTAGCTCCAATAAGAACCACAAGTTAGTTGTGCATTTGAAGATGCTTACAGAACAAACTATGTTTCTGCTATCTGCTGCCGGTCAATCAGTTTATGCAGCAAAGTACAAAATTTGAATTCAGGCAATGTAATAATTTTCTAGTAAAGTTTCATTGTTAGGATCTACTATCTTTATTTCAACATCCAACAAGATCTTTTGAAAGCTAAGTTCATAACAATTTAGCTGTGCGGCCAGGAGTTAATAACAGGAACCAGTTTATGCAGTGAATAACATAGGAAGAACGTCAATACAGGAGGCTGAACTTTAGGTCATTCCATATTTGCTACATTTTTGTGATACATATGAATACCAACTGTTGACATATATCCTGGATTTTTGTTATTCACGCTATTTGAAAGCACTAATTAATGAAACAATAGTGTTTGGAATTTGTGATGATCTCTGCAGACATCCAACAACTTACATAGCAATAGCATCAAAACTTTCACATTTAATAGCAGCAAAGTTTTCACATGTACTATCTACAAGTTCTATTACTGTTTGGCAACTATATTTATTAGGAAATGTTTGTTTTTTGTATGGAAAAGAATGTATAAGCTGCAAAGGTAAATCTTTGTCTTTACAATCTGTGTTGAAGAGTGTAGCAATTTGTATAATTAATTTGATAAAAGTGCAGTGAAGCTGACCACACTATGTGTAACATTTAGAAGGATTTATGCTGCTTTATGATGTAGCAATAATATAGCATTTACTGTAGGACTCAAAGAAAAATTGCGAGTTGTGAAAAAATACTGTCTTTTGACAAGAACAAACAAATGGAACTGCAGGAAGAGCGCCTCATGCGTTTTCAAGCGAATTAGCAAATTCAGCATAGCGATCAATGAAGCAAACAATAGTAAGTGGAATTTCTGGGGCTTGCATTGTTGGTGGACAGAATATATGCCATTACAGGCAATAGAGCCATAGCTAAAGAAATGCTGTGACCAACTGATTATTGACAGCTTGGAAAATTTTTAAATGGTGGTACATTTCTACTAGCCTACATACATAGAGAGATTGAGGTCTAAGCACCACTGACAGCAGCACTAGCAGGAAAGAATGTGAGAGGCCAATGGCCCATACAGTGGACCACAGAAATACAGAAACCACTCAACAACATGAAGACAGATTTACAAAAGGCAGTTCTGTTGGCACATCCAATACCGCGCACACCATTACCTACGGCGGTTGAAGCTAGCTGACAAGCATTAGAGTCAACACTCCATCAATACATAAATAAGTGTTGGCAACTCCCCCTCCCCAATCTAATTTGGGAAGCTATGAAATATTTTCAGCCATGGATAACATTTGCATTTAGTAAACTGAAGGACAACTGTTCCCCATGACAATTCTCGCAATAGGAACTTGTTAGCCAATTCAAGAGAGACATGTGTCATATAAAAGGGGCTGAAATGTCAGGGCCAAATTTTGATTCAGAATAGATATGATTTCCAGACTACCAATCACAAAGAATTGGCAGAAACACAGGCCACAGACCAACAATTACAACATTTCAGACAGGATGACACTACCAGACTGCAGATTTGATAAGAATGGCCAGCAGAAACAAAGGCCAGCATTTGGTGTGATGTATAACGAGGCAAACCTAGACCTTTCATTCCTGAGGAATTACAGTTGACTATCGTTGACAGTGTCCACTAGCCCACCCAAGTGAAAAAGGCAATGTGAGGCTTATAATAGAATGCTTTGTGTGGCCAAGTGCTAAGAGAGATTGCAGCAGGTGGACAAAGATGTGCTTGGCATGCCAGAGATGTAAGGTTGGTCGACATGTATACAAACCAGTAAGAGAGTTCACACAGACTAGGCAATGAATCACGCATGTACACCTGTACATCATGAGACCGATGATGCCTTCTGAGGGGTATTGTTATTTGTTGAAAGCTATGGATTGGTATACTCAATGGGCAGAATCATTGCCAAACTGTGCACATTCAGACATTTCTGCACAACTGCCTACCACCCAATGAGTAACGTTATGGTTGAGTGGTGGATGGGACTTTAAAGGCTGTCCTGATGTGTCTCGATGATAACTGAGCTTTGGCATGGCTGTTGGTGTTGTAGGGTTGCTTGTAGAATGAAGTCAAAAGCTTCCAAGGCAGAGTTAGTTACTACAACTGCCGACAGAGTTTTTGCTGCACTATCAGAAGAAACAATGTGCAACACCCCGTATATCCTGCACCAGGTGTGTGAACATATGGCCAAGCTCTGACCAACACAGGGTTCTTTGCATGGCATAGACAAACTGTTCATATACAAAGAACTACATTCTTGCTCTCTTGTATGATTACTGGCAGATCCAGTACTACCACTGCTGCAAGCACCATATTCCAGTCAATATAAAATACTAACAAGAGCAAAACACACAATACAGATAGAAATCAATGAAAAACAGCAAACTGTCTCACCACACAGAGCAAAACCAGCACAGTTGCTGTTGCTAGATAATATGAACGTTAACAACAAAAAGAGATGGTGCCTGCGCAGCTGCAAAGACAAGAAGAGGTGATGACACAAGATGACAGCCCACCACCCACAGAGAGCATAGCATGTCAGAGGGAGAAACTTAAAAACTTGGGTTCAGATAAAGCAGAGTTTGAAAGACCTTTTGATAGGAAACTCCATCTACTCTACAGCTGAATATCTTAACACGGACTGTTAGACCAGATTAAGTGAAAATGTCAGTTAGGACTTCAGTTCTGACAGCACTTGGCCACAGCAGTCAAGATTACCTATTTTGCGTATGATACGTTCATTTCCCCCAAGAACCATGGACCTGGCCGTTGGTGGGGAGGCTTGCGCGCCTCAGCGATGCAGATAGCCGTACCGTAGGTGCAACCACAACAGAGGAGTATCTGTTGAGAGGCCGGACAAACTTGTGGTTTCTCAAGAGGGACAGCAGCCTTTTCAGTAGTTACAGGGGCAGCAGTCTCGATGATTGACTGATCTGGCCTTGTAACACTAACCAAATCGGCCTTGCTGTGCTGGTACTGCGAATGGCTGAAAGCAAGGGGAAACTACAGCCGTAATTTTTCCCGAGGGCATGCAGCTTTACTGTGTGGTTAAATGATGATGGCGTCCTCTTGGGTAAAATATTCCGGAGGTAAAATAGTCCCCCATTTGGATCTCCGGGCAGGGACTACCCAGGAGGACGTCGTTATCAGGAGAATGAAAACTGCCGTTCTACGGATCGGAGCGTGTAATGTCAGATCCCTCAATCAAGCAGGTAGGTTAGAAAATTTAAAAAGGGAAATGGATAAGTTAATGTTAGATATAGTAGGAATTAGTGAAGTTTGATGGCAGGAGGCAAAATACTTTTGGTCAGGCGAATACAGGGTTATAAATACAAGATCAAATAGGGGTAATGCAGGAATCGGTTTAATAATGAATAAAAAAAATAGGAGTGTGGATAAGCTACTACAAACAGCTTAGTGAACGCATTATTGTGGCCAAGATAGACATGAAGCCCATGCCTACTACAGTAGTACAAGTTTATATGCCAACTAGCCCTGCAGACGATGAAGAAATTGAAGAAATGTATGATGGAATAAAAGAAATTATTCAGATAGTGAAGGGAGACGAAAATTTAATAGTCATGGGTGATTGGAATTTGGTAGTAGGAAAATGGAGAGAAGAAAACGTAGAAGGTGAATATGGATTGGGGCTTAGGAATGAAAGAGGAAGCCGTCTGGTAGAATTTTGCACAGAGCACAACTTAATCATAGCTAACACTTGATTCAAGAATCATAAAAGAAGTTTGTATTCATGGAAGAAGCCTGGAGATACTGACAGGTTTCAGCTAGATTATATAATGGTAAGACACAGATTTAGGAACCAGGTTTTAAATTGTAAGACATTTCCAGGGGGCAGATGTGGATTCTAACTACAATCTATTGGTTATGAACTGTAGATTAAAACTGAAGAAATGGCATAAAGGTGGGAATTTAAGGAGATGGGACCTGGATAAACTGACTAAATCAGAGGTTGTACAGAGTTTCAGGGAGAGCATAAGAAAACAATTGACAGGAATGAGGGACAGAAATACAGTAGAAGAAGAATGGGTAGCTTTGAGAGATGAAGAAGTGAAGGCAGCAGAGGATCTAGTAGGAAAAAAGACGAGGGCTAGTAGAAGTCCTTGGGTAACAGAAGAAATATTGAATTTAATTGACGAAAGGAGAAAATATAAAAATGCAGTAAATGAAGCAGGCAAAAAGGAATACAAAGTCTTAAAAATGAGATCGACAGGAAGTGCAAAATGGCTAAGCAGGGATGGCTAGAGGACAAATGTAAGGATGTAGGGGCTTATCTCACTAGGGGTAAGATAGATACTGCCTACACAAAAATTAAAGAGACCTTTGGAGAAAAGAGACCAACTTGTATGAATATCAAGAGCTCAGATGGAAACCCAGTTCTAAGCAAAGAAGGGAAACCAGAAAGGTGGAAGGAGTATATAGAGGGTCTATACGAGGGCGATGTACTTGAGAACAGTATTATGGAAATGGAAGAGGATGTAGATAAAGATGAAATGGGAGATACAATACTGTGTGAAGAGTTTGACAGAGCACTGAAAGATCTGAGGTGAAACAAGGCTCCGGGAGTAGACAACATTCCATTACAACTACTGACGGTCTTGGGAGAGCCAGTCCTGACAAAACTCTACCATCTGGTGAGCAAGATGCATGAGACAGGCGAAATACCCTCAGACTTCAAGAAGAATATAATAATTCCAATCCCAAAGAAAGCAGGTGCTGACAGATGTGAAAATTACCAAACAATCAGTTTAATGAGTCACAGCTGCAAAATACTAACGTGAATTCTTTACAGACGAATGGAAAAACTAGTAGAAGCTGACCTCGGGGAAGATCAGTTTGGATTCCGTAGAAATGTTGGAACATGTGAGGCAATACTGACCCCACGACTTATCTTAGAACCTAGATTAAGGAAAGGCAAACTTACGTTTCTAGCATTTATAGACTTAGAGAAAGCTTTTGACAATGTTGACTGGAATACTCTCTTTCAAATTCTGAAGGTGGCAGGGGTAAAATACAGGGAGCAAAAGGCTATTTACAATTTGTACAGAAATCAGATGGCAGTTATAAGAGTTGAGGGGCATGAAAGGGAAGCAGTGGTTGGGAAGGGAGTGAGACACGGTTGTAGCCTCTCCCGGATGTTATTCAATCTGTATATTGAGCAACCAATAAAGGAAACAACAGAAAAATTCGGAGTAGGTATTAAAATCCACAGAGAAGCAATAAAAACTTTGAGGTTCACCGATGACATTGTAATTCTGTCAGAGACAGCAAAGGACTTGGAAGAGCAGTTGAACGGAATGGACAGTGTCTTGAAAGGAGGATATAAGATGAACATCAACAAAAGCAAAACAAGGATAATGGAACGTTGTCGAATTAAATCAGGTGATGCTGAGGGAATTAGATTAGGAAATGAGACACTTAAAGTAGTCAACGAGTTTTGCTATTTGAGAAGCAAAATAACTGATGATGGTCGAGGTAGAGAGGATATAAAGTGTAGACTGGCAATGGCAAGGAAAGCATTTCTGAAGAAGAGAAATTTGTTAACATCAAGTATTGATTTAAGTGTCAGGAAGTTGTTTCTGAAAGTATTTGTATGGAGTGTAGCCATATGGACAATAAATAGTTTAAACAAGAAGAGAATAGAAGCTTTCGAAATGCATTGCTACAGAATAATGCTGAAGATATGATGGGTAAATCACATAACTAATGAGGAGGTAGTGAATAGGATTGGGGAGAAGAGATGTTTGTGGCACAACTTAACTAGAAGAAGGGATTGGTTGGTAGGACATGTTCTGAGGCATCAAGGGATCACCAATTTAACATTGGAGGGCAGTGTGGAGGGTAAAAAATCATAGAGGGAGACCAAGCTATGAATACACTTAACAGATTCAGAAGGATGTAGGTTGCAGTAGGTACTGGGAGATGAAGAAGCTTGCACAGGATAGAGTAGCATGGAGAGCTGCATCAAACCAGTCTCAGAACTGAAGACCACAACAACAACAACGTTCATTAAAAATGCATAACTATGTTTCATTCTGACAATTTATTAATTATGTAAATATTAGCAGTTCCAGTTTACTGTAATGTATTCACATACTTTCACAATATCCTGACAAATGATCAGGTAGTATTATATTCAAATGTTTTATGTTATACTTTCTGACTTGTTCCACATCCACGAGAATCATCTATTTTTGGGTCTCTGAAATGAAACTCAATAATCTAATCTGACAAGATATTCCAGGGTGGGCCGACGAATAACCTACAAATTCCCAAAAGTCTGTGGAGCTCTGCTCTACCATGGGCAGAAGGTGGGGAGGGAGGGGGAGGGGGGGGGGGGGGGGAAGGCGAGTCACTGACATACGAGTTAAGTACACACAGTGAATGCTGGCAGTTTATTCTTTGGAACTTCTGAAGTGACAGTTGGATTAGTCTTTGGTTTATTGAGTTTTATCTTTAATCTTCCAACTGCAATCAGAAAACTAAATAATTATAGCCTCATGGAGCTAATTATTGCATCTGTATGTGGAATAAGGTCATTAGAAGCAAAGTTTCACTACAGCTTATATGGCCGAGGCACCACATAGTGTCGAATAGTAGAGGGTTCATAGAATGAAATTTTCACTCTACAGCGGAGTGTGCGCTGATATGAAACTTCATGGCAGATTAAAACTGTGTACCGGACCGAGACTCAAACTCAGAAGGTAGGAGATGAGGTACTGGCAGGAGTAAAGCTGTGAGGACGGGCCATGGGTCATGCTGGTGGTAGCTCAGTTGGTAGAGCACTTGCCCGCAAAAGGCAAAGGTCCTGAGTTCAAGTCTCAGTCTGGCACACAGTTTTAATCTGCAAGGAAGTTTCAGTAGAGGGTTTGCTTCCCTATGATTGCAATTTTTTTCCCTCATTTTCTAAAAGGTTATGGGTCTTTCCTATGAAACCAAAAGAAATCATTTCTGTAATATTTGATGGTATTTAGATATAAATGCACTCTTTGTTAGGAGTAAGCTTGTTGAATTTCGCAAACTTTTATATTAAGCTGATACCCTTACTGAGTGGACTTGTATGTTTCATTTTTGTCCTATTACTCATTCATGGATGTTGAAATTTTTACTTATATATACCACAGAACAACATGACTAGCATGCGGTCAAGAAAGAAATGTGGGCTTTCATGGAGCTAACGTCAAAATTCTATGTGCGTACATTTTCATGAACAAACTCCATGGCTTGCGAGCCAAATAAAGTTGACAACTACCACTGAAGGGCACTGAGAGCACAATATCATGTTAATCAACAGCATTGTGGCTCGTTATGACGGATGTCCCGTCTGCATGCATGTTATCGTTAGCTGCCACATCTTTTGTGCCAAGGGTTAAATCTGTCATTGCAACCAAATTGGCTGATTTTAGTTCAGATAACTTATAAAAGGAATGGACAATTGGTAACAACAAAATCAGCCCACAAGATACTTCTGAGGGGGATGTTCGGGTCGGTTACACCACACAACACTCCCATTTTGCAGTAGTTTGTTTATTCACCTGAACACATCAAAGGCTTACAAATAACTGACATGGTGGGACTGCACAAAGATAATCTTAGCTTAGTTCAAAGACGATACTCAGATCGATACTGGTGTCGACCTCATCGGCGCCACACTGCAATGTGGTGTGCCCAATGAAGTATATTGGAGCCTTTACTGTTTCTTGCATTCATGTACGATTTAACTAAACACAAAAACTGCAAGGTTATAAGCTATGCTGATAACACATCTTTGGTCAGCTGGGCCATGACATGCAAACTACTACAAACAGTAGTAACATCACTTACAATTTTCTGTCAAGTTTTCTTACTGCAAATAAGCTACTCGTAAATAAAAAGAAGACAGTGACAATGCAGTTTATGCTTAGCTATAATGAGAACATAAATACATCTCTATTTACACCTCCATTGGCCCTTGGCTACACAAACACAATTTTCTGGGCATAATTGTTGACATATACCTGTCATGGAAAGAACATATAGACCATATCTGTAAAAAAATCAGTAAAAATGTATATCTACTGAAAAGCGTCTCAGCCTTCCTGGACCGTGATAGCTCGAGACAAATATACTTCACAGTGAGAGATACCTCATGTAGTATCCTCTCCTGTGGATCCTGTCTCCCCTGCAGAAAGTACAGGCATGTCAATGGTAGATCTAGGCGTCCTGAACAGGGTAGGCAAGTCCCAGGTCCTGTCTTCCACTGAAACTGACCCAGTGGGAGTCACTTCACCTGTTGTGGGGCAACCTGTTTTCATCCGGTGTCAGGAGGAAGCAAAGGCAACATGCGGAGGGTTTTATTAATCATCAAGCAGTTCAAATGTTGAAGAGGCTATTCCAGCAGCCAGTGAGGGATCAGGGTGCAACCAACTGCAGATTGTGGTGCGCATCTGAACGAACAATGTGTGTAGTCTGGGCTCCAGTCTTTCTTAGGTCATTCCAGCAACTGGCAGAGAAGATCGAGAAGACCATCCTTGCACATGAAGTTTCAATGAAGCTCACAATTTGAAGCATTGTCCACAGAACTGATCGTGGCCCTTTGGTTCTGAGTTGAGTGGAAGGATTGAACCAGAGACTTTGAAAATTGTGTGACAAGCTAGGCTGCGATTTCCTGGACTTGCGCCATAGAGTTGAGAACTGTAGGATCCCCATAAATAGTTCAGGTGTGCACTGCACCTCAGAGGCTGCTATTGAGGTAGCTGACTGTGTGTGGGATGCACATTACGGTTTTTTAGATTAGTGATTCTTCATCGGATCCTGAAAATGATAGCTATTGGAAACCCAGAAGTACCAGTGTAAGATCGAAAGAAATGTCTCCCATAGGCGAGAGTATTAAAACCCGAATGGTAAACTGCCAAAGCATTCACCACAAAGTGCCAGAGTTTGAAGCACTCATGAAAAGCAGTGAAGCTCACATATTACTAGGAACCTGGTTTAAATCTGAAATTGATAGCAGTGAAATTTTTGGGGATATTTAAGTGTATATCAAAAGGATTGGCAAATAGGAAATGGAGGTGGTGTATTTATCGCAGCAAACAAAAAACTCAAATACACCATGATAGAAGTTGACACTACATATGAGATTGTTTGGGCAAGTCTCATTATCAGGGACAAGTATAAAATGATAATCGGATCCTTCTATCACCCACCAGATTTATCTCCTGATGTAACCAAAAACTTCTGAGAAAAACTCAGTTCACGTGCATGTAAGTTCCCCAGTCATACTGTAATCCTTGGTCGAGACTTTTCTCATCCAACAATTAATTGGGAAAATTACAGTTTTGTTAGCGGTGGACGTGACAAGACATCCTGTAAAACTCTACTGAATATCTGCTTTGAAAACCACCTAGAACAGATAGTTAGGAACCCTACTCATGATGGAAATGTATTAGATATAATGGCAGCAAATAGACCTGACCTCCTTGAGAACGTCCACATCGAAATTGGTACCCACAACGCGGTCTAGCAACAATGATTACCAAAGTACAAAGAACAACTAAAACAAGCAGTAATCTATATATCAGCAAGGAACTTGAAACTTTCTGCACAGGTCAGAAGCATGCAGAGGAACTCTAACTCCAGTCTAAAGAATAGTTGACCATGCACAGGGTAGATATGTACCCAATAGAACAGTTCACAATGGGAGGGGAACCTTCATGGTATACAATCACTGTAAAGAAACTTCTAAAGAAACAGTAATTACTGCATAATAGGTGTAAAACAAGGATTAGTGCTACAGAGAGAGAGATGCTGTCAAGAGAGCAATGTGTGATGCCATCAATGACGACCGTAGCAGAATGTTGTCAAGTAATCTTTCACACAACTCAAAGAAATTTTTGTCATATGTAACGGCTGTTAGCGGCACCAAAGTTAGTGTCCAGTCCCTAATGAATGAGACAGGAACTGTAATTCAGGGTAGCAAAGCAAAAGCTGAAATGCTTAGCACTTTCCCCCCCCCCCCCCCCCCCCTTCTGAAGGAAAACCTCGGAGCATTGCCCCAATCTAATCCATGTGCCACTGGAAAGACGAATACAAGACGTATTAGAATCAGTGGTATTGAGAAACAGCTGATATCATTAAAATTGAACAAAGCTCCCGGTCACGATGGAATCCGTATCAGGTTCTACACTGAATTTGTGCGGCTGAGTTACCCCTCCTCTAACTCAGACATAATGAGATATCTTGAACAGAATGAACTCTTTAATGCCAACCAGCATTGATTTCAAAAACATCGAGCATGTGAAACACAATTCTCACTTTTCTCACATTATATTTGCGACTGGATTGAGGACTTTTCAGTAGGGAGGACATAGCATGTTATCTTGGATGGAGAGTTGTCGTCCGAGGTAGAAGTAACTTTGAGGGTGCCCAAGAGAAGTGTGTTGGGACCCTTGCCGTTCATGTTGTATATTGATGGCCTTGCAGACAATATTAGTAGTAAAATCAGGTTTTTTGCAGATGGTGCTATTATCTATAATGAAGAACTACCTGAGAGAAGCTGCATAAATATTCATTCAGATCTTGATATGATTTCAACATGGGAAAGAGATTGCCAACTTGCTTTAAATGTTCAGAAATGTAAAGTTTTGCACTTCACATAATGAAAAAAAAAGTCGTATCCTATGACTTCAATATCAATGAGTCACTGTTGAAATCGGCCAACTCATGCCGCAAATACCTGGGTGTAACCCTCTGTAGGGATATGAAATGGAATGATCACAAAGGGTCAGTTGTGGGTAAAGCAGGTGGTAGGCTATGGTTTATTGGTAGAATACTGGGAAAGTGCAACCAAACGGGAAGAAACACTAATAACTCGTACAATGGGATGTACCTCTGCCATGACCCTCGCAGTGATTTGCTGAATATGGATGTAAATGCAGACACATCCATATCTTCAATAATGTATTGAGACATGGGGTGGAGCACCAGCTGTCTACACAGACAGGCTCTTTAGACTACCAAAAAAAGGCAGTAAGAGTGGTATCTAAGGTAAACAGGGGAGAGCCTTGTAGATAAATCGTCAGAAAATAAAAAATACTAACCATGTACTGTAAGTACAACCTGCAGGCAACAACGTTTGTGAAACAAAATCCAGGGTATAATGTCAAAAAAAGTAATTTACATCGGTACAATACTCATGGCAGGGAAAATTTTCACATAATTGTTTTTAAAAAAAGAAGGGGGGAGACGATCTTTTATAACAGACTTCTGTCTGCCCTAAAGACAGCAAATTTGAACACTTTAAAGAAAAAACTTAAGCATTTATTAATAGACTGATGCTTCGTCTTGCATATAGTGTTTGCAAAATGCCCTTTATATACCACGTAATGATTTTTTCGAACACACACTCTTTTTTCTGTTGTTTTGCACTTCCGTCTTTTTTCACTAATATACAAGTTATCCCTGCAAACACAAACCATTTTGAGTCCAATAAATGAACTCACGTATAGAGAAGTGTACATGCACTTCGCGCGTAAAAACAGTTGAAAGTCTTCCACTGACGATCGCAATTCCCGCCAAAGTTTTAGTTGAGGACGGTCACGAGAGTTGAGATCATGTGATTTGAAGTGACGGACAGTGTGAATACACCATGACGCGACGGTGCCGTGATGTGACGATGCGAATTAGCCTTATTAAAAGTGTGCAACTGAAGAAATGTGGCTGAAAAAGTATAAATCTCATCAATTTAATTGCATACATACAGAACAGAAAAATCATTAATATTAGTAAGTGGTTAGGTTATATCGATACTAATAACATCGTTTCCTTGTATCGACCCAAGAATTGTCACTAGCGTAGTATGCTCTCCATGGTAACCGAGAAGTAAACAATGATTGCAGTTGTTTTTGGTGGAGCGAAGCTGATATCGTTGGACTGTAATGCATTAAGTACTGCTTGATTCTGTTATTTTTGCGGTGCGAGTCCATACTGGACAATCTTTAGGGAATGGAGTTTTCAAGGGAAGAGCTGTGTGCACAAGAAACAAGTGCCACAACAATAACTGACACTTCGGAAACATATCAGATTCGTCCGGATCTTGACTATAAGTAAGTTTTATATATGATTCAGGAATAACAATGACCATTATTATAGTCATTTAGATTTGTGTATATGGCAATAAAAGTGTAAATCTGGTCCTGTCATATTACAACGAAATTTGACAGTTCAATGGACTGAGGAGTACAGGCGCATATTTTCTTAGCTGTAATATCTTGTTCGTATGAACCATGCATAAAACAGAAACGTTTGTGTACGCCTAATTTAACTTACTTCTATGCGTTCTTATTTGTGCTTGAAGCGCAATGTATTCAAGTTATGTACTCATTCAAGACTAAGTATGCAATTTTTGGTAGTAAGCAGTAAACTACACATGTTGCAATGTACAAACTACAAGTAAAGCTTTTATTCGCCATATCGGTAATCTAACCTAACCTAGATCTGGAGCTAATCTACAGATCAGTCTAGTGTAATGTGTTTGATGTCTTATATAATTGTAATACCAATCCATTGAACCTGAAATACACAGGCTGGCTTGAGTGCATTCTCCATGTGTAGGAACAAATGGTCATTTGTACAGCATGAATGACAAAACATTACTATGCTACATACTCAAATATATTTTCAAGGAAATACCATTTTGATGACCGTGTGGTTTACGATTCATCTGTGAAACAGCTCTCGGACTCTTGCTGAAGTTCTTGTATGGAGGAGGAGGATCTTAGTGTTTAACGTCCCGTCGACAACAAGGTCATTAGAGACGGAGCGCAAGCTCGGGTGATGGAAGGATGGGGAAGGAAATCGGCCGTGCCCTTTCAAAGGAACCATCCCGGCATTTGCCTGAAGCGATTTAGGGAAATCACGGAATACCTAAATCAGGATGGACGGAGACGGGATTGAACCGTCGTCCTCCCGAATGAGAGTCCAGTGTGCTATCCACTGCGCCACCTTGCTTGGTGTTCTTGTATGGAGCAATACGTAAATTGAGGGAAAGGTAACCACTCACCTATAGATTTTATCAGGGAAGCAAAAAGAACATTGGTCAAGCTTCTGGTGCCTTCACCAAAACAGGGTTTATTGTGCGGTATCTTTCCTTGTGTGTCTAGTAAAGTCAACCAACACCCATCAACAGTGCAAGGAGATCCTTTACCAGTGCTTTGCTAGACACAAATTGCTTCTGTGTCTTTAAATCTCCAGTGCCTTGCGTTTGAAGATCAAATGCGATCCGGTTTCCTCACCCACACCACACATCCTACATTTGGGGACCAAACTGCTAGGTCATCGGTCTCATCGGATTAGGGAAGGACGGGGAAGGAAGCCGTCTGTGCCCTTTCAAAGGAACCATCCTGGCATTTGCCTGTAGCTATTTAGGGAAATCACAGAAAACCGAAATCAGGATGGCCGGATGCGAGTCCAGTGTGCTAACCACTGCGCCACCTCACTCGGTAGCTACCTGCTTTTCTACCTTTTCCACCACACTGTAGCTCCATAAGTGATCATAGGTCTTACTGCCGTGGTGTATATCCAGTACATACTCTTGGGGCTTTAGCCCCAGTTTTTACCCCAGGTTCTCCTGGTACTCATTAGAGTACCTTTCACCTTGGAACAGGTGCTTCTTGCGTGGGGGTCCATGATAGTTTCTCATTCAGGATTACCCCTAGATATTTCACAATCCCCTTCACTGGTAGAGTTTCATCGAGAAGCTGGAGATTCCAATATGTGTGTTGGATCTGCTTTCTCATAAATGGTACCACAACAGTCTTCTTAGGACTGACACTTAGATCCTGTTTCCTGCACCAGTTTTGCACAATGTTCAATGCTCCTTGTGCCATAGCTCTGACTGCATTTGAAAATTTGCCTAGTATTACTATGACAAGATCTTCTCTGTATCCCCACCAAAGTACTGTCTAGACTTTAATTCTGCAATGAGTTCATTCACCACAGGGTTACACAGTAGAGGGGACAGGATCCCTCTTTGTGGACATCCTCTGGTGTTGTTGATTACGATTTTTTCTTGCATCATTGTGGCTTCTACCTTTCTGCCACTGGTGATTCCAAGCCATGCACCTCTGCCGCCTTAACCATGGATTCAAAGGGCATGTTGCTAAAAGCCCCTTCGATGTCCAAGAAGACGCAGAGGGCTATTTCCTGACAGTGTAGTGCTTTCTCCACCTTCCCAACAAGTTGGTGGAGTGCAGTTTCACATGGTTTTCCTGGTTGTCATGCATGTTGGTTTATGTGCAGAGGGACCCTAGTTATTTATGTGCAGAGGGACCCTAGTTAATCTCCTCTCCTTAACTTGAACATTGACCAGTTTTTCTAATGTTTAAGAAGAAAGGAGGACAGACTGATTGGGCCATGGTATGATCAGTTCTTCCTGTCTTTGGAATGAAGATAACCTTCACTTTCCTCCAGACATTAGGAATGATCCCTACCTCTATGCTAACCCTAAATAACCTGCATAGGAATCTTATTATGTTCACTCCTGCTTGTTGCAAGAGCACTGGAAAAATTCCATCTGGGCCAGGTGACTTGAACGGTTGGAATGTTCCCACTGCCCATTGGATTTTACTATAGTCAGCACATTCTCTGGCAGATTCCCAGTTCTCCTTTCAAATACCCAAAAACCAAAATCTCACAGGGATATTGTCTGTCAGAGTACATTGAGGAAAATGAGTTTTGAGCAGTAGTCCCAGCATTTCATGTGCTGTCCTTGTATACTCCCCATCCTCTTTCCCTAAAGTTCCTCCTGGATTAGTTGGTATCCGAGTGAAGATTTTGTGAAGTCTGGCCTGAACAGCTGTGCTCTTTACCTCATCACAGAATACCTTCCAGGACACCTGCTTTGCTTGCTTAATTGCAAGATTGTATTTGACAAGGGCCTCTTGTTATTCTGTCCATTGTCCTTCCCTTCTCTCAAGGTTGAATAGTTTCTGCGCCTGTTTCCTCTGTGATTCCAGGTTGTTGTTCCACCAAGATACATTCCTATTCATGCACTTCTTGGTGATTGAGCAGTTGTCATCATATGAGGTTGTGATGGCAGAGAACTACTGACTTCCGAGAGACTCGAGTTAAGGTCCCTTCTGTATGCCTCCCAGTCCATTTTCGTGCGATTCCTGTAGGAAATGGTCTGTCTAATGCCCATTTCAACCTTAAACTTAATATACATGTGATCTGATGAGAATGACATTGAAGCGACATGCTATTGTTTTACGTAACTACCCATCAAAGTGGAACTGAAGGTTATGCCAATTATCTCTTCCCTTCTTATATTCCTAAATGTAGGTTCCTTTCCTCTATTGAGCATCTCTAAGTTATTAGTTAAAAGTAATTCTAGAAGGTACTATCTTCTACTGTTGGTGTCGGCTCTGCCCAACACTAGGTTGAGAGCATTAGCATTGCATCTTGTTGTGCACAGTCTTCCGCCAGTCTCATCGCCTCCTGAGAAAGAGGAGTACTGTCCTTGTAAGAAAGGTATGCTGAGGCCATTACAAACTCCCTTGTGATACCTTCCTCACGTTGTCGCATCCTGATGGTCACAAAGTCCCTAGAACAAAAGTCCACTATCAGCATGAAGGGGATTCCATTTTTTACATAAATGCATGTTCTAGAGTTTCTTACATTTCTAGTGTAAACCAGCTTACCTTCAGTGCCACCAAGGCCCGAAACACTTCCTTTATATAAATAGGGCTCCTGAATCAGGGCCACCTCCTCATCTTCCCAGAATATGACTCAGGCCAGCAGTGGCCCCTTACTTTCTTCAGCAGCACATTCAGTCTCCATCTTGCCACCATTGTCGCTTCTGATGTCTTTGATTACCCTGGTGGCAACCTGCTAGAACCACAGGAATAGTCTCAGGTCCTGTTACCGTATTGTCTTCAAGGACTTTTCTCTGACTTCCACCACAAGGGTTTGGCCATTTGGTGCAACTTTCCAGTCGATTGCCTTTCAATCCTCTGTTGAGACTTTCAGGTTTTGAGAGCGTATTTTCTCAGAGTTCCTGGAGAGGTATCCTTAAGGAGTTTTGGCACCCAGATTAAAATCTTTGTGGTCTTGAAGAGCTGAGTCACTGTCTTTACCAGCAGCTTCGCATCCTCCCACAGCAATATTAGGGGCACAGGAGCACCTTTTCCTTAAGCCAGTCCACTGTAACCCCCCCCCCCCCCCCCTCCGCCTCAATCCGAGCCATTCAGACAAATATAAGAGCACTGTGATCCAGATAAACTCCCCTGAATTTATGTCCTGGACCAGCACCCTTCCCCCCTCACACACACACACACACACACACACACACACACACATACCAAAGAGAGCCATCTGCACGAGTTCCTCCTGCTGCGAGGTGATCTTGACCAGAGGATAGCCTTGCTGGATAACCGCCATCCTAAAAACTGACACTGCCATACTATAGGTCTGTTTCCCTATTTCTTGCCTTGGTGTTTTCTGGATACGCTTATCCTGAGAAGCGGGAGTCCAAGATTCCCCCTTGTTCTCTTATTGCCTTCCCTCAATGTAGAAGGGGTGTGTACACCCCTTTCACCCTGGGACATTATTTTCTTGGAGGTCTGGAAGCTAGGAACAGCTTTCCTTACTTTTAAAAATGCGTATTACATTGAAATGCCAAAGAAACTGATCAGCAACACCTATATAAGACAACAGATGTTTGGCGCAGTTGTTAGATCGGTTACTGCTGCTACACTGGCAGGTTTTTAAGATTTAAGTGAGTTTGAACATGCATTACAGTCAGCTCATGAGCGATGTGACACAGCATCTATGAGTAGCGATGAAGTGGGGATTTTCCAGCACAACTATTTCACGAGTGTACCATGTATATCAGGAATCCAGTAAAACAGATATCCAACATTGCTGTGGCCGGAAAAAGATCCTGTAAGAACGGAACCAATGACGACTAAAGAGAATTGCTCAATGTGACAGCTTTGCAACCCTTCCACAAATTGCTGTAGATTTCATCAGCAAGTATCAGCATGCGTGGGAACCATTCAACGAAACATCATCGATAATGGGTTTCCAGGTCGAAGGCCCACTCATGTACCCCTGATGACTACATGACAGAAAGCTTTCTGTCTCACCTGGGCCCGACAACACCAACAATGGACTGTTGATGACTAGAAACAAGTTGCCTGGTTGTACAAGTCTTGTTTCAAATTGTATTGAGCAGACAGACGTGTACGGGAATGGGGACTATTCAAGCTGGTGAAGGCTCTGTAATTCTGTGAGGTGTGTGCATTTGGTGTTATATGGTATCCCTGATATGTCTAGATACCATTCTGGCAGGTGACACATATGTAAGCATCCTGTCCAATCACCTGCTTCCATTCATGTCCATTGTGCAATCCGACAGACTTGGTCAATTGCAGCAGGAGAATGCAACACCCCACACATTGAGGATTGCTACAGAGTGGCTCCAGGAACACTGTTCTGAGTTTAAACGCTTCTGCTGGCCACCAAACTCCCCAGACATGAACATTATTGGACATATCTGGGATGCCTTGCAACATGCTGTTCAGAAGAGATCTCCACCCTCTCGTACTCTTACAGATTTATGAACAGTCCTGCTGAATTCATGGTGTCAGTTCCCTCCAGCACTCCTTCAACATTAGTCAAGTCCATACCTCATTGTGTTGTGGCACTTCTGTGTGCTTGTAGGGGCCTTACACAATATTGGGGAGGCATACCAGTGTCTTTGCCCTCCACACCTACAATGAAAATACCTTTTTAAGCAGTCCTCCTGTAATTAATTTATCAGAATATTTGTACTTGGGAGTGTAAATTTCGGTTGACACTAATGTACAGAGTATAGAGTAAAGTGCTTTTTCTTTACCAGTAAACAGACAGATGGCAGAGCAGGAACAGCACCTTCCCCCCTCCCCAGATTCTGGTGTATAGAGATTTTATTCATTGTAGAATTCTCACATACTTCTAGAATGGATTTCCTGCATCTCTGCTAATCATCTCAATTACCCAGTTGTAACATTATGTGGTTTCTGAAATGGCTTGACTTGAACTGACTAACTCATTATGTATATTAACAATTTTGTTTTAGAGTCCGTCCCTGCCCCCACCAAGCATGTGGGTATTCTCTCTCTTTATGTCTTGTTATGTGTCTGAAGACCTCCCTCCTCCACGCTACTCTCACCTTGCCTCATTTCCAAGCCCCTCCCCAATCAGATCAGCTCAAGAAACTTCTTTCAATAATCAAGTATCAATAACTAGTCTCGCTGCGGCATCGAGAGTGTGTGTTTCAGTGTTTGTGTGTGGTGAGTGGTTCCTCTTCAGGGTACACCACCTTGAAGTAGCACTGTTCGTGCAGGTGGAGAGGCTTGTGTGTTTGTGTGAAGCGAAGAGCTATGCAAGCTGTGGGAACCTATGGTCAGTAAGGTCTTGGCCGATGGATCAGACTAAGCGTGTCCCACAACGACCTGTCATCCCACATCCAGTCCTTGTCCTTTCCCGACTCCTCAATACCCAACCCAAGGTGTGATATGATCTGTGCTGAAGATGAGGGAAGATGTGTTGTGAATGGAGCCTCAGGGATACCAGGCAACCTCCGTCACTAATTAGCCTTGAACCGTGTGAGGTTGTCATGGTGTGGACCGATTAGATCTCCAACTCTCATAGGACCAAAATGGACACAAAAGAAAATAGCAATATGAGGGGCAAGTTGATACCTCCTCAGACACCCAAACAACGGGGCTGGAACTGATGCAAAACATCCCCTCAGCTGAACAGGGGACAGGCCTATTTAAGAAGTGGGAATGGTTACTAAGAAGTTGGACCAGATTAAGATCAAAGGCTTGTCTGGGGCACAGAGGAGGGAACTTCTTAAAGACCAAAAGCTAAAGGAAGGAAAAGAGTGGCTTCCCTTAACAAAAGTGGAAGTATCTAAACTGAGGACGAACACTTTCTTCCGCCAATCCTTCAATTATGGTAATTACTTCTCGGTTACTTCATCTACATATGTTACTAGAAAACTGGCTACTTTGGAATAAGCCACTGCTCCTCCTATATTAATCAAACTTTACACAGACCAATGTTAGATACTGATAGAGAAGATAGAGACGATCCAAAGAAAAGCAGGATGCTTCCTTACAAGTTCATTTAGTAAGCATGAAAACATCATGCAGATGGTGAGTCAACTCCAATAGCAAATGCTGCAAGAGTTTCATTCTGCATCACAGTGTGATTTACTGTTAAAGTTCCTAGAGCATCTGTTCCTAGAAAAACCAACAAATGTGTTGTGTCACCCTTTGTATATCTCGCAAAAAGACCATGAAGATAAAACTAGAGAGATTCAAGCCCACACCACCATTACCCCCGGACATGCTTCAGCGACCACCGCATGGCGCGGCAGTGGAATGTTGTGTGCTGCGGCGAATGGTAATCTTGGCTTGACTGCCTGGATTGTGAGGAAGGTAAACCTCTATAAAAACCCCTCAATCTTACGGTGTGCTGCGTGCCTATAAGATGCATGGCTGTTGGGGTGGAACAGTCGCAAGTGGGCAACCTCTGGGTCACCTGCCGCACCCCAGTTGTATAAGGCTTACCTAGGCACACGGGACTCTGTCTAGGTGGACTTCTAGTTCCCTAGCTGCTCGTGGGACCGAGATGGAACCCTCGAACTTTTATTCTTCTCCTGCCAGCAGAAAGGGTGGACTGCTGGTGGGTTCTAACACCCAATCCAACAAGAGGGCTCCTGTAGCCAGTCCTCCTGATTCAGTTACTCATAACAAAATGCAAACTGCTTCGCAGAATGTGTTTCTCATAGTTAAAAGAAAAGATGGGAGTTTCAAAAAAGTTTCGCCATTTTATATCCAGAAGGGCCTCGTAGGTATTGCTGGCACATTAAAGTCTGTAAAGCGCTTGCAAAATGACACCTTGTTGGTTGAAACATCTAGCTTCCAGCAAGTCCAGAACCTTCAGAAGGCACAATTTCTTGGAGAGTTTGCGATAGAGACCGAATTTCACAACACCTTGAACTACAGCAAGGATGGTGTGACTTGCAGAGATCTCGTTGACATTCCCCAAGACGAACTGAAGGCTGAATGGTCCCAGGAAGGAGTTGTCGACGTGCAACACATTATGAAATGGGTGGATGGTGCTCTCATAAAGACTGACTCATTTATCCTTACATTTAACAGCACCAAATTGCCAGAGTGCATGTAGGCAGGGTCCCTACGTCTCAGTGTACGGCCTTATTACCCCAACGCCATGTGGTGTTTTAAATGCCAACACTTTGGACACACTACTTTCGGCTGTAGAGGGGAAGCCACTTGCGGGAATTGTGGTAAAGCCGCCCATGAGGGAGTTGGTTGCTCCTCTCCTCCCAAGTGTGTCAACTGCTCTGGGGATCACCCTGTGTGGAGTAGGGAATGCAGAGTTTTCCTTGAGGAACGGAAGATCCAGGAACTTAAAACTACAAAACGCATCCTGTATGATGAGGTGAAGAAAATTTACAAGTCCATGCAGCCACCCACGTTCGCTGCTTCCTTTTCTCCCATTCTCAAACAGCCAGTCTTGAAAACCGATGCCGCTACACAAACGGAGGTTGCTGCTGTCAGCACTAGCACCTGCATTTGTCAATGTACGTGTGCTGCTGCCGTTCCTGTGAAGCCTGCTGCTCCCCCGCAGCCTTCTGACCAGGCCGTGGTACCTGACATCATGGAACTTCCTGCCCCTTCCTGGGTCCAGTCTTGTGCACTGCCCAGCACTGCTGCACCCCCTACTGCTTCTGAGGTTTTGGCCCCAATGCCACCTCAGGCCAGAACATCGAAGCCAAAGACAAAGGTGAAGACTCGCCCACTAAAGGAGACAAAGTTATACAGTCTGCTGATGTGGATGTCATTCTCTCTGACGTCTCTCTCGACTCCTCTTCTGAGGCGATGGAGGTTGATGTCAGACTGGGGCAATCATCTCGCCCCAAAACTGGGCCTCCACCTGTTGTGGGCTCTCCTCCCCGACAGAAAGTGAGAATGAAGGTACTCCCACCCTGATAGATGGCTCCCATTATACAGTGGAACATGAATGGATTCTGGGCACATGTGGAGGAACTGAACCTCCTAGCACAGCAACGCCCCCTGTGCTTGTGTTTACAGGAAATGCATTTAAAACCATCTGATGCTAATGTACTAAGGGGCTATACGTCATATTTCAAAGATGACCTGACTGGAGAAAGGGCCAAAGGCAGAGTCGCTGTGTTTGTCAATAATGACTACCACTCGTCTGCTCTACCCCTGGATACTGACCTGCAAGCAGTTGCAGTTGAAATTCATTCACCTCGGAGTCTTACCGTTTGCTCCCTTAATTTACCTCCTCTGGATGCAATGACCTTAGACGCTCTCACAGATCTTATCGACCAACTCCCCCGCCCATTTCTCCTCCTGGGAGACTTCAATGCCCATCATGTCCTGTGGGGCTCCACTTTTTTGCGCTCAACGTTGAATTTTGGAGAGCCTCGTAACATCTCAAGTGTTGTGCATCCTCAGCACAGGTACTCCAACTCATTTCTCTACTGCTACAGGGCCATTCTCAGCCATTGACCTGTCTTTCTGCTCTCCAACCCTCACCGACTCTGTTCACTGGGAGGTCACTGACGATCTTCATTCCAGCGATCACTTCCCTATCCGCATTCATCTCCTGGATGGAGTATTGTTGGAGCAGCTGCCACCATCGTGGATGATTGGCAGGGCTAACTGGCCACTGTTCACTTGGTTGGCTGTCTTTGACCGCCACAATAGCGTACAGGAACGGGTGGATCACATCACGCTTGTGATCCATCATGCTGATGACCTGTCCATACCACAGTCTTCTGGCACTCTTAAGCGGTGCCTTGTGCCTTGGTGTACAGAAGAGTTCCGTTCAGCCATCCGGGACAGGTGTGCGGCTCTTTGCCCATTTAAATGACGCCCATCAGCAGTCAATCTTACCGCCTTTCAAATCGCGAGAGCCAGGGCATGCTGTGTCATTAAAGAGAGCAATAAAAGGTCATGACAGGAGTTCCTGGACTCCATCAACCGTTCCACTTGTTCCACAAAAGTATGGGAAGCCATCCGGAGGATGCCTCCAGGGATGCCTCCAAACGACACCCAGAGCCATTGCTCAGACGCTGGCAGAGCATTTTGCACAAAGTACTGCCACAGCAAATCAGGATCCAGCGTTTCGTCGCTACCGTGCAACTGTCGAAAGAGTGACCTTGGACTTTCGGTCGAACAGTTCTGAGGCCTACAATTCCCCTTTTTCCATGTGGGAACTTGAATCGGCACTTACTGAGACTTCTGACACTGCATCAGGTTACGACCACATCCGGTACTCCATGCTTGGACATCTGCTAGTGGCGTCAAAGGAAATCCTCCTCGAATGTTTTAATCTCATATGGCAGACAGGAGTGTTCCCCACCTCGTGGAGGGTGGCAATCTTCATCCCTCTCCTCAAACCAGGAAAGGACCACACGTCCCGGTAGTTATCGTAGTATCGCCTTGACAAGTTGTGTCGGAAAGACCCTGGAACGGATGGTTAACCGGCGTCTGGTCTGGCTGTTAGAGACCAGACAGCTCCTTAGCCTCTTTCAGTGTGGATTCCAAAAATTTTGGTCCACGGTCGACAACCTGACCCTCTTAGAGACGGCTATTCAGCAGGCTTTTCTCCGTCAGCATCACTGTATCGGTATTTTCTTTGATATCAGTAAGGCATATGATACTACTTGGAGACACTGTATTCTTGCACAAGTGCATCATCAATGTGGCTGCCTCCCGATTTTCATTCGGTCTTTCCTGTCTCAGCGTTTTTTTCGGACCTGCATTGGTAACACACTGTCTGATCGCTTTGAGCAAGAGAACGGTGTCCCCCAGGGCAGTGTTTTAAGCATTACCCTCTTTGCTATAGCCATCAACAGTATAACGTCTACAGTGAGGAGTCCAGTACAGTGCTCCTTATTTGTGGACGACTTTGCTGTTTTCTGTTCCTCCTCCAGTGTTGCAACCGTGAGCCATCAGTTGCAGCTAACAGTGCAGCGGTTAGAGGAGTGGGCTGCAAAGACGGGTTTTCAGTTTTTTGCCAATAAGTGTGTTTGTGTTCATTGTAATCGTTCTCGTCGTCTTTTTACTTTGCCTGCCTTGCATATGGGGGATACTGTCCTACATTTTAGAGACACAGTGTGGTTTCTGGGCCTAATTTTTGACTCCAGTTTGTCATGGCTGCCACACCTATGTGACTTGAAAGGCAGAACCCTGAAGGCACTCAACATCCTCAAGTGCCTCAGCCACTGGTCTTGGGGAGCGGACAGGGCGCGTCTCCTTCAGTTTTACTGAGCTTTTGTGCATTCACGGTTGGACTATAGGTGCACAGTATATGGGTCAGCGAGGCCTTCTTATTTGCAGATCCTTGACGCTGTTCACCATGCTGGGATTCGACTGACCACGGGTGCTTATTGGACCATTCCCATACCCAGCCTCTGTGCTGAGGCTGAGGAACCGCCACTTACCATCCGGCGGCAGCTCCTGCTAGTGCGCCAGGCTTGTAAGTTTCTTGCAGCTCCCAGCTCACCTGCTCACCATCTTGTTGCCCATCCACCTCTGGACCGCCTTTTTTCCCGCCGTCCCCAGGCTACGTTGCCGTTTGGGATCCGTGTGCAACGTGTACTAGAGTCCCTCGGTGTAGGTTTTAACCACCTGCCACCCTGGTTACTGAAGAGGCACGGAGTGATTTTAGATTTATTGCAGTACAAGAGAGATTGCACTCCTGCCACCGTTTTTAATGCAGCATTTTCTGCCATTTTATCTGAGCACCACGGCTGTTTAGCTGTTTTTACAGATGGGTCGAAACAAGGGGATTCTGTTGGTTGCTCAGTTGTTTTTCCGGATCGTGTCCTCAAGGTCCGACTGCCTCAGACTTTTACTGTCTTTGATGCAGAATTGTCTGCGATCTTGCGGGCACTGGAGCACATGAGACATTCTTCCTCTCCTAAATTTCTTGTCTGTTCCGATTCACTCAGTGCCCTTCACTTATTGTAACGTTTGTACCCAGCAGACAAAATTGTCCAGACCATCCAGGATGCCCTCCTCTGACTACAGCGACTGGGGAAGGTTGTAGCTTTCTGCTGGGTTCCGGGGCATGTCGGCATTGCTGGGAATGAAAGGGCAGATCTCGCAGCCGAGGACACGTCTCTCGCTCCACAAGTATCTCAGTGTGCTATCCCCTTGCATGCACTCACCTCGCTGTTGAGCTCACGGGTCTTGCGTCGGTGGGAGGATGAGTGGCTGGAAGTGACTGACAATAAGCTCCGTATAGTCAAGCCCACAATGCGTGTGTGGTGTACTTCCTTTCAGCCCCATCGACGGGACGAGGTTCTCCTCACTCAGCTTCGAATAGGCCACAACCCTATGATGCATGGCTTCCTGCTCCGGTGAGAGGACCCTCCAATGTGTGGTGCTTGCGGTGTCCAGGTCACTGTGTGCCACGTTTTATTGGATTGCGTTTTATTTTCTGACCAGCAGGCCGTGGCTGACTTGCCAGCGGACCTGCCATCTCTTTTAGGCAACACTCAGACGAATGTGGCTAAAGTTTTAAAGTACTGTGCCATGTCAAATGTTTTTACAAAGATTTTAGGGAGAGGATTTTAATTTGCTCACTGTGTGACAAGCTCGCCTATATTTTATGTAGGTGGCCAGCCAATAACGATTTCCTGTGACATTCTTGTTGCTATGTTTCCCATTTCCTTAGGTTTTACTTTCTTATGTAGCATTTTCCTTCTTTTTCTGCTTTCTTTGAGTGTGTGCTTTAGTTTTCTTAGGTCTGCCCACATTCGTTCCTTTTAATGTGTGTCAGGGCCCTGATGACCTCGATGTTGAGCGCCCATAAGCCCCTACACACCACCACCACATCAAGCCCACACAGCTGCTTACTGGCAATTGTTCTTCCTGTGAGCCACTTTCGAGTGGAAGAGGAAAGGGGGGAAGGGACAGTGGTGTACAAATTGCCCCACATCACACACTGAAGGTTGCTTGTAGAGTGTAGAAGAGGACGTACTAGATGTAGATTAGCTATTCGTTTATTTGCAAAATATGAATCTATCTGATATAAATGTCACAGTTATTATATCAATGAAAATAATCAGTTTTTGAAAATATAGTTTAATTGAATAGGTAAAAAAATCTACTCGCCAAGTGCTGACAGGAGAAAAGACGTAAGTGTTAAAGAAATATGCAAGGTTTTGGATCCAATGGTTCCTTCCTCTGGCAGAAGAGTTGAAGGGGTAGAAAGAGCGACGAAGGAAAAGGGCCAAAGAGGTATAAAAAATAGGGAGAATTCAGAAAAGTCACCCAGAATCTGGGATCAGGGGAGACTTGCCAGTCAAGATGAGAAGGAAAGTCTCCCCTGACCTGAGCTCTTCTGTCAGGACAGTTAATTTGGAGTTGGAATGGCTACTTGGATCTGGTGCTGGGTCACACATTGGTGTGGTTCCTGTTGATTCACTCTGTAGGTGGGACTATACTAGACATGGCCTACACCTCAACAAGAAAGGGAAGGGTAAACTGGCTGGGCTGGAGGATGGAGGAACTACATCTCATTGTGGGAACTCTTTTTTAGTGTAAAATCAGTGTCCAGTGGGAAACTCAGCCAGGCAAGTACTAAAGATATTAAAAAAGTTCAAGATACTCACAAAAGTAAAGTGAAAAATAATGTTAGTATATTTCATCAAAATATTGGGGGATTGAAGAATAAAATTGATGAGCTTCTGCTTTGTTTAGAAGATATAGAAACTGAGAATGTAATAGATGTGCTATGCCTTTCTGAGCATCACATTGTCACTGATATGCGAAAGGTTAGCATCAATGGGTACAAATTAGCTGCACATGTAAGTAGAGATAATATGATGAGAGGAGGAGTTGCCATTTATGACAAAAGCTTCCACAGTGTAAAAAATTTAGAAACTAAAAAAAATTGTGTAGAGCAACATATGGAAGCGTGTGCCACTGAACTTAAACTAAATGATGGCACTTTCATAATTGTAACAGTGTACAGGTCCCCCTCAGGGAATTTCCAGCTATTTCTAGAAAACTTGAATGCTTTGTTGTGCTATCTGTCAGAGAGGGGGAAGCAAATTATCAATTGTGGGGATTTCAATGTTGATTCCCTGAAAGAGTGTAATGGGAAGAATGACCTTGTAGTATTACTCAGTTCTTTCAATTTGAGCTCCATCATTGATTTTCCTACTCGGATAACAAAGAACAGCAGTACATTGATAGATAACTTTTTTATAGACCAAGATAAGTTTAAGGACATAAATGGTCTTTCAGAGCATGGTGCACAGCTAGTTACAGTACATGACATAGCTCCATGCAGTATATCAAATCAGACTTTCAAAGTAGTGCGTTCAATTAACAATATAAATATTGCAAACTTTAGGGTAAGCCTACAGCAGCTAGACTGGGATGAAGTGTATAAGGAACCTGATGCAAACTTGAAATATAATATTTCATGATACATTTTTAATGTTATTTGAAAATTGTTTTTCCAAGAAAATAGTTAAACATAATTCCAAGAAAACATATAAAAAACCTTGGCTAACTAAAGGAATAAGAATATCTTGCAAGCGAAAAAGAGAACTGTATCTAATAGCAAGAGGGAGTACTGACCCCAAAATTGTTCAATATTATAAAAACTATTGTGTGGTACTATGAAAAGTTATTAAAAAGACCAGAAGCATGTGTATCATGTCTGAGATCAGTAACTCTGATAATAAAATTAAAGCAATTTGGAATATTATTGAAAGGGAAACAGGGCAACCAAGAGCACAGGAAGACTATAGTGCCATAAAACTGAATGACAAGTGTACTAACAAACAATCAGAAATTGAAAATATTTTCAATAATCATTTTTTAAATGTTGTGGAGAAAATAGGATCTAGATCTTCACTAGAAGAGGCAAGGCTACTAATAGAAGAGGCCATACCTGTGCAGTTTGAAACAACTGTAATTCCACCAGCCTCTCCCTCTGAAATCAGTAAAATAATAAACTCACTGAAAAGTAAAAGCTCTTATGGAATTGATGGCATTTCCAGCAAGGTACTTAAAGCTTGTTCCCCACAGATAAGTAAGATTCTCAGCCACATATGTAATAGCTGTGTGGTGTAGGGTGTTTTCCCCGATAGACTGAAATATGCCGTTGTAAAACCATTGCATAGAAAGGGGGATACGTCGGATGCCAACAACTACCACCCAATCTCTCTTCTGACAGCTCTATCAAAATTTTTGAGAAAGTAATGTATTCAAGAGTAGTCTCCCATATTTGTAAAAATAAAGTACTAACAAAATGTCAGTTTGGTTTTCAGAAAGGTTTTTCAACAGAAAATGCTATAGGTATACGCTTTTACTGATCAAATATTAAATGCTCTGAATAACTGGACATCACCCATTGGTATTTTTTGTGATCTCTCAAAGGCCTTTGATTGTGATAATCATGGAATTCTTTTAGATAAGCTAAATCATTATGGTTTGAGGGGGCAGTGCGCAAATGGTTCAATTCATACTTAACTGAAAGACTACAGAAAGTTGAAATAAGTGGTTCATGTAATGTTAAAACAACAGCTGATTCCTCAAACTGGGGGGGCCATCGAGTACGGGGTCCCACAGGGTTCGGTCTTAGGTCCTTTACTGTTCTTGATATGCATTAATGACTTACCATTCCACATTGATGAAGATGCAAAGTTAGTTCTTGTTGCTGATGATACAAGTATAGTAATAACATCAAAAAACCAAGAACTATGTGATGTAATTGGAAATGATGTTTTTCACAAAATTGTTAGGTGGTTCTCAGCAAACGGACTCTCTTTAAATTTTGATAAAACGCAGTATATACAGTTCTGTACAGTAAATGGCACAACTCCAGTAATAAATATAGACTTTGAACAGAAGTCTGTAGCTAAGGTAGAATTTTCAAAATTTTTAGGTGTGTCCATTGATGAGAGGTTAAACTGGAAGCAACACATTGATGGTTTGCTGAAACGTCTGAGTTCAGCTTCGTATGCTATTAGGGTTATTGCAAATTTTGGTGATAAGAATCTCAGTAAATTAGCTTACTATGCCTACTTTCATTCACTGCTTTCGTATGGCTTCATATTCTGGGGAAATTCATCGTTGAGTAGAAAAGTATTCATTGCTCAAAAACCTGTAATCAGAATAATGCTGGAGCCCACCCACGGTCATCCTGCAACCGAGCGAGGTGGCGCAGTGGTTAGTACACTGAACTCGCATTCGGGAGGACGGTGGTTCAATCCCGTCTCCGGCCATCCTGATTTAGGTTTTCCGTGATTTCCCTAAATGTTTCAGGCAAATGGTTCCTTTGAAAGGGCACGGCCGATTTTCTTCACAATCCTTCCCTAACCCGAGCTTGCGCTCTGTCTCTAATGACCTCGTTGTCGACGGGACGTTAAACACTAACCACCACCACCACCACCACGGTCATCCTGCAGACATCTATTTAAGGATCTCTGGATCCTCACAATAACCTCACACTATATATATTCACTTATGAAATTTGTTGTTAATAATTCAACCCAGTTCAAAAGTAACAGCAGAGTGCATAGCTATAACACCAGGAGAAAGGATGATCTTCACTATGCAGGGTTAAATCTGACTTTGGCACAGAAAGGGGTAAATTATGCTGCCACAGAAGTCTTTGGTCACCTACCAAACAGCATCAAAAGCCTGACAGATAGCCAACTAACATTTAAAAATAAATTAAAAGAATTTCTAGTTGACAACTCCTTCTGCTCATTGGCTGAATTCTTAGATATAAATTAAGGGGGGGGACCAACGTAAACATTAGTGTCATGCAATATTTTGTGTAATGTAATATCTTGTACAGACATCTTTTATTAACCTGACACGTTCCACTTCATTACGAAGTGTCGGATTCATGATCTATGGAACAAGTATTAATCTAATCTACAATTTTCCAAATTCTCACCATTTGCTAAACCTCACCAGTTTTAAACACTATCACTCTTCCTTCTCCTTCAACCCTTCTGCCAGAGGGAGGGACCACTGACTCCAAAAGCATGCACATTTCTTTAACTTTTATATGTGTTTTCTCCTCCCACCAATTGGTTAGTAAATTTTTGTATCTGTGTAATTATAAAATAATGGACTTAGGCAGAATTTACATTCTTGAATCCCATTATTCAGATTCTTTTACTTTGTGTTTAAATATTTGGAAGATTTTCAGTTTTTTAGCTAATGACACATGCTTCCAGTATTTTAAAAAAAATTGTTTCTCTCTTAGTTGTTACTCCACTTGTCACTACATTCGTATCGTTCCCCCAGTGGGTTCATCAGTCTTTGGTGAGTTCGTGCTTGGCTACCATGGGGCCACAGCCTTTGCAGGACCTTCCCTTTCCATGCTGCATGTTTGTCCTTCTGTTTTTCTTTTTTCCTTCCCCTGGGGAATAGTTCTGGGATGTATTCTGGAATGTGTTCTGACTTTTCGTTAGCCTGGCATTGGAACAGTCCCTCATCTGTTTTTTCCTTCTTTCTTCATTCTCCATATCCTCCCCTTCCCTTGCTTTAGTGTTTCATGTATCTTGTTTGTTTCATCTTCCTCCCTGTGCAGTCCTGAAGGCCCGCCCACATGCTTGATGCGTAACAGGTGACTGGGTAATGTGTAATTTCCATGCTCGGTTGATGGGTAGATTTGCATGTTACTTTCCGGGTGCCAATTGGTCCCTCCATCTGGAGGTGTGACAGGTGGGTGAGTCCCCCTCTGAGGAGGCCTCCCATTGAAAGGAGTGTGCCATTGGAGACTCTGACAATTATGGGGATTTTTTTCCCAATGAGCTGATGGTCTTCTGCTCAGGCTGTCTCCACTAAATGTAAATGGAGCAAGGCTAAAGATTTAGTGACTCTCCCAGCTACACCTCATTTCCTTGTGGTGTCATGTACCAAAGAAAGTCTTTTGCTACAGTTAATCCATTTATTATTCAGCTAGGTATTGATGCAGTTGGAGGCCCTGTGAAATCCTGCTCTCACTTACATAATAGGACTTGGCTTCTGGAGACCAGTTGTGATTTTCAAGTCCAACAACTGCTTACAGCTTCGCTCCTTTACAGCTACCCTGTTCATGTTGAGGCCTATCGTATGCTGAATTCTTCGCATGGGGTTATTTACACTTGGCTGCTTGATGGTCTGACCGAGGGGGAAATCCAACAGTATCTCAGTGATCAGGGCATCACTGTGATCTATTGCGTAATTAAAAAGATTGATGCAAACTTTATGCCTACATGTACTCTTTTTCTTGTATTTGATTGAATGTTGCTTCCATCAATGATTAAGGCAGGCTATCAATTCATCACAGTCTGACTGTACATTCCAAAGCTGATGCATTGCTACCAGTGTCAACATTATAGCCACATTCACGTGTCCTGTCTAAACACGCCCAAATATGTTATTTGTGACAGAGATTGCTCATGAGGGCAACTCCCTACCTCCTTCTCCCCTCTGTATCAACCGTAATGATGATCCTGCCTCCTAATCCTGTGAGTGCCCCATGTATCTCGATGAGTGGGTTGTGCAGGAGACCCAGGTCAAGAAAAAGTTCCATGTCCTGTTGCCCCCAAGTTTTTGGCTAGCTGAAAGCCCTGCATTTTACCATCATGCACTTACAGTACTGTCACACAGACTTGTGGTCCCCAATTCGGTACTGCAGCTGTGAAATTGCTGAGTATCATGGTAGGATCTCCGTCTCCTTTTCCGGCAGCTGTGGAACAAGCCACCAAATCGTTGGCACCAGTTCCAAAATCACCTGCTACACAACCAGCAGACCGGAAAGGACAAAAGGAGCATTACTATGAAGACGTTTATGTCCCTCTGGCCAACAAACATCTGGGCTTTCGTATGCCAACCATAAAATTTCTGAGAAATCAAACAAAGGAAAATTGTCTTCTTCTTCCCCAACCAGGGCATCCTCTTTAACAGTGTCATCACATCATACCCTCACTCAGCTGTGCAACATCCCCTTTGGAGCACTTTGAGGACCTGTCTGAGAGGTTCCCTAGTGGCTGACATTCTCAATCAACTCAACCTCACCTATCTTAACAGTGGAGCACCTGTGCTCCATTCAGACTCCATACACACCTATTGCCATTCAGACCTCTCATTCTGCACTCCTCAGCTTGTCCATCATCTTGAGTGGTTGATTCTCCCCAACATGTACTCGAGCGACCATTTCCAGTCCGCTATCCATTTGCTGACTCCTACCCCACCTGTGTGTAAACCCAAATGGCAGCTTTCTAAGGCCGACTGGAGGCTTCACTTCACCCTCGCAACCTTTGGTAAACAACATTTCCCTAGTTGTGATGACTAGGTACCTCATGAATGTTATCTTTGCCACTGCAGAATGTTCCTATCTTGCACTTCTTTACTGTGCCGTGTCCTGGTCCCCTGATGGACTGAGGTGTGCCATAATGCAATTCACACATGGAGATGCGCTTTCTGCAATTGTAACCATCATCCAAACTGTATTCATTATAAAAAGTTGCATATGCATTGTTGTTGCATTCTTTGGGTTAGCAAAAAAGCTAGCTGAATTGCCTTTATTAGTTCTTAGTAACAGTTGCACTCCCTTGTCCGTCATGTGGGACACCGTCAGCTCTCTGGGACCAAGGCACATTCCCCAATTTCTGGCCAACCATAGCAGATATCTTTGTTGACCATATTGCTATCTCCAACACCTTGGGTTGCTTTTCTTGGAAGAGATTTTGAGCTCCACCCACTATCATTCCATCTTCCTCCCTCAGAAAAGAGTGAAGTGGGTTTGGTTGATATCCTTCACCTCTCAGAATTGTGAATGCTACAATTCTGCTTTTACTGTGCGGCTGCTTGACCATACTCTCACGTAGTCACAATCTTCCACCCAAGGGCTGGATGATGTCCACATTCAGGTGTTGTCGCACCTCTCTCTTGCGGGCAAGCACTTTCTTCTTCATATGTTCAGTCGCATTGGGCAGTTTGCATGTTTCCCAGAGACTGGCGTGAAGCCCGGTAAAGACAAACACCTTCCTTCTAACTACTGCCTCATTTCATTCACCAACAGTGTTTGCAAAGTGATGAAACATATGATTCACAGCTGAAATGGTATGGTGGCTTGAGTCTCGCAATCTACTAACCACTGCACAATGTGGATTTCATGAGCATCATTCTGCAGTTTTTTGCGGAAACACCAGACTGTGGCTGTGTTTTTTTATTTGGAGAAAGCTTAGGACACCTGCTGGAGGACTGTTATCCTCTATCTCGGTACATGTGGGACTTCCAAGGCCACTTGTCCCATTTCCCTCAGGAATTTTTAAAAGACTGATTATCAAGTACATCTGGGTTCACCCTCGTCGGACACTTTCATCCAGGAGAAAGGGGTGCCTCAAGGCTCCTTCCTGTGCATCAACCTCTTTGCTGTAGCCATTAACCTTATTATGGACTGTCTCCCACCAGGTTCCCTTTTCGTTGCTTTCTTGGGCCTCCCAAGTCTTATCTGGCTGCATGCTGTACCCGGTCCCTCTATGTTCTACATGTCCTATGTGGTACTTCCTGGGGAGCAGACTGGACCATCCTTCTCCTTTTATACCAATTCCTTGTCCATTCAGTACTAGACTATGAGTGTTTTGTATATTCATCTGCATGTCCATCCATCTTAATACAGTCCACCATAATGGAAAACATTTGGCCACTGGCACCTTTTACACTAGACAATCTCTGTCTTCCTTTACAGTTTTTGCCCTCTACAGCTCCCTCTACTTCCATGGAAGTCATTCCTTGATGTCTTAACAGATTTCCTACCATCCTGTGCCTTCTCCTTGTCAGTGTTGCCCATATATTCCTTTCATCTCTGATTCTGCGCAGAACTTCCTCTTTCCTTACCTTATCAGTCCACCTGATTTTAAACATTCGTCTGTAGCTTCACCTCTCAAATTCTTTAATTCCCTTTGTTCCAGTTTTGCCACAGTCCATGTTTCACTACCATACAATGCTGTGCTCCAAATGAACAGTCTCAGAAAATTCTTCCACAAATTAAGTCCTATGTTTTATACTAGTAGACTTCTCTTGGCGAGGAATGACATTTTTACCAGTGCTAGTCTGCTTTTCATGTCCTCCTTGCTCCATTCGTCATTGGTTACTTTGATTCCTAGGTAGTAGAATTCCTCCTTAACTTCATCTACTTTATAACCAACAATCCTGATGTTAAGTTTTTTTCTGATACATTTCATCCTGATGTTAAGTTTTTTTCTGATACATTTCGTTACTTTAGTCTTTCTTCAATTTAGTCTCAATCCTTATTCTGTTCACATTAGACTGTTCATTCCATTCAGCAGATTATGTAATTCTTCTTCACTTTCACTCAGGATAGCAATGTTATCAGCGAATAGTAACATTGATATCCTTTCATCTCGAATTTTAATTCCAAGCGTGACCCTTCCTTTTAATTTCCGTCATCGTTTTTTTCGATGTACAGATTGAACAGTGTCTTACATTCTTTTTAATCCGAGCACTTCGTTCTTGGTCTTCCGTTTTTGTTATTCCTTCTTGGCTCCTGTTCATATTTAATATAATCCATTTCTCCCTACAGCTTACCTCTGTTTTTCTCAGAATTTCAAACTTCTTACACCTTTTTGCATTATCGAAAGCTTTTTCCAGGCCAGCAGATCCTATGAACGAGTCTTGATTTTTCTATAGTCTTGCTTCCATTATCAACCGCAACATCAGAATTGTCTCTCTCATTCCTTTACGTTTCCTAAAGCCAAACAGATCTTCAACTAACACACCCTCAATTTTCTTTTCCATTCTTTCATATATTATTCTTGTCAACAACTCCCATGCATGAGCAATTATGCTTATTGTGCAATAATTCTCGCACTTGTCAGCTGTTGCAGTTTTCAAAATTGTGTGGATGATATTTTTCTGAAAGTAAGATGGGATGTCGCCAAACTCATATGTTTTACACACCAACATGAATATTTGTTTTGTTGCGACTTCCCCCAATGAGTTTAGAAATTGTGATGGAATATTATCTATCCGTTCTGTCTTAATTTGTTCTTAACTCCTCCAAAGCTAGCTTAAATTCTGATTCTAAAACTGGATCCCCTCTGCCCCCTCATGGAGGCTTTCAATATACTCTTCCACCTATCTGCTCTCTCCTCTGCATTTAACTGTGGGATTTTCATTGCACTCTTAATGTTACAACCCTGGTGTTTAATTTCACCGAGGGCTGTTTTGACTTCGCTATATGCTGAGTCAGTCCTTCCGACAGTGATTTCTTTTCTGATAACTTCACATTTTTGATGCAGCCATTTGATCTTACCTTCCTTGTCCTTCCTACTTATTCATTCCTCAGCGACTTGTGTTTCTGTATTCCTGAATTTCCCTGAACATTTTTGTGCTTCTTTCAGTCATCTATCAACTGAAGTATTTCTTCTGTTACCATGGTTTCTTCACAGTTACCTTCTTTGTACCTATGTTTTTCTTACTAAATTCTGTGCTTGACCTAATGAGAGATGTCAATTCCTCTTCAACGGTACTGCCTATTGAGCTATTTCTTATTGCTGTATCTATAGCCTTAGAGAACTTCAAGCACATCTTGTAGTTTCTTAGTATGTCCGTATCTTACTTTTTTTGCATATTGAATCTTCCTGACTAACCCCCTAAACTTCAATCTACTCTTCATTACTACTACATTGTGATTTGAGTCTATATGTAGTCCTGGGTACGCCTTACAAACCAGTATCTGATTAAAATCTTCCCTTGTCACCCACCTTTTCCAAATACATCTCCTCCTCTTGTGCCTCTTGAACAGAGTATTCACTATTAATAGCTTAAATTTGTTACAGAACTTAGTCTTTCTCCTCTCTCATATACATTATCCCAAGCCCAAATTCTCCTGTAATCTTTTCTTCTACTCCTTTCCCTATTAAACTGCATTCCAGTCCCACATGATTATTAGATTTTCATCTCCCTTTACTTACCGTGTCACCTTTTCAATATCCTCATATACAGGATGGTCCAAAAGTCCGGAGACACCCTCATAAAATTCAAATGGAGTAGCAAACAAGGAAACAGAGTCCCTACACATGAGGAACGGGAAGGGGGAAGCTTTATAGGCTATGCCACCAACGTGGCGACCATCTTTAAAGCCGCCATCTTGGATTCAACTCCAAAATTTCAAATGGGAATGAGGTCATGTGACATATCAAACAGATAGAGAATTTCACAAAAAAAAAAACAATGCCGTTATTATTTTAAACATAGTTTTATTCATTCTCGGGCTATAGCCAGTTACATATGGCAGTGGTGGGACGCTCGGTAGCATGTGTGTTGTGTGCCGAAGAGACATTACGCCAATGTTACACAGTCCCGAGAGACCACCAAACGTCATAGGAACGGCTCGATATGTTTTCCATTATGTTGGATTGTTGATGCTATCCTCCGAACCCAGTCCTGATGAACTTTAACTAACACATCCGGCTGAATTTGACCACACACATCAACAATGTGCTGCTTTAGATGATACAAATTCCGTATTTTCACAGAATAAACCAATGCTTTGATATGACACCAAAGATAAAAATCCATAGGAGTCAAATGTGGTGAACGTGGTGGCCACTCCACAGCACCCCTACGACGAATCCACTTCTGAGGGAACTGCACATCCAGGTATGCTCGCACATTGTGCCCATAATGTGGTGGGGCTCCATCACCCAACAACCTCAGGTAACTGTTGGCTGTTAAAGTTCCATAAATAAAGAAAGGCCCAACGACTTTGGTACCCCACACACCACACCAGACCATCACGTTTTGTGAGTTGATCGTTTTGGAAGTATCAGTCCAGTGCGGATTTGTGTTGGACCAGTATCGGTGATTCTGCTTGTTCACTTCGCCATTGATAAAGAAATTGGCTTCATCACTGAACAGCACCTGATAGGGGAAACATGGATTTATCTGCATCTGCTGTGTAACACATTCTGCGAACTGTACCCAACGGTCTGAGTCATCCTCGTTCAGGTGTTGGAGCAGCTGAATTTTGTACGGGTGCCATTTGTGCTGCGATAAAATTCGCAGTGTGGAGGTACAGCTAACCCCACATTCTTGTGAAAGGCGACCAGTAATTCATTGCGGACTCTTGCTAAATGATGTCAACACACTCACTATTGTTGCTTCATCGGTGGCAGATTTTGGTCTTCCAGCCTTAGGTTTATCTGCGACAGAACTTGTTGCTCGGAATTTGGCCAAAAGCTTGGCAACTGTGCTGTGAATGATGGGCTGTCTGGTTGGGTGACGACTGTTGGAAGCCTCAGCAATGACCTGTGTGCTTCTTTCTCCTGATATCAAGATGATTTCAATGCGTTCTTCCTGTATTAAGGACATTTTGTAACCTGTAAATAAGGGAACAATGATTAAAACTTTAGCATGAGTAAATGATACCTAACAGTTCAACACATGCAACATATCAGGCATGGGATAGTCACTTTGCACTGTTTCGGACTACATTTTATGACTTCTCAGTACGTAATATTCACACTGCCAACCGTCCGACTGCTGCCGCAAGTAATTGGCTATAACCCAAGAATGAATAAAGCTATGTTTAAAATAACGATGGCATTGTTTTTCTGGTGAAATTCTCTATCTGTTTGATATGTCACATGACCACATTCCCATTTGAAATTTTGGAGTTGAATCCAAGATGGCGGCTTTCAAGATGGCCGCCATGTTGGTGGCATATCCTATAAAGTTTCCCCCTTCCCGTTCCTTGTGTGTAGGGTCTCTATTTCCTTGTTTGGTACTCCATTTGGATTTTATCAGGGTGTTTCCGGACTTTTGGACCACCCTGTACTTTCTCTATCTCTTCATCTTCAGTTTGCGACGTCAGCATGTATACCTGAATTATTGTTGTTAGTGTTGGTCTGCTGTTGATTCTGATAAGAACAGCCCTATCACTGAACTGTTCACAGTAACACACACTCTGCTCTACCTTCCTACTCATAATGAATTCTATTCCTGTTATACCATTTTTTGCTGCTGTTTATATCGCCCTACACACATCTGACACGAAATCTTTATCTTCTTTCCATTTCACACTGACCCCTACTACATCTGTAATGAGCCTATGCATTTGCCTTTTCTAGCAGTACTGAAATTTATTGAAGGAGAGGAAGCTGTAGGTCTGTCCATGTCAGCATCACCATTCTTCTCAACTACATTACATCGAGGAAGATTTGACGACTATTACTACACCCTTTGACAGAGGAATAGATGACACATAATATTAAAAAATAAAAAAATAGAAAATCATTCATTCAGATTTCAAACTCGAGAGTTAGAACTTCCAGTACAACATTCCAGCACAAAAATAAATAAAAAAAATGTGTCATGAGTTGCAGTTGACATCAGAATTCTGGAGTGGTATAGCAGCATGTAACATTAGCTTTGTACTGTAAGTTCATACTCACCTAAACAGAGATCTGATCAAGTGATATAGTTGATGTCATACTCTGCTGCCAGAAGACTGTAAATGAAGTGAGTTACTGATTGGTTCTCAAGAATAAAGAGATAGATTCAGAACAGTGGAAATACTTCTTCTTCTTCTTTTTAATTTGTACAATTTTCCTAGTACCCTTTATCAGCACACCAGATAAAAAAATTAATCACCCCCAGGAGACATCAAGCTGACCCCATGTCAAACCACCTGAATTCAGCCAGGCATATTTAGAATGTAAGGTAACTGTTTTTGGTACTTGGAATTTGTCTGTTTTCTTAGACAGTGTATCAGTTGCATTGATATCTGCTAACATTTGTGTATGGAGTTATTCTAGCATTTATTGATGGAGATATTCTTGGTCTTCTCTTGCATAAAAGTTTATTGGAAAGGATTTAGTGTTTCTAGGTTGATTCAGTCATTCTTTTACATGTGTGCAAGTACTATTTGAATATTAAACCCTAACTTCTTCATTCCTGGATAGCTCCTTTTATATTAAAGTGAGGAACAAGCCACAATTAATTTCTTGAACTTGTGAGTAGTATATGCTTTATTTCCACTCCGGTTACTGATGTACAACATTACATGTTATTAACCAATCTCTGAGTTCTATAAGCATGTACCACTCATAATGAAAATGTTAAATATGAGCCATGTAACAGTTCGAACAATTTCTTCATTGAATGCTAGTGGCATAGTTGTGTACTTAATTGAGCAGAATTGGTAGGTGTGATCACGGGAAAAGGGAGGAGGACAGTTTTCTGGAAAAATCAGTTCTTGTCAGTAAAGGCTTATTCCACATCAGTGTTAAGGTGAATAGTTGAGTATCTACATATGGGGGAACTGAGCAACCAGATGGGATTAGACTGTACCAGTGGCAATTTTCTAATGGATGCAACTGTAAACAATATGAGTATCTCGTGTATCACTCCATCTGTCAAATACTGCAGACCATGCAGTTCTTCAAACTAGGTGTGCAAAACAGCAGAGTTGCATTACCTTGTGGATCAGTGTTATGTGACTAGGCAGTGCAGATTGAAGGATTACGGATTTGCATTTGTCACATAATAGTGGACAGTTACTGCTGCAGACGGTGTATGCATTGAACATGTAATACGAGAAGTAAATTTTTATACCTTCTGAAACTGTGTCCTTATTCTTTTACACTATATTTAAAATATGTGCACAGCCAGTTGTATAAAATTATTAAGAAACTGGATGACACTTCACTTCATACTCTAATGTATCATGTAAGCAGTATTAACACAACAATTGTTGTGTGGTCAGATAATGAATATCATGGTCTTGAGATGCAGTACAACATGCAGTTTTGTATGTCATGTTTAAAGGAAAATAATGAACGACTTGACAAGTGATACAAGCTGAAATTATAGTAGAGCATGTAGAAGCCAATAAAATACTAGACAATTTGTCATTTTGCAGAAGTACTCAAGCTGCTGTTTGGAAATTGTGATAAGAAAGTCTTCTGCCAACTTACTTAGGCTATAAAGAAAAGAAAAGAGCAATGCTTTCTTCAGAAACACTCTTCTTGTCAAGCCTCTGAAGATTTTTTTTACATAAACCAGTTTTCTGGTACCGTGCGCCGCGGAATTTGAATCTGCGCCAGACGTCATGGACGTCGAAGACCCATAAAGGTGAAACTTCTTGGCAGATTAAAACTGTGTGCCCGACCGAGACTCGAACTCGGGACCTTTGCCTTTCGCGGGCAAGTGCTCTACCATCTGAGCTACCGAAGCACGACTCACGCCCGGTACTCACAGCTTTACTTCTGCCAGTATCCGTCTCCTACCTTCCAAACTTTACAGAAGCTCTCCTGCGAACCTTGCAGAACTAGCACTCCTGAAAGAAAGGATATTGCGGAGACATGGCTTAGCCACAGCCTGGGGGATGTTTCCAGAATGAGATTTTCACTCTGCAGCGGAGTGTGCGCTGATATGAAACTTCCTGGCAGATTAAAACTGTGTGCCCGACCGAGACTCGAACTCGGGACCTTTGCCTTTCGCGGGCAAGTGCTCTACCATCTGAGCTACCGAAGCACGACTCACGCCCGGTACTCACAGCTTTACTTCTGCCAGTATCCGTCTCCTACCTTCCAAACTTTACAGAAGCTCTCCTGCGAACCTTGCAGAACTAGCACTCCTGAAAGAAAGGATATTGCGGAGACATGGCTTAGCCACAGCCTGGGGGATGTTTCCAGAATGAGATTTTCACTCTGCAGCGGAGTGTGCGCTGATATGAAACTTCCTGGCAGATTAAAACTGTGTGCCCGACCGAGACTCGAACTCGGGACCTTTGCCTTTCGCGGGCAAGTGCTCTACCATCTGAGCTACCGAAGCACGACTCACGCCCGGTACTCACAGCTTTACTTCTGCCAGTATCCATCTCCTACCTTCCAAACTTTACAGAAGCTCTCCTGCGAACCTTGCAGAACTAGCACTCCTGAAAGAAAGGATATTGCGGAGACATGGCTTAGCCACAGCCTGGGGGATGTTTCCAGAATGAGATTTTCACTCTGCAGTGGAGTGTGCGCTGATATGAAACTTCCTGGCAGATTAAAACTGTGTGCCCGACCGAGACTCGAACTCGGGACCTTTGCCTTTCGCGGGCAAATGCTCTACCATCTGAGCTACCGAAGCACGACTCACGCCCGGTACTCACAGCTTTACTTCTGCCAGTATCCGTCTCCTACCTTCCAAGCGCACACTCCGCTGCAGAGTGAAAATCTCATTCTGGAAACATCCCCCAGGCTGTGGCTAAGCCATGTCTCCGCAATATCCTTCCTTTCAGGAGTGCTAGTTCTGCAAGGTTCGCAGGAGAGCTTCTGTAAAGTTTGGAAGGTAGGAGACGGATACTGGCAGAAGTAAAGCTGTGAGTACCGGGCGTGAGTCGTGCTTCGGTAGCTCAGATGGTAGAGCACTTGCCCGCGAAAGGCAAAGCTCCCGAGTTCGAGTCTCGGTCGGGCACACAGTTTTAATCTGCCAGGAAGTTTCATATCAGCGCACACTCCACTGCAGAGTGAAAATCTCATTCTGGAAACATCCCCCAGGCTGTGGCTAAGCCATGTCTCCGCAATATCCTTTCTTTCAGGAGTGCTAGTTCTGCAAGGTTCGCAGGAGAGCTTCTGTAAAGTTTGGAAGGTAGGAGATGGATACTGGCAGAAGTAAAGCTGTGAGTACCGGGCGTGAGTCGTGCTTCGGTAGCTCAGATGGTAGAGCACTTGCCCGCGAAAGGCAAAGGTCCCGAGTTCGAGTCTCGGTCGGGCACACAGTTTTAATCTGCCAGAAAGTTTCATATCAGCGCACACTCCGCTGCAGAGTGAAAATCTCATTCTGGACCCATAGAGGTCTCTGCACCATCGCGCTGTAATCTGTGGTGACGCATGCCACCTGGCCCGCCTTTAGTGTGAGGGCACCACAGTGGAACATGTGGCCCCAGCGGCCAATAGCGGCACCCCCGATAGCGTACTTATGTGCCGGCCTCTCGTTCAGCCAGTTAGTCTACTCTCCTTTACGTCGGTTTACACCTCGCTTCGTGCTAGACTGCTTACTTCCTGGTTCATGTATGAGTTGACATGTTTGTTTCCTTGTGATACTGTTGTTCGGTCTTGTTGTATTTGTTCTGTCCTTCGTTGGTCATATCGGTCCTCTTCCTTTGTGTATTTTGTGGGCCTCTCCGCGGGTCCCACTGCACCTTCCGTCATTGCTACCCCGCGACCGTCCTGGTTGCAGTTACAGCAAGTTTCTCCCACTATTAAAACTAAACTGAACTCCACCCAAACAGACCATGAAGGCCCAACAGTACCGACAAGCCACTGTGTCATCCTCAGCCTACAGGCATCAGTGGATGCAGATATGGAGGGGCATGTGGCAACACAATGCTCTCCTGGTCGTAAGTCAGCTTACGAGACCGGATCACTACTTCACAATTAAGTAACTCTTCAGTGTACCACACATAGTCCGAATGCAGTCCGCTTGCTTGCCAGCAACACTCGACAGACAGGATGGTCACCCATCCAGGTGCTAGCCCAATCCAACAGTGCTTAACTTCGGTGATCTGAGGAAACCGGTGTTACCACTGTGGCAAGGCCGTTGGTTTTGCTCACTATTGAATATTATAAAATGATTACAAACATAATACATCATCACATAAACATTTGATTATGTTTCACGAATGTGAGGTGTATTATTAAAGCTGAGTATATGCAGCACAAAATTGTTACTGTTACAGGTTCAAGACAACAATGGTGAAAGAAATGATCCATAGTGTTCTCAATGATGAATTAGGAGGCAAAACTTACAACAAAGATGAAGCTGAAGTCTGGATAAAAGTTATTGCCAATACTCTACGTGGCAAAGTAAGAGGTCTGTTTACTTGTTGAATATACTTTAATAAAAATCAGGCTGTCATTGACATGCTCTAGTTATTAGCCAAAATTTTGTTTAAAATTCCTATTTGGACTATTCCATTTACTATCCTACATACAATAAACGAAGGGCAACCACTCAGCTACAGTAGACTGATGTGTGGCACATAGAAACACACAACAGAAAACAGTATTCACACTGGTTTTTTACTTGTGATCTTTCTCTTGCAAAAAGTACACACAAAATTCAAACAAAATATAATATTAATAATATTATAAAAAAAGTACACATACTCATCCAAACAACCATGCAGACGCCCAGACACATACTCCTGTGTCCATAGCACGACTATCCTGCTATTGGAATTTATTTATCTAACGAGAATTTTGACAGTTACCATATTTAATATTGGTCTTTTAACTGTTCACTGACACTGAGGTAATACTATCTCATCTTAACTACAAGTAAACAGTATAGACATCAAAGAGAGAGATGTATTGTGAAAAGATGTGGGTGTAATGGAGTTATAAAGAAAGAGCTATTACAGAAACTATTGTTTTAGAGACTTAGGAAAAAAATGTGTGTTAGGTTAACTGGACTCCAAGGGAGACAGATTATGTGGGCCAGTCCAGTTAACCTCAATATAATTATTTACTTTTGTGATTTACATAATTTCAATTTTTTTTTTACATCATACTGTATAAGAGTTGTGATGAAGTATACTTTAGAACTAAGTTTTTACTTTCAGATGCCACCAATTTGCAATCGTACAACCAACCACCGATCGTATTTAGTTGAAGATCTGAAACTAGCAATGACAGGTATCAAAAAAAGAATTAGTATGTTTGCAGAGTGTAATCAATTTAAAATGATGACCCTGACATAAACTTATGGCCATCAAATTAGCGCAAAAAGGGGTTTACACCTATAGAAGACATTTCTTTGTGTTTCTACTTAAAAGAAATAGCTGTATGCATTATGGTTTATCGTTCACAGTTACAAGGAAGGTAGCATATATTTTTGCTGCAGCTAACAATAAGCAACTTCTACAAACTGACAACAAGAAAACACGGTTGGGAAAGTGTGACTTTGTTCTTTTATGTAGAGGCATAATCTCTCACTTAGACAACCTGAAGCTGCTAGTCTAAGTCTTGCAACTAATTCCAGGTGGTCAAATGTTGGTAAGTTTTATACCAATTAAAAAAAAAAAAATTGGACTAGAAGGCATCTGCAAACTTGATGAGACAGGCCTCACAACAGTACAAAAGCCTGGAAAGGTAATGGCTACATGTGACCAAAAGGAAGTAGGAAGACAATTTCTACAGAGAGAGACAAACTTGTAATCATGTGTGGCATTATTGGGACACTGAAAAAGCAGTTCCTCCATTTTATTTTCCATGTGTGCATTTCTTAGATCATCTGCTCCTCAACAGCGTACCTGGAAGTGCGCGACTAGAGACATAATTATGGACGTATTGGCACATTCTGTCAAACGTGAATGAAAAAAAAAAAGCCAAAACTTCTTATCATTAACAATTGTGAAAGCCACATGTCACGAAGGGTGATAACATTTGCCAAAGAAAATGGTGTAGTTTTATTAATGACACTATCACACTGCAGCCATAAACTGCAACCTGTGAATGTTGCCATTTATGGGCCTTTCAAGTCCTATCCCAGCAGAGCTTGTGACAGGTGGCTACAAAATCATCCTAGTCAGACACTTTGTATCTGTGATTTAGCAGGGTTAGTGGGTGAAGCATTTGCATGTACTTTCACTCATTCTATTATCAGCTAAGGTTGCAGAGCTATAGGAATAGTGCATTTCAACAATGAAACATTTGGCGAAACAGATTTTCTGCATTCATCTGTGACAGACTGGCCTTTTGAGCCATTTTCAGAATGAAGTCGTCGTTTCCAGAAAGTAATGTCCCACTACAGTTCGAGGGACAATTCCTCTGTTATCTCCTGCTTCTGCTACTGACTTATTTCCTTCAGCTTCTGGTACCTCCATTGTTAATCTCACTTCTTCTTGTCTTCATGACCAAGAACTCGGATTAGAATTATTTGTCCATCCTGTAGCCTTGCTTCCATACTTACAGTGTGGTCCCTGAAAGAAAAAAATCGTGGCCAAAAGAAAGTGGAATCACTTATTCCTTAAAGTTCCCCTCTGAATACCTGCCTGGGAGAAGCAGCTTCTGACTGAGAATCAAAGAAGGGTAAAAAGAAGAAACCTGTTCAGCAAGAACTGGATTCGTCATCAGATGAATGTGCTTACTTGGCAGAATCTGATTCTTCTTTGAATGAAGGTGAAGATTTTTCAGAGATTAAAGACAGTGGCTTCATAATTGTTAAAGGGTGTTGGTAAAAAAAAGGTTCAGGGTGCAGTTTTAAAGCTGTTGTGAAGAAGTCTCTTTGTTCTGGTGTTCAAGTGACTTTCAATAAGTGGCACAGACATTCCAATAGATTTTACATAACAATTGAAAATGCACTTGTTACCACTGCTGATATTTAAAGAAAACATATATCTTAGAATTCCTATAAAATTTAATTCAGGTAAGTTACATAGATAATGATTAAGACCAATTTTTTAAAACATAAGATTATCCATTTAACCTAACCCTCCACCACCAGCCAGAAATTCTTCTATGGAGTAGAAGCAGTTGTCAGGCAGAAACAATTTCAGTTTGTGTTTGAATTAAATTTTATTGTAAATAGTCTTCACATGTGTGTCGCCAGATCACATTATGCAAATTCCACAATCCATTAAATTCTTTACACCGTCGGGTGGTTGGTCAAGGATTTTTGTGACTATATACCTCACTTCTTTCTGTGCCACACTAAGACTGATGGGTAGTGTAAATCATTTCTTCTGATAGTATTATATTTATCAATGTTACTGCTGTTTTCAAACTATGAATGATTGTTGACATAGAATTTTGTAAGGGATAATTGTACTATGAGAATCATGTCAGTATGCCCATCTGTTTAAAGAGATTCTCAAGTGGACACCACATATTATTCTTATAATGTGCTTCTGTGTAACATATAACTTTTTTCCTCAGTAATGAGTTACCCCAGAATATCATTATCAGTATAAACACCTAAGAATTAAGAATATTCTGCCTCATTTATTTATTTCTCTCATACAGGGTGTTTCAAAAATGAGCGGTATATTTGAAACTGCAATAAAAACTAAATGAGCAGTGATAGAAATACACCGTTTGTTGCAATATGCTTGGGACAAGAGTACATTTTCAAGCGGACAAACTTTTGAAAATAACAGTAGTTACAATTTTCAACAACAGATGGCGCTGCAAGTGATGTGAAAGATATAGAAGACAACGCTGTCGGTGGGTGCGCCATTCTGTACGTCGTCTTTCTGCTGCAAGCGTGTGCTGTTCACAACGTGCAAGTGTGCTGTGTACAACATGGTTTATTCCTTAGAACAGAGGATTTTTCTGGTGTTGGAATTCCACCGCCTAGAACACAGTGTTGTTGCAACAAGACGAAGTTTTCAACGGAGATTTAATGTAACCAAAGGACCGAAAAGCGATACAATAAAGGATCTGTTTGAAAAATTTCAACGGACTGGGAACGTGACGGATGAACGTGCTGCAAAGGTAGGGCGACCGTGTACGGCAACCACAGAGGGCAACGTGCAGCTAGTGCAACAGGTGATCCAACAACGGCCTCGGGTTTCCATTCGCCGTGTTGCAGCTGCGGTCCAAATGACGCCAGCGTCCACGTATTGTCTCATGCGCCAGAGTTTACACCTCTATCCATACAAAATTCAAACGCGGCAACCCCTCAGCGCCGCTACCATTGCTGCACGAGTGACATTCGCTAACGATATAGTGCACAGGATTGATGACGGCGATATGCATGTGGGCAGCATTTGGTTTACTGACGAAGCTTATTTTTACCTGGACGGCTTCGTCAATAAACAGAACTGCCGCATATGGGGAACCGAAAAGCCCCATGTTGCATTCCCATTGTCCCTGAATCCTCAAAAAGTACTGGTCTGGGCCGCCATGTCTTCCAAATCATTGGCCCATTTTCAGATCCGCAACAATTACTGCATCACGCTATCTGGACATTCTTCGTGAATTTGTGACGGTACAAACTGCCTTAGACGACACTGCGAACACCTCGTGGTTTATGCAAGATGGTGCCCGGCCACATCGCACAGCCGACGTCTTTAATTTCCTGAATGAATATTTCGATGATTGTGTGATTGCTTTGGGCTATCCGAAACATACAGGAGGCGGCGTGGATTGGCCTCCCTGTTCGCCAGACATGAACCCCTGTGACTTCTTTCTGTGGGGACACTTGAAAGACCAGGTGTACCGCCAGAATCCAGAAACAATTGAACAGCTGAAGCAGTACATCTCATATGCATGTGAAGCCATTCCGCCGGACACATTGTCAAAGGTTTCGGGTAATTTCGTTCAGAGACTACGCCATATTATTGCTACGCATGGTGGATACGTGGAAAATATCGTACTATAGAGTTTCCCAGACCGCAGCACCATCTGTTGACAATTGTAACTACTGTAATTTCGAAAGTTTGTCTGCCTGAAAATGTACTGTTGTCCCAAGCATATTGCAACAAACGGTGTATTTCTATCGCTGCTCGTTTAGTTTGTATTGCCGTTTCAAATATACCGGTCATTTTTGAAACACCCTGTATATTATTTGTAATGATGTAGTCAGATATTCTGCATCACTGAACTACATGTACTGGCTTTATTCAGTGTCAGTCCATATGCAGAGAACCATTTATTAATTTTCTACAACTTATTATTTACATTTTCACTTGTTTAAGTTTCTCCATTAGACTTGATTATAATGATTTCATTGTCTGGCAAGAAAACTAATTCTGTTATTTGGATATGTGGTGGAAGATCATTTATATACAACAAGAACAAGAGTGGACCCAATATCAGTACTTCTGGTACACCTATAGTGATTATTTCCCTTTCTGAAGGTGCTCTTTCATTGTGTACATTCCCTGAAATTCATAACACACTGCACTGTTGTAGTTATACAAAATGAAAACCATTTATCAGCAAGATCTCTGCTACCACAATATATGAAATAGTGGAAAATCCAGGATGGAATGTAAGAATATAATGAAAAGGATGTTGCTACTCACCATATAGTGGAGATGGATGCTAAGTCACAGAAAGGAGACTCCAAGCTATCTGGCTCCATCTGCCAGAGACTGTGGTCATGTGTGTGTGAGTTGCTTTTGCTTGAGTGTGTGCATGTGTCTATGCTGTGTATTTTTGACAAAGTCCTTGTTGGCTGATAGCTAACTTTCCAACAGTCTTTTTGTTGTGCCTTTCTCTGGCTCAACATCAGCACAATATATGAGTTCTTTTAGGAGAATTTGTTGAGCTGAACAATCAGATGCTTCTGATAAGTTACAGAAAATACCAGCTGGTGCTGTTTTGCCACTTAAATTTTGTATAACGCGATTCATGAGTAGAAAAATAGCCTGTTCTATGGGGAAAGGTAATGTATAAATCTAAATGTAGACTAAGTGTCTTATTTTGAGAGAGAGATATCTTCAGGAAGGAGGTAAATAGTGAGAATGGTCAGTAATAGCTTAATATGTTTCTAGTAAAGGGGTCTCACAATAGCGTATTTCTGTATGTCTTGAAAGATCCTCTGTGATAGTAATGTATTGCACATGAGACATTTGCTTGTATGTTTAAGGCACTGCCTTATCTTTTGAACTGATCATGCCAATCTTTTAAGCCACTTCAAGGAATTGATAATTGATTACATTGGCTACCTGACTGAAATAATTTTTTATTAGGCTTTCTTTTTTAATAACAAAGTCCTTACATCATGTAATGATATCCTTCCCCCCTGAACTTTAATTCCCTTTCCAACTTTTGCCTTGGTTTCCTTCACAAGTAGCTCAGTGTACAGATTAAGTGACATTTGGGATTGGCTGCAACTCTGTCACTCTTTATCAGCGACTGCTTCCTATTCATGTCCTTCATCTCTGATAACTGCAATCTGTTTATCTTACTTATTGTAGATACCCTTTCACTCCCTGTATTTTATTCCTGCTAACTTCAGCATTTCAAAGGATGCATTCCAGTCAACTTTATCAAAAGCTTTCCCTAAATCTACAAGGGCTGGAATTTAAATAGTGACAACTATTTATTCACAACCAATACAAAAGAGTTACATGTTTGCACCTGTTACTGTCCTTCAAAGTATTCACCAGCGTTGTGTAGAACCTGTTGCCAGTGATGTGGAAGGTGTAGTATACTGTTAGCAGAGCCTGTTCTGTTGACGGTGTGGATAGAGCGGTCCACTGCCTGTCGAATCTCTGCAACAGTTCTGAAGCAAATGCCACGAACTGGTTCCTTCGTCTTCGAAATCACATCAAAATCACCATGACTTAGGTCCAGGGAGTATGGTGGATGGTACAGTACTTCCCAATCCCATCAACTGGACAGAGCAGCCACAGCTTGCACTGTATGCGCCCGTGCATTGTCGTGGAAAATGGTTGGTGGGTTGAGCAGTAAGTGACGCCACTTCTTTCTCAAACCTGGTTGCAAGTGATGCTCCAAAATTGAACAGTAATACTGTGCACTGACGGTCTGCCGTGGAGGAATGTAATGCATTAGGATAACACCATCACAGTCATACACGAGAATCACCGTAACTTTCACCAATACTGGGGCTCTGATGCCCCTTTGTCTTTTGTGGCAACCCATAATGACGCCATTCGTTGGATTGGCATTTCAGGATTGGCATTTCAGTTTTGGTTCGTACAATGTGGCCCATGTCTCATCCAGTGTTACGATACAGTGTAAGAAAGCCTCACTTTCGCACTCATAGCACTCCGAGTGCATCTGAGCAGTATCATAATGCATCCATTTCTGCTGCATTTCCGTCAAGTCATGCAGAACCCCTCATGATGCAATTTTTAACTTGCCCAATCGTTCCTTCAGGATGCAAAGCACAGTTGTATCCACTAATTGGGTTTCGTGGACGAACTCATGAATCGTACGGCATTGATCACTGTCCACTAATGTGGCAACAGCATGCACTTCTTCTTCAGAGACACTAGGACGACGTGCCCGATGCATGTCTACCACAGTTTGCCGACCTTCGTTGAAGGCTTTTACCCAACGTGCCACTGTTCTGTACGGCAATGCCAATTTCCTGCTTGCCTCTTGAAGACCTTGATGACACTGCTGTACAACCTCTAGCACATTCAATCTTGATCCAACTCCATTGTTCATGTTTCGAAAACATAGTGACACCGTTATGTTAGACCGATCGCATACAAGTGGGTGTGTTTCCCTTGATTGTGTGCACCTGTGGGATGGGCGAGTCCATTTGCTCGGAGGTAAGGTAGGTATGTCAACAACATGTGCTATCAGCGACAATAGTAGATTCCATTGCATAGTGTCTCCACAACAGTGTTGCCCCTACTTAAGTTCCAACCTACATACAAATGTTATAAATATAGTTTTGCCTTTCTCTAATCTTCGCAGCTAAATCACAAGTCCAGTACTTCCTTGCATGTTCCTACATTTCTCCAAAACCCATACACGAAATCAACTTCAGCCAATTTTTTAATGCTTCTGTAAATATTACATGTCAGTTTTTTACAATCTTGATTTATTAAGCTGATGGTTTGTTAATATTCATACCTTTCAGGATGTGCCTTCCTTAGAATTGAAGTTATTACATTCTTCTTGCGGTCAGAGGGCATTTTATCTGTCTCATAAATTTTGCATATTAGGTGAAATAATTTTGTCATGGCTGACTCTTCTAAGTATCTTAATAGGTCTGATGAAATGTCACCTACTCTAGTGGCCATGTGTCGACTTAGGTCTTTTAGTGCCTGTCAAACCCCTCTCGTGTTGTAGTAGGTAAGTATACTTGCATTACAGTGGTGAACATTGGCTTTGTGTCAGTCTTTGGCTATAGTAATGTGATCACTATGCCGTTCATAGTAGCTTACCCACGTTCCTATTTTATTATTCATTATTAGGCCTACTCCTGCAAGACTCCTGTCTACTTTTGTGTTATAACTGTGTACTCCTGTGACCAGTAATCCTATTCATCCTGCATTGCACTTCACTTATTCACCCTACATCAGAATTCAACCCAGGCATTTTTCTTTTTAAATTCTCTAAATCAACTACGTGATAATGGGATCTAGCATCCCACACACTTACGCATTGAATGCCAGTTTTGTTTTTCCTGACGGCAACATCCTCCTAAGTAGTTCCCATCTGCAGATTTCATTTTACCAAAGGGAATGCCATCACTACTAGGTCATACAATAGTGTTACATATTCTTGGTTAATATAACAGCTGTAGTATCCTCTTGGTTTTAGGTGTTCAAAGGACCAACATAGCAGTACCATGTTGGTTTAAGTAACACTGCCAGATCTGATTCTTTCTCCTACAACTTCTATAAAGTTGCTCTCTCTCTCTTTTCAGAAGCCATAAGGTAGTCTGGCATCTCCACAGATAACTGTCCAATGTTGTTGAAGCTATAGTGCAGATATCTTTATCACAGGAGCATACAAGCCACTCCATTGCAGCAAGGTCCATGGTTCTTGGGGATGAGATAGGTGTTAAGTTTTTCAGGAAATATGATCTGAGTCATTGATTGATTACAAAAATAGCTGAAGGGTAACCTTATCAAGTAAGCACAAAGTTTTAATACAGGGTGTCTGGGTTAAACACATATTTATACAAAATTATTAACTTGAGACATACTTGAGATATTTACTTGTGGTTTGCTTCTACAAGCATGGTTACTCAAAATGTTTCCTTGTTTGCTCGAGGGAGCTGGTACCAGGTGTGCATGCACGTAACTGCTTTGTTGATGTAAACTTGTGTCAGTAGCCACGTGGACTCCACAGCAGGTGTCCTACGTGATTTCTCATGTGGAGCTAAAGTTTATTATACTAGTAAAACATCATTTTCAGTGTGAGTATGGACTGCAACCAACTGACAATGTCCCCACTTATGTAACAATCAAGAAGTGGGGTGAATGACTTCAGGAAACTGGAAGTTTGTTTTTGATGTCGAGTCACCACGCCAAGCATGCAGTTCCACAGTGCTAGTAATAGTGTTCCATAGATTTCGTGTTAGTTTTGAATACAGTCAGAGAGAGTCCCTTTAGTCAACCATAGTGCCAGTAGCGCTAGTGTTTGTTTTCAATACAGTCCAGAGACAGGTAGTGCATTTTCATTGTTTTTTACAAGAAGTGGCTAGCAACCACAGTTCAGTCAACAGTCAGCCGCCTTTAGTGAATTAGCAGTCTAGTTAAAAGTCTATTAACTCTCTACAGTAAATTGATTTCTTAGGATGGATAGGATGTGTGACTGCCGTGTACGGGCGCAGGAGGAACTGGCCACTGTTCGTGAACAGCTGAACGTGTTGATGACCGCGGTCAGCCATCTTCAGGCTGCTGCCTCGGAGTGTTGTGGCAGTGGGGAGTCTGGTGCATCGCATGGTACATCCCGAGTGTTACATGCTTCACCCACTGTCCCTGCTGTCGAGACATCTTCGCGGGTACCGGGCGCGGTTGGACCACCCTCTCCCCAAGGGGAGTGGCGGGTTCAGCGGCGTTCGTGGCACACGAGACGGAGGGTCCATGTGGAGGCTGGCCATGTGGCATTGCCCGCTCTGCCTGTGAGTGGACATGTGGCCGCTCCTTCAGCAACGTCCGAGCAGGCACACGGGGGGAGGGGTTTATTAGTTATTGGGAGCTCCAACGTCAGGCGGGTGATGGAGCCCCTTAGGGAAATAGCGGAAAGGTTGGGGAAGAAGGTCAGTGTTCACTCTGTCTGCTTGCGGGAGGTCTCATCCGAGATGTGGAGGAGGCCCTGCTGGCTGCGATAGAGAGCACTGGGTGCACCCGACTGCAGATTGTTGCTCATGTCGGCACCAATGACTCCTGCCGTCTGGGTTCTGTGGTCATCCTCAGTTCATACGGGCGGTTGGCTGAATTGGTGAAGGCGGAAAGCCTCGCTTGCGGGGTGGAATCAGAGCTAACTATTTGTAGTATCGTTCCCAGAACCGATAGCGGTCCTCTGGTTTGGAGCCGAGTGGAATGCTTAAACCAGAGGCTCAGACGATTCTGCGGAGATCTGGGGTGCAAATTTCTCGACCTCCGCTATCAGGTGGAGAAATGTAGGGTCCCCCTGAATAGGTCAGGCATGCACTACAAGCCAGAAGCGGCTACAAGGGTAGCGGAGTACGTGTGGAGTGCACATATGAGTTTTTTAGGTTAGAGAGTTCTCTCCCTAGGCCCGTCAAGACGCATCCTGAGATGCGGCAAGGTAGGAGTAGGCAAAATCCTACAGGGAATAACAATATTAATGTGCTAATAGTAAACTGCAGGAGCATCTATACAAAGGTCCCAGAACTGTTCTCATTAATAAACGGTCACAATGCCCACATAGTATTAGGGACAGAAAGTTGACTGAAACCAGACGTAAACAGTAATTAAATCCAGAACTCAGATTGGAATGTATACCGCAGAGACAGGCTGGACAGTGAAGGGGGTGGCGTGTTTATAGCGATAAGAAGTGCAATAGTATCGAAGGAAATTGACGGAGATCCGAAATGTGAAATAATTTGGGTCAAGGTCATGGTTATTGGATGTCTCTATAGGCCCCCTGGCTCAGCAGCTGTTGTGGCTGAGCACCTGAAGGATAATTTGGAAAATATTTCGAGTAGATTTCCCCGAAATATTAAAAGTGTCTTTTCCAAAGCTGTTTCACAGAGGAAGACTGCACTGTAGTTCCTTCTCTAGATTGTTGCACAGATGACAAAATGGTAGATATCGAAATAGACGACAGAGGGATAGAGAAACAATTAAAATCGCTCAAAAGAGGAAATGCCGTTGGACCTGATGGGATACCAGTTCAATTTTACACAGAGTACGCGAAGGAACTTGCCCCCCTTCTTGCAGCGGTGTACCGTAGGTCTCTAGAAGAATGTAGCGTTCCAAAAGATTGGAAAAGGGCACAGGTTATCCCCGTTTTCAAGAATGGACGTCGAACAGATGTGCAGAACTGTAGACCTACATCTCTAACGTCGATCAGTTGTAGAATTTTGGAACACGTATTATGTTCAAGCATAATGCCTTTTCTGGAGACTAGAAATCTACTCTGTAGGAATCAGCATGGGTTTCGAAAAAGACGGTCATGTGAAACCCAGCTCGCGCTATTCGTCCACGAGACTCAGAGGGCCTTAGACACGGGTTCACAGGTAGATGCCGTGTTTCTTGACTTCCGCAAGGTGTTTGACACAGTTCCCCACAGTCGTTTAATGAACAAAGTAAGAGCATACGGACTATCAGATCAATTGTGTGATTGGATTGAGGAGTTCCTAGATAACAGAACGCAGCATGTCATTCTCAATGGAGAGAAGTCTTCCGAAGTAAGAGTGATTTCAGGTGTGCCGCAGGGGAGTGTCATAGGACCGTTGCTATTCACAATATACATAAATGACCTGGTGGATGACATCGGAAGTTCACTGAGGCTTTTTGCAGATGATGCTGTGGTGTATCGAGAGGTTGCAACAATGGAAAATTGTACTGAAATGCAGGAGGATCTGCAGCGAATTGACGCATGGTGCACGGAATGGCAATTGAATCTCAATATAGAGTGCAACAGTGCTTTGGGACAGGAAGGAGGTATTGTTGTGCAAGTTCTTGCCCACCGGTACAACAATCAACCCTTCCGGGTACTGCGAGACACTGCAAAAATTGTACCAAAACAAGAGGAGGGGTATGCTGTCCAAGGGGGTGCGTTTGCATCAGGATAACACCGACTGCACACTGCTAAAGCCACCAACGAGCTCATTGCAAAATTTGGATGGGGTATTGTCAAACACCCACCCTACAGCTCAGACATAGCCCTGAGTGACTACCATCTCTTCCCTGACATGAAGAAAAACCTGAGTGGAACGCATTTTTGTGACAGAGGAAAGCTGGAAGAAGTGGTATCTGCGCAGATTGGCAGCAGATTTGTTTGACTTGGGCATTTAAAAGCTCTTACACCGCATGCAAAAATGTATTGACCTCAGTGGTGACTATGTAGAAAAATAGGTTAAAGTCTGAACTTTCCAAAAATGTACGCATTCATGAAATTAAAACATGTTTTCCACTGTGTAAAAAAATTGGGAACATTATTTTATGGACACCCCTCATAATTACAGGATACTGCATTTTTATCTTTTGTGAAGTGCACAATTTTATATTTCTGAATAGTTAAAGTGAGTTGCCAGTCTTTACTCCTCTTTGAAGTCTTACCACATTCTTTGTTTGTCTGTCATGATAGGAACACGTGCATTTGATGAGTTGTGCAGGACAGTGAAGCTGTGTAAGACACAAAGTGAACCAATAAAGTAATGGTACCACAAGATGCTAGAGCTAGAAACAGTCCAGCCAGCAAATATAGCTCCAGTATAAATTGGTATGATAAACCAGAAACATGCCAAAGTCGTTGCAAGAAAAGTCCATAGAACCATCAGAGAAGCCCAAAACTGTAATCCAAAATAAGAATGCTGGGTTATTGTGGTGAAAATGTAATGACTTTTGATTGAAGGCTGTTTTTACAGAAAGGAAGTGATAGATTGGTGAGTAGCATAGGACTTTGAAGCCACTCAACAGTGCATGGCTAATGCTTGCTTATTAGAGGGTGTGCCCAGTGTACTTGTTGCTTTTGCTTTACATTGATGTGATCCGAAGCCGTTGACTTGGATACTGCATAGTTCTCTGTCTCATAATTGATATATACATCATAGGATACTAAATCCTTCCCTCTTTAATGGGTGTGTAGGGTCAAAAATGGGTGAGATTGATGGAGTGATTCTGATATTCTCACTCAATATCTCCTACATGGCAGTGTCAGAAGTTAGACCAGGCAATGGGAGAGTAAGTGCACAGGATGGTCGTGGCCAGGACACTGGGGGAGAGGATACCTCCTCTGTTGGCACCTGTCTTCTCCTTGATTCCTTTCGTGAGCAACTGTGGGTCACTGTGTTCGCAGGTTGTATCTCTGCTGTGTCAGTGGCATTGGGTGGGCCTCCACTTACCATCTGCACTGCGGGTACTTGTGGTGCCCTGTGTGTATGTGTTGCAGAGCAACTGAGACAGGGTACTGTCTGTAATTGAAGTCACTGCCACAGCTGTTTCCTATACTCTGCTCCTGTATTGCTGTGACATAAAAATGGTTGAATTACCAGAAACTGGTCATGATGCCTTTAATATGCTCCAGGACTCAGCCAAACACAGACTTTATTGCACATGGGAGAGAAGGGCTTGCACAGGGCCCCAAATCTCTGGACTCACTTATGTTGGGTACTTCCTTTGACAGGATTGGACCTGTAGGTGGCAACGAAGCTAGTGAGAGATTTAATGGACGTCATCGTTTTTCGTTATCTTCTACATTTGCCTCTTAAAAATGTGACCGTGCTTTGCAGTTCAGAATTAGATGCTGCCTAAGTAAGGTGGTGGTTAGGTGCTATATGCCACTGCACTGGCAGAGGTATGTGAATTCAGAGGCTAATAACTGGGGGACATTATCAGACAAAGTTGTGAGTGGCATGCTCCTGTTGCAAAACTTGATGCCAGCACCTGATTGCGCCCCTCACTGTGGCGCAAGACATGTATGCTACATATGGAAAGTTGGAGAACATGTGGATTATGAGAAACTACATTGCTCCTTGGAAGGCACCTCAAAAATCTACACAATTCTCTCCCATGGTTGCTTGGGCATAGGCCAGTCAGAGAAATGCTGCAGTTAGGCCAGGAGATTTTGGGCACAGTTGTTGTAGAACAGGACAGCGCAGTCCACTGTTGTGTTGATTTAACTCCAGTACAAATACAAATGTGCAAGTATCTTCATTCTGAACATACTTCCGTGCAGTATGTGAATCAACTGAAGGATATGAGAGGAGAGTGTGTGTGGATTTATGGCTAAGCACGCTTTTTTCTTGTTGTTGTCAGTAGTATGGCACCATCTCCTCTAATGTGGTAGTGGTGTAAATGGAAGAAGGTTCTTTACTATGGCTGGTATCTTTCTGTTGGTGCTTTGATCACGTCTGCCTTATCAAGGATATTACGCCACAGAACAGTTAGATCCTACATGATGGCTGTAGCAACCATATTTACTGTGAATGAGATTTCACCCACAGCCTAGCACAAGTCACTGTAAGTGCAAAGTACAGTGACTCATGGATGGCAAATACTTTATCAAGGCCCATTGTTAGCTAGTATCAGGTGTCTGTGTGTACATGCTGTGTGGTAAAGGTAGGCTTATTTATCAGACAGAGTCATTTCTCAGATACAGAAAAATGTGAGCGCACATTCGTACAGGCACAACTCACACTCCAAATGTCACTGTGTTTGCTGACACCACAATTATTATGAATCAGTAATCAGATATGGCATTGTTTCGTAGGGAAGTTCTAGTAATATATTGTGTATGCTGAAGCTTTTTCTTTTCTAACAGTTCCATTCCCTTTACATTTATTTTCTGGTAATAATATTTTTATTCAGCAAACTAGAATCATTCATAGAAAGTCATTTTGGTCAGCCATAAAGCACAAAAAATTTTATGCTTCATGTGCATCGATTAATATTACATTTTTGGACTTCCCGGAATGGGGGAATGAAAATCTTCAACAAGCTAAACAATAAGAACATCGTGAATGTGAAGCTAAGTCTACTGAAAAAGAAGCTGTATGATACGCTGATACTGAAAGTTTACTACTTGGTGGAAGAGCCCATGAAAGACAAACTGATAATTTAAGCATTAGCATTACCATGAAAATATGTCTGACTGTTTTCAGGGAAAATTGTAAACTTTACAATACTGCTTCATCTCCTTAGATTTCATTTTATGTAGGTGAAATATATTAATAATTTTTAACATATCTCCTGTACCCTAATTAAATGATTGACAGGTGTATATTATGACATGAACAAATTGTTTTTCATCATATTGTAATTGAGAATGGGTTATTCAGGTGCAGATTTTGTGTAGATCTCAAACCTTGGTCATTTATAGTGATTTGAGCTGTTTGTCAATTCCGCTAGTAAAACCAGCATATCTAATTATCCCATACTTAGCAGTTACCTTTTTTAATCAAACTTTTGATATGTTTAGTTTACAAGTGGTTTAACTCAAATATGAGGCCTATTACTATTTTCAGTTATTATCATTGTAAAGAAAACTATTTTAGTGGGCAGAGTGCAGAGTTTCAGGTATTTATTTCGTGACCAGATTTCATTATCCAATATAACAGGGCAGGTTGTTATAACATGGACACACAACACAATCAAGAACATAGTACAACTTCATTAGACTTGTGGTATCTACACCACTTACCATAACATACACTGAACACAATAAGATACGGCAAATGCAAGCAAGCAGTAACAACATGATAACTGAGTTCAAGTGTAGCATGGCAGGGCTAAAATAGGCACTCGTCCCTGGTGGACTCTATCAGAAGTTCACAGTATTCACACTCTTGTGGATGACAACAAGCTGCTAATATGTGCAGCTTTCGTGTGTGTGTGTGTGTGTGTGTGTGTGTGTGTGTGCGCGCGCGCGCGCGCGCGCGCATTACTTCTTTCCTCTTCCATTGGGGAACAGCTCGGCTTTGCGAGATCTACATAGCGTCTTCCTTCACGAGGCTCTGACTGAGATGATGTGCTGATACTAAGGCGTATAGTCAGAAGTACTTGTGGTGGTGGTGCCTTCTGCACAGTTGGCAGCTGAGGCAGAGGAGATGGTCCTGGTGTAGGTGATGGCACATTTGTACTGGTAGTGGCATTGAAGAAGCTGAGCCAGGTTCACCTACTGATGACAGGGGACCCCTCATATATTGTGGAAGTGGCCCACTTGCATCAGGTGATCCATCAAGCTACACAGACTTGTCATGATGATGTTGGTGTCCCAGCCGGGGTTCTCTGGTCATCCAAGCACAGGCACAACTGGTTGTAATGACGTGCAGAGATGCCCCCACCCCCCTCTGTACAGACATTGCAGAGACGGTGGCTGCGGCATCAGGAGTTGACGGTGGGAATAAATTTTTGGCGATGACCAAACCCGCATGCCAATACAGCCACCTCAGGCCAGAAACAGGATGATGGCTGCAGTATTGATGTCCAGCCGGGCCGCAAGAGATGCAGGAGCATCCACGGTTGATGCCTGTGGAGCAGTTCAGCAGAGCTGTTGTTGTCGAACGGTGTGAACCGATAGGAAGACAGAAATTGATCCAAAGGAACATCAAACAGGGACCTAGTCACTTACTTTTTCATTTGTGTTTTGAATGTTCTAACTAATCTTTTGGCCTCACCATTGGACTTAGCATGGAAGGGTCGGGCAAAAACGTGGCGATTTCCACAGGCAGAAGGTGGCAAACTGCTGTGACACAAACTGAAGGCTGTTATCAGAGACCAATGTTGCCAGAAGTCCTTTGATGGAAAAAATTTTCTACAGGGCTGCCACAGTGGCAGAGGTTGAAGTTGACGAGCAACAAACAACATATGGAAATCAAGAGAATGCATCAGTTACTATTAACCAGTATGCATTAAGGAAAGGGCTGGCAAAATCAATGTGGAGACAGTCACAGGCCTGCCAAGGTTGTGGTCCTGGAGAGAATGTTGCCCTCGAGGCAGCTTGCTATGATGCACATTACAAACATGCCGTAAGTGAACATGATGGCAGTTAACACTTTGTATGTGACCACCCCTCTCCCCACCCTAGAGATTAGGGTGCAGCAACTGCAGGATCTTCAAACGGACAGCCGAGGGAACTGCAATGTGAGGAGCTGAATAGTCCTATCAAGGAGTAGAAGACCATTGACAGAGACTCAATGCCAAATACATAGTAATTAAGAAGGAGGTCAGATGCCTGTGACGGAGGCGCCTCAGGCCAGCCATGTAGTACACAACGTATCACTTTCTTTAAAATCAGATCAGCAGCGCTAGCCTGTGCAATTTGAGTACCAGTGATTGGAAAACCATTGACAGTTTGTTGAGCACATTTATCATTGTGGAAACAGGGTAACTCCTCCTGATCAAAAACTGGGTCCACACCAACCAGAAGACGGGAGAGTGTGTCGGCATTTACATGTGTTGCCATGGGGCGTAAGTGAATCTTGTAGTTGTACTGAGAGAGGAACAGCGCCAAATGTTAAAGGTGATGTGCTGCTTCATCTGGCAGTGACACTGAGGGCTTAAACAGCAAACTAACAGCTATTGATCCATGAGGGGTTAAACAGCAAACTAACTGAGGGGTTAAACAGCAAACTAACAGCTATTGATCCATAAGGGGTTAAACAGCAAACTAACAGCTTTTGATCCCTGAGGGGTTAAACAGCAAACTAACTGAGGGGTTAAACAGCAAACTAACAGCTATTGATCCATGAGGGGTTAAACAGCAAACTAACAGCTATTGATGCATGGTATTTTGCACCATACTAGAAACCATGAAACTTCTGTAAGCTATAAACCGTGGCAAGGACTTTTATCTCTACTTGTGAATATCTAGTTTGAGCTGAATTAAACATCTTTGCCCTTTATGCAATAGGCTGCCCAGAGCCATCAGGATATTTATGAGCTTACCCCCTTCCCCAGCCCATTCTGTGATGCATCTATTGCTAACATTAGATGTTGACCTGATTGCTAGATTACAAGGCAAGGTGCAGATTATAACATAGACTTCAGTTTGGAAAATGCAGTTTCACACGGCTGCAACCAGGGGAAAGACATCTCCTTATGCATAAAGGCATGTAATGGTTGTGCCATTGACATCACCTCTGGCAAAAACTGATAGCAGTAAGCAATCTCACCAAAAATAAGCAATAGAAGGCTGAAAGAAGCTGTACTTTTCCAACTTTCATTTTAACCCGGTGGCCTGTGACACCGAAAAGCGCATATATGAGTTGTTGAGATGTTTAGTGCTGGAGGAGCCAGATACCACAGTATCATGAAAATAGTTGGCACAGCCAGGCACAGGCCTTGTGAGTTGTTGGAAAAATCATTAAAAAATTGCCATAGCACTGGCCACGCTAAATGGTAACTGCAGTATCAATACAAGCCAAAAGGTGTGTTAACTACAAAGGGCTGTCGACAATCAGCATCAATGGGAAGCTGCAAATATGCATTGGAGAGGTCAATCTTGGAAAAATGCTGATCACCAGCAAGCTTTGTAAAAAGTTCCCCAGGGTGTGGAAAAAGATACATGTCAGTGATAGACTGAGCATTGACAGAAACTTTGAAATTGGCGCAAAGGCCCAACCATCCCTGTGGCTTCTTGACAATGACAAAGGGGATAGCCCTTTCAGTGGGTGCGATCAATTGGATGACCCTGGATACGCGAGGTAGTTGAGCTCCGCCTTGACTTGGTTATGGAGTGCCATTGGCACCGGGCAAGCTCAAAAGAAATGGGGTCTGGCCAAAGGTTTCATGGTAATGTGTGTTTAGAAATTATTGGCACAACCCAAAGCTGAAAGCAGAGCAGAAAATTCAGAGCACAAAGAGTCAAGATTAACTTCTTCGGAAATAGCAAATCATAAAGGTTAAAGGCATCCAAACCAAACAAATTTTCGGTGCATGCATTGTTCACCACCAGAAAAATCAGTGGATAAACTACAAATTTATATGTCACTGGGCCAAGAAACTACCTAATATTGGAATGCTTTGTTTATTGTAGGGGACTAATGTACGTGACACTGTCAATGAAATGAAAGATCTCAAATCCATGTATATTTACAAGTTGAGTAATGCTATGACAGCACCAGTGTCAACTTGCATGAGAAAAGCCTTCTGATAAACCTTGACATCAATAAAAAGCTTATTGGGCACAACAGAGAGTGCCGATACACAATTGACATACATATTGGTGTCTGCAATAGGCTGTTGGAATTCTGTGTTACAAACAGGAACAGTGTGGCACATTTTGTTGCACTGGCAACAAATTGCCCACCTCTTAGGACAGTCCAGCCTATCATGAGTGATGAAACATGACGGACAAGAGGGAAGCATGGAGCACTTGCATTGTTGTTAATCACCAGGCTTGCTATGCTGCTGCAGCAGTCATGGCTGCTGTGGTGAGTTGAGCTGGCCGCCATGATGCGCGGACCACTGTGAACAGTCTGACTATGGGGGAAGCAAATTGAACTTCTGCCAACTCACACACTCACACCATGATTCAGTTTGAGTACAGACCATCATTCAATTTGAGTACCCGCAGCCCTCGACACCTCAAACTATTGTGCAATAGTCAGAACATCAGAGAGGGAGGGGTTTTCACGTTGAAGGACCCACTCAGGAGGCTCACGACCAGGGGCCAACCGAATGATTGCATCACAAACCATTTGGTCGCCATCTGACTCATTATTTACATCGGTGACAAAATTACGATGACAGCTCAAACTTTGAAGCTCAGCTGCTCAAGTCCTATAGGGATGTTCTGGTTTCTTGGGACACTGATAGAACTGAATTTTAACGGCAATCTTGTGTATCCTTTTACAGTAGTATTTCAAAATAAGGTTTCACATGTTATCGAAACAGAGTGAAGACAGACCCTTAAGGGGGTCAGTTGTCAAAGAAATTGATGCATACGAGATGATAACCAAGACAAAAAGAAAGCACAGCATAGGGTAACATCAGTCAATCTGAATGCATGAAAATGCTGCCACAACCATTTTTCATTGGCTTTCCATTCTTCGACAGACTCATCGTAAGCTGGAAACAGCAGGGGATGAACAACTGGGGTAATGGCAGGTAAAACAGGAGGTGCAAGGGACAACACAGCAGGCAATGTAGGTTGAGATGGATCCAAATTGGACAAAACGGAGGCAAGTATTTGCAATTCTTGGGCTAGATGTATTACGCTGTGGTGACTGCCTCCTGCTGTTGATTGGGATGCTGCAATGTGGCTGTAAGAACCCCTTGCTGATCAACCAACCAGCGTAAAATCCCATCAGTAGCATAGTCAGACATCGTAGATGCAATGGAGGACTAGCCAGAGACTGAAAACTGTGCGGAGAACAATGCCATCCTTGTCATCAGTTATGTTATAACTCGGACACACAACACAAACAAGAATGTCAGTACAACTTTATTAAACTGTGGCAAGTACGTCAGTCACCATAGTGTATACTGAATACAATAAGCTAAGGCAAATATGTGCAAGCAGTAATAACATGATAATTGAGCGCAACCATAGTGCAGCAGGATTTAAATATGCTCCACCTGTGGTGGGCTCTGTCAGAAACTCACAGTATTGCTCTTTCGCAGCATGCTCTGACAGATGACAACTCACTGCTAACTCCAACAAGTGTTGTGTACCTGTACAACTGGTGCTGTGTGGGTCACCTATTGTGTAGCAGTCGCAGTTTCTTTGAAGAGACGGTAGAGAGAGACAGAGAGCCAACATTTTGAGTTTAGTGTGCTGGAGCCCTTTCTGTAGGATCCATGTGCTGGGATACAAGTGGAAAGGAAACAGCTGCATCACTTCTTTGTCATCTGTCAGGGCACCTTCTAGTAAGGATAAGGCTACTGTACTACTCGTAGTGCCATCTATTTCTCCTATTTATGGTGTCATCATCATGAGAAACAACATAGGCTGCTAAAGTTTCCCTTACTAGTAGCAGACTCCAGACAAAGCTGATTTTCTGTCTTGTGATGAATTTAACTGATCTTCTACAAGTGCCTGGTAAGTCTGGAAGAGTAAGCTGAGCTTAGAGTCTTAATTTTGCATTTTTCCAGCAGCTGACCCACACAGCACCAGTCGTACAGGTACACAAGACTTGTTGGAGTTAAATAATAAAGTGAATATCTCACTCACTGATACTAATATTTACATCAATCATTTTTGTACCAGTGACAGAATACAACTGGGGAATATCCCTGGATCTTCCTATGTAAAGGAACATTTGAAAATGGAGTTCAGGATGTTTGCTTTTGCTTTGCTGTCTTCAGTTTTAGTTCCTTTATCATTCATGCGTGCCTGTGCACTAACTTGAGCGCCATTAACACCCTTAACATGTGGCCATAATTTCTTTGGGTTTTGTGATAATTCTGTCAATAATATTCTGCTGTACTCCTTACCCCTTTGACAGCGAAACATGTTTATTTTACCAATTTTGTATGTACAGTTCTGTGCTTTGTTTTATAGCTATTGTGTAGCAGTCACAGTTTCTTTGAAGAGATTGTATACCATGGAGGTTCTCACCCATCTATTCTCTAAATATATATTTTTCCACTGCTTTTCAACATTTCTTCCAGCAATGGCTTAGTTATGTAATGGAATACAGTCTGAATATACAGTGATGGGTGGACTGATGACTAGAACATTTAGCTATTGTATCAAATCTAGTGTTCCATAAGGAATACTGTCTGCTGCTGGATGTTCCCCTGTAAATGAGACACAATGTACAAAATCTTATGTGATGGTTGTGATCTGTATACCAGTTCTCTGAAGGGCGCTGAGATGTGTTTAACTACAGCCTTCCATTGGAGATCTGTCTGTTCAACAAGACAGTGCTCCAAATTATTACTGTAGAAATGCACAAGAGGTTCCCTGATCTTAACCCTACTGACCACATACTTAATATTCCTTGAGTGTGAGACAGAAATAATTGTAAATTTGACATAGTCATTGAGAGTATATTGATCAGAACAACTTTGCAATACTACCTAGATTCTTTGGAGTCCATAGCATGTTAATTGTGATTGAAAGGCTTGATCATAAGTCTGTCTGTGTATTTTAATATTCTGTTGGCACTAAGCTCAATGTGGCGAGTACTTAAGTTAACTTATTGATTTAGGGAAATGATGTCGCTTTATGGTTGAATGAATAAATGTCACTCTTAAGCCCAAATAATAATAATTGAGTCATTGGATAAGCATGTCAGTTTTCAAGTCATATTTTGTTTCTTTCATGTCTTCCAATGCTTTGTGTGTGTGAAAAGTAGTAAGCTGTGCTGTAATTTGAATGCCTGTTAAACTGTAGGTCTCTGTTAAACAGAGTAGGAAGTCTGTTCACAGGTTGTAGGAATGCAAGGAAATGCATGCCTAATAAAGTACTGTGTTGTTCACAAATCTCCTGCATCAGAACAACTTTACTTACATTTTTAAGGGGAAAATTTTATGTCTGTATGTTGGACATTAGTGTATATTACGTGAAGATAATTGATGTTCCACAGTTAGGTTGACAATGTACATTTATTGCAGCTTCACAGTAGAAAACAAAAGTTCCATGTAAGATAATAGTAACAGAAGTGATTGTCATTAATCTAGTATAAATGTGGTGAAATCAAGAGCCTCTCATGATGGGGTCAAGATACGTGTTGTGACATAATCACTGTTGTACAACTACACTGATTGCACTGGGTCCCAGGGACAGTGCTGATGGCTTCTGAGCAGCGTAGTGGAACAATGCGGTATGGTATAGTCAGAGGAGGCTCCAAAGATGACCAGGGCAAACTGCCTGGAGGAGCGGAGCTACAACTGCAGATAGAGGCTGGTGATTGCAATGTGGCTTAAGTACACCAAGTCGGGGGCTCTGATCACATTATCCACAGATACAAGATAGTTCTAAAAGCAGTGCTGCCATTGTTGCTGTGTGTGCTGTCTTTGGACGATGGTAACTATGCACGATGATGCCTGCTAGTGTTGAGCCTATAAACAGGACGTTTACAATCAGCAGCAAATGGAAACACACACAGTGCTGGCGAGAAACCTAATTGTATTCCAAGGAGGAACACCTGCGGGCTATGGAACTACAGTGTGCTGGTGTGGAGGAGCACATGGCGGTGTTCATAGCGGTATGAAGACCGACATTATAGCTAGATGCAGTGGGTCGAATACAGCAGCGATGGGAATGGTGGTGACAGTGACAGTGCCAATTGCGTCTGAGCCAGCAATAAGAGAAGGTACACCAGTGGTGACAAGACTGGTGTCAGTAGCTATGATGCCAGCAATAGTGTAGCTGATAAGGACAAGAGAGCCAGCAACAACAGAGACAGTACTGGTAGAGCAGCGGTGGCCACTCTGGCAAATATGGTGGAAGATGCAGATCGTCAAACGTGTGAAGGAGCACTGATCAGTGATGAGGAGCTGGCTGAAGGGAAGCCAGGAGTGGCCAAGCCTGTTTGGCGATGGTGGGGCTTGACAGTGTGTACATGCACGCAGAAGAGTGCTTGGAGGTGCACAGGAGGTGCAGGGGTCAGCAAAGGAAGAGAGAAGAGAGAAGTGAGAAGTGGAAAATAAAGGTGGAACAGAAGGAGAATTGGATGCCAAAAGACACAGGGCAGCATCTCCACAATGGAAAGGTGCAAGAGGAGAGGAGCAGAATCAAACTCGCAGCCAGAGACGGTGGCAACTAGCAGGTCAATGCTGGGTGGGCTGATGCCAGGCAGGCCAGCAGTGCCACATCCAGCGGCAGGAGTGTCAGCAGCAAGGGGCCAGAGGGTTTTCAAGTGGATCCGGCAGTGACTGGAGAGAGTGATACATTAGCATCACGAGGGCCGACACTAGGCAGGCTGGTGGTATCCAGGCTGTGGACACTGAAGCTGGTGGCATGGGAGCTAGTGGCAGGCATCAGAACCTGGTGGGACGGCTGCATTCAAGGTGCAGGAACAGGCACAGATCAGGGCCACTGGAGCCAGTGGTGCTGGGGCAGATGCCAAAACCTGCAACAAAGGTGATTGAGAATGTGGTGGGTCCAGAGGGGAAGGACAAGTGGGAGGATCCAGCCAGGAGGCCAGAGGGGATGGAGAAGAAACCCCGGAAGAGAAAGGGTGCAGAGGAACACCGGATCTGTTGTGGCCAGCACAATGAGGAGTGAGGTGATCATGTAAGTAAGCGTAGGAGAGGGAAGAGAGGCGACTCCAGGATTAAGGGGCAGAAGATGGCAGTAGACTGAAAAGCCAGATCAGACGAGGAGAAGAGATCATTGGCGAAAGTCCTCAGTGAAGGCAAAGGCCACAAAGGAATGCTCCAGATAGTTGAGGAAACCAGACCATGGCTCCAGCGTGTTGTCGCAAACTCGGAATATCGGGTGTTTTTGCATCAATGTTGGACAAGGGAACACGTGAAGCAGACAGGGCTTCGCAGGGGAATGATGGTGGTGGCCCAAAGTGTTGCCTTCTGTCATGGATCTATGGCTGGGCAGACAGTCCATTCCAGGCATTTTGCTTTATGGCCTCAATGTTACACTGCATCATCTGCAGTAAGAATGATGGTGCTGAGACAGTCGTGGCATGATAGCAATAGTTCATAATGCTTGTAAGAAGCACTGTGGAACAGAACCAACAGTTCTTGCCGTCTGTCATCCGTTGGTGATGATAGTATGTATTACAAGCAGCTGATCAACATTCCATAGTCAGTTTGACATTGTACATTTATTGCAGCTTCACAACAGAAAACTTAAGTTCCACAAAGGATAATAGTAACAGAAATGATCATCATAGACCTAGTATGAATGTGGCAAAGCCAAGACTGTGTTGTGACCTGGGTCATGATGATGATGTGACATCGGTCATGAAGTAATCACTGTTGCACAACAGCATCAATTGCACTGAGACCCAGGGAGATAGCTGGTGCCTTCCGGGCAGCATGCTGGAACCATGTGGTGTGGTGTGTAGAGTGAACGGGGGCTTCAATATATGGGCTGACGCAGGGTCAGTGTGAGTGGCCTGGATTGGAGCTGCAATTGCAACTGTATGCTGGTGGTTGTGCCACAGCAGAGGGATATCCATGGGCTCTTGATGAACACGTGACCCATGGGCACAGGATAGTTCCTAATAGCAGTGCCGACATTGCTGCACCATGTGCTGCCTATGGATGAGGGCAACAGTCCCTGGTGATGCTTGTCAGCATTGAGCCTGTAAACAGAATGTTTGCAATCAGCACCAAATGGAAACACGTTCAGTACTGGTGAGACACTTTACTGTCTCCAGAAGAGGAGCACCTGTGTCGTACAAAGTGGTAACTTGTAGGACACACAAGTCATCCCAGAAATGGGAGTGACTGAGGATGTAGAGACTCAGCCCTGCTTATACTCCAGAAAGAGTATTTTTTTATGTTTTTTATTGATAAGCATCCAATAATTCTTTGTGGTGATGCAGGAAACATTCATAAAAATGACTTTGATTAGTAAGAGATCTGACTGTGTGAAATTTAATCCAATAACTTGGAGGAATCAAAGTGAGGCAATATAATTCGAAACATGATGTTGAAGAGTCCTGCATGAAATACAAATGAAGAATTGAATAGATTCATGCAGTGGATATCTTTAGTATGTATATATATAAACTAGAACTACAAATGGAAACTCAACATACAAACTTGAAAGTACCTCAGAATACTCGTACAAGCTCAGTAATGTAGTTTTGCTTTTGTTGAAATGAATGAGATTAACAAGGAAGAGGCAATAGGAAAGGTGGGATAGGGGTGGATGAGGGAAGCACAACAAGGTAATGGAACTGGGATACGGCACCAGAGACAGCTTCATCTTATGCAGGATGGGGTAAAAACTTGTTGCTTATTGTAACTCAGCGAAGGTGAAGCACAATCAAAGGTGGTTGAAGCCCTAGCTTATCACTGTACCGAAATATCCTCCTCTAAATTTCTTCAAATTCTGTAAGTGGATTCCATTTGACTTTGAATTGACTGAAGTACCATCAGATTCCGCAATTTTGGTAGGTTCATCAATCGCCGCTGCATAGTGCATCATAGGCTTGATGCTGTCCTTCGAAAGTAGGTGGCCCAAATATTTGATCTCAGTTTGAAAAAACTTCAGTTTCTACAGAATGCATGGAAGGCATGCATCTTGCAATTTGGTGAACAGAATCTGAAGGTTAGTAAGATTACCCTGCCTTGTGTAACCCATGACAATAATGTCAAGGTAGTTTGCACATTATGGAACACTTTGCTTTAACAGGGAAATGGTAAGAGCATTCACAATGCTGTACAGCATGTGCGTATAATGGTACACGGGAATTGGCTTATTGATGTAACCAAGCAAACAACAATTGATACACAAAAGCCAGGGGTGGTCCAAGCAATATGTTTCAAGGTTCATGAGAGATGCAGAAGTTCTGGTATTGACCTGGAAAAGAAATGGCTCTAGCTGAATTTTCAGGGTAATATAAATCTTATTGGGACTAAACTAGCATGACACTAGGAAACCCAGAAATTCTACAATCCGCATCTGAGGCCTTGCCACACGGACAGCCATGACAGACAGCTGCCACAAGGTCATGTTTGCGGCAAGCCGTACACTGTGCCTGGAAACAATCAGGACATGAGGGAAACCTATGTCAGGTAGAGTCATAGTCAGATTGCGAATGGTGCAAACAAGATGAAAACGACGAGGCTGTTGGTGAATGACACATATGCTGTAGAACTAAACTCATCACCGCTATGTCCATTACGACCTTAAACCACTCACTCACAGACTGTAACACTTTGAATGCCTGAGCAATAGCCAGGACCTTGCTGGCTCTAGTACCTTTTAAATGCAATGCCTCCCATTGCACTCTCTGTCCTGAGCAGAACAGACAAGGGTTTCATTTATCAGGCAGTCAGCATAGGACTAGTAAAAACAAGCACAAATAAACCTCATTTCCAGCTTGAACATTGGAAGTGAGGAGATTGGTTATCCAATCTTTCTGGTGAAGTCCATATGGAAGCCACAACAAGGGTTTGCTTAAGATTAAAAGTACTGAGCAACTCACACATTTGAGAAAATTACAACACTGCAGGGTCCGTAAACACAGCAAGTTTCCGAAGCAAAATGAAACATTTCACCATAACTGCAAACACTGCTTGTATGAGTCCCAAACTTCCTTTACTTGCTGAAATGTGGAAATGCTAGAGGCACGGGAGGGTGTGCAGAGAGCAGTTGTGAAAGGATCCCAATACCCTGTAAAGTCATAACCAACTAAAAGAGCAAGCTTAACTACTGTTGTAATAACTGAACCCACATTGAATTCATTGTCGTTGCAGAGCACATGCTGATATAAAAACAACCTTGTCGCCGAAACCTGTAGTAACAGTAGTTTCATTATAACACCCGGTTACACAGACCATACAACACTATTGATTTAGCACCAGAATTACACTTGCAAGTGAGCATTGAAACAGAGGAAAAGACAGCCCAGATGAAATCCATTAACAGGCAAACTACGTTACAGCAGAATCATGGAACAGTCCTAGTTGGCAAGGAGAACATTCACTGAGTATGACCGATGCAAGAGAGAGTAGGCTGCACTGTTGACATGTGGCTGTCTCCACACAGCCAGTGGTGGTGCTGGCAGCAAGTGAAGATGCACTCTCATTTTGATCTCTGCAATTCTGATGGTGGCATACATAGGCGCACTACCACAGTTCATATACAGTTCATTGGCCTAAATATGTATAAATGCATTATGTCAGTCAACTAATTTTATCAGTTAGTGTGTGAAGTTTCCACCCATCCAGATAGCCGTGTGTATTAAAGCACCGCATCTGGGTCGGGGAGGTACACCAGCCCCATATTATATCTGCCTGGTGGATTAACAGCAAGAGCAACTGTGCTGGCCAGGATGAATGTGGTTTTCAGGTGGTTTCCCACATTTCACTAGGGGAATACTGGGCTTGTAAAGAAGCTCTGCCTAAGTTACACGATTCACAGACATTAAAAAACTTTCGCATGCTTTCGTAAGAATCATACTACATACAGCCAGTTGGAGTACAAAATTCTGTCGAGAGGGGAAATATGGTGTTGACAGGAAGGACATCCATGACAAATCAGTTATGCCCAAGCCGACCCTGCACAGATGTGGACAGTCACAAGAAAAAGTAGAAGAGTGCATAAGGTTTCAAAATTTTAAAAATGAAGATTGTCAGGTTAGTGTTTCACAGCTAGTTGACTACAGGATAATTAAGAATGGTGCGCTATTGGATATTAAAAGGATATGTCTGTAAATAAATTTAAGGAAACCATGAAAAACTTATATCTGGAAATGTGAATCTGGCACTGGCAAGAGAAGTTCTCTTTAACATAAGCTAGGAATTTGATATATTGGAATCTAATAATAACAGAGTACAGACATTTAGACAGCTACTTGGGTTAGATAAAAGTTAACCTATTGCCATTTTTCAGCACAGCTGATGTGCTGCAGCTGGCTTATTGAAGACAATTGTATAAGAAGAGTGATCTCCTCTTTGAAAAATAAACAAGGATGCAAAGTTTAATCCCAGGCTGTACAAAAACAGTTGTAATTTAGGGGAGAAAAGTTATGAGACTGATCTTTTATCTACCAAAGTTTTTATTTTTTTCAAACAACAGTATTGTCCCTTTCAAAGTAGTTGCCTTCAGCAGTCCCATTGGAGTCATTATTTGCAGTCTTGGTAGCAGCACTGAAAGGCTTCAACTGGTAGGACCTTTAACGTGCCAGTCACGTTCTTTTGAGTGTTCTCCAGAAACCCAAAATGATGGCCTTTTAAGACATTTTTCAATTTTGGGAAAAGAAAAAATTCACAAGGACTCAGATAGGTTGAATATGGGAGCTGTGGAACAACAGGAATGCCTTTTGAGGTCAGAAATTCTGTAGTGGAAGTGGCCATGTGACTTGGGGCATATTGATGATGCAGTGTTCACTTGTATGTGATATGCAACTCTTTTGTCAAAATTTGATGTGCAGTGAAAGTGTTTAACAGGTCACCGATCATCCTTATTGTTAAATGTCAGTCTGATCTCACAAGAGCACACAACGTTTGACATTTTCATCAGTTTCTTAAGTTAAAGATCTCCCTGAGCAAGGTTCATATTCAACATGTTCTCGGCCTTCCAAAAATGATTTATATCATAAAAAAAACTTGTACACTTGGTAAGGAATATGCCTCATAGGTCTGTTTCAATTTTTTGAAGGACACATTTGTGGATTCCCCAAGATTTGTATTAAACTTGATTGCATAACATTGCTCTAAATTCTTCTGTACCATTATTGTAACACACAACAAAAACACGACTTCCCTGATGGTGCCCTCAAAAATATTGTAATGGCTTTACAGAGCTGAAACTTGGACTGACCATTTGGAAGGGATGAACACACCTGTTCTATACAAGTAAACAAAACACAGCTTTGCCAGATCACAACCAGTGTTGTTTGTCTTATTACTTTTCCCACACACTTCATAGTAATAAAATTTGTTTAGAAAGAATGATAAAAAGTATTGATTATGAACATTTACAAACAAGAGGGAAACAGTGATTCAGCAGAGGTAGCTGCTATTGTGATAATGTTGTTTATGTAATATTTTGTCAGTTAAACTGTCTTACATTTAGTAATAAAGAAAATAAGTAGTCTGGAGTGTTTCTTAAATACAAAATAATGTCTAAAGTCCATTTGTTATGATGTTCCATATTATCAAAACATTCAGTTTTGTGGCTAAAGTACAGAAAGAATCTTTAGTTTAGAATTGTTATCGTAAAGCAGTGAAAAGAAAGAGAGGAAGAATCTGTTAAAATTTCAGAGAAGCATTGTTATATTGTGTTATGTTCATTATCCATCACCTTTTATGCTAATACTAAAATTTTGAATGTCATGCAGTGCTGTTTCTATTCTTGAAGCCATGTTTTGATACAGTTTTTGTCTTAATCTGTCTTTTTTTTCTAATTTCAGAGATGCCATTCAAAAAATACAAGTATATTGTGCAAGTGGTTATTTGTGAGCAGCATGGAGCTGGTGTGAAAATTGGTGCAAGATGTTTATGGGATGCAGATGCAGACAACTATGCTTGTGATACATTTATTAATGTAAGTTTTGAGCTGTTGAATACATTGCTTGTCTTTCTGTCAGTATGCCAGTTTGAAGTTTGATAACTAAATATCATGCAAGATCCACACTTGACGAGCTTTCCTCATGGTGGGTTTGGCACTTGCTTTGTGACTGGTTGGTCTTTTGATGCACAATGCACTTTAAACTAATGGAAGAATTTTAGTTTAGTAATTTGTATGTTCCATTGATCACATTTGTGATATTTCATTATGACATGGAACAAGCCAGTTGGTTATAAAGTTAATATATTAGTATCAGTGAAAATGTGTTACATACTGACCATATACACAATTTGATTTTACCTTAATCTTACTTACATTTGGATTTAGTAACTGGGTTCAGTTATAAATTCACCAAACAAGAAGAAAGAATAATAATTTCAATTTTTTTTGAAAACTACTTTCATTGTCTAACACTACCACTTCAATTTATTAACTGAATCTACTTGTGAATTTGCCTAGAGAGTAGAAGTAAAAATGATTTTAACTTTATTTCGTTGTCTAGCACTACCTTTAATTCACTAGAGTGGTAATCAGATACTTTCACAGCTGCATACTCTGCTTCATTCAGTACAAAATAAAAGTTTGTGGATACTGGAGACAGTTTTCCCGTTGTTATATCTGTGAATACCATTATTATTTCTGTTACTTTCAAATTGTGACCAGTTCTTAAGAACAAATTGTATATGAGTGTGGTAGAAAAGTAACAGGAATTTTTTAATTTTGTGGGCTTTACACATAAGATCTACAAAAAAAATTGTTTAATCTTGTTCCTTCCTGATGTATGTCCGCATGTTCAGCTGTTTTGAATGTTTAGTATTTTGTTGACAGTCGATAAGGTTATATATGTCTTCGAGTGCTCAACAAATTTTTGCTTACAAAAAAATAGATCAAAGAATTTGCATTAAATTTTGGTTGAAAAATGGAATACAGGGTAGCGCTACATCAGAATATTGGCTGTGGCTTTTGGTGAATCTACTGTGAGTAAGACAGGAGTTTATGGGTTGTATAAACCTGTATGCCCTACCATATCAATTACTGATGACGATGTGGAAGCATTAAAGAAAATGGTTCTGGAAAATCACCAAATCACAATCAGATAGGTTGCTGCTGATGTCAGCATATCCCTTGGCTCGTGCCAAGCAAGTTTTTTTTTGCCTTGGAACATGTAGAAACAAAGTTTGTTCTGAAATTGTTGAATTTTGACCAAAAATGGCATCACAAACTTCTGAAGAAGATTATAACAAGCTACAAAACTTGAATATATAGGTATGACATTGAAACTAAGGCCCAGTCATCCCAATGGAACTTGTTTGAAGAGCCAAGGCCGAGAAAAGTCTTGAGTTTGATCACATTGGAAGTTTCTCCTCATTGTTTTCTTTGATTACAATGGAATACTGCATCATGAGTTCCTGCCTTATGGTCTTATGATCAATAATGAATGCTGCCGGGAAGCTATGCACCATATGTGTGTGAAGCAATCCAAAGAAAACAGCCAGAATTGTGGCAAAACCACTCCTGGAAATTGCATCATAGTAATGCTCCTGCTCTCACCTCAATGCTTAGTCGTGATTGTTTTGGCAAAAAACAAAATCATTATGTTGTTTCAGCCACCGTATTCACCAGATGTGGCCCCCTGTGACTTCTTTCTTTTTCCAAGGCTGAAGAGAACCATGAAAGAATGTCACTTTGCCACCATTGGTGAGATAAAAAACAGAGTACTGAAGGATCTGAACACCACACCGAAAAGTGAGTTCAGCAGTTCTTCCAAGATTGGAAAAAGTGCTGGCACATGTATATTATATCTGAGGTGTATTACTTTGAAGGGGACAAAGTTTGATGTTGATGAATAAGTAAAAATTCTTTAAGAAAAATAAAAATTCCTGTTACTTTTTGATCACAACATATGTTGCAAGTAAATGTAATGTGAGGCAGGTGTTCTTAATGTAATGGAGATGAAGTAGAACAAAAGATTAGTCATGATGTCCCCTGACAAGATATCAGGTGGGTGGAACATGGTCCGTACGTAGATGGTTCCTAGGCAGAGTTCTGAGAGTCAACCACAATGTATAGGGTGAGGTCATCTGCAGCTGCATCTCAGCTGACTGGGATCTCTGGTTCAAGGCTGATTCTGTTAAGAGACCACATAAACTGCAATTATTTCGCAAAGCCCTCCTAATACAGTTCACATCCATGACAAATGTTAACAGTCTTTGAACCTGAGACACTAAGATGTCCAAAAGGTTCAGCACTTTAAACCGACACTAACCCATCAGGTAAGTGACAGTGTCTTCTCATTTTGGATAGATTATAAACAGCACTTATGGGCTGTGAGTGATCCCAATCTGTAGTACTCCACTACATCTACATCTACATCTACATGGATACTCTGCAAATCACACTTACTGTCTAACAGACGGTTCATCGAACCACCTTTGTAGTAATTCTTTATTATTCCTCTCTTGAACAGCATGCAGAAAAAAATGAACACCTATATCATTCCATGTGAGCTTTGATTTCCCGTATTTTATGATGATGATGATGATAATAATATTTTCCTATGTAGTTTGGTGTCAAAAAAATATTTTTGCATTTGGAGGAGACATTTGTTGATTGAAATTGTGTAATAAGATCCCTCCACAATGAAAAATGCCTTTGTTTTGGTGATTTCCATCCCAAATCCTGTATCACATCTATGATACTCTCTCCCTTATTTCTCGATAATACAAAGTGTGCTGCCCTTCTCTGAACTTTCTCGATGTATTCTGTTAATCCTATATTGTAAGTATCCAAAATTGGGCAGCAGTACTCCAAAAGATGACAGACAAGTGTAGTGTAGGCAGTCTCTTTAGAAGATCTGTTGCATCTTCTAAGTGTTCTGCCTATAAAACACAGTCTTTTGTTTGCCTTACCAACAACATTTGCTGTGAGTTCTCTTTGATTTAAGTTGTTCGTAATTGCACTTCCTAGGCATTTTGTTGAATTTTTGACCTTTAGATTTGATTGAACTTAAACAGATTCCTTTTAGCACTCATGTGGCTGACCTCACACTTTTCTTTATTTATGATAAATTTCCAATTTTTGAACCGTACAGGGATCTCATCCAAATCATTTTGCAATTGGTCTCGATCTTCTGATGACTTTACTAGACAATAAATGACAGCATTATCTTCAAAAAACTTAAGATAGTTGTTGAGATTGTCTCCTACATAATTTATATAGATAAGGAGCAGAGAGGGCCTATAACACTATCATGGGGAATGCCAGAAATCACTTGTGTCTTACTCGATGACTTTCCATCAGTTACTGTGAACTGCTGCCTCTCTGACAAGAAATCATAAATCCCTTCACAGAAATGAGACGATATTCCATAAGCACACAATTAGATTACTAACTACTTGTAATGTACAGTGTCAAAAGCCTTCTGGAAATCTAGAAATAGGGGATCCTTTTGAAATTCCTAGTTGATGACACTCAACACTTCGTGTGAGTAGTTAGGTGCTTTTCACAAGAACGATGTTTTCTGAATCGATTTCAGCTATGTGTCAATATAGCACTAGTGGTATGGGCAACAGCTAATGACCCAGCTGGGGGCATAGTGCGTCCCGCGTTGATGGCTGACAGGATTGGCCTGTGATGACAGTGTGCTAAGTCGTGACTGCCAGTGCAGTCTTATGACAGCCGTTCCAATGAGCCAAGCTTCCTAGGTTGCTATGTTGTGGAAGCAAGCAGGCACATTGACCAATATCTAAATTTTCTTGGTAGCAATATTGATAGTATCACAAGGTATTGATTCATTATGTATTTTTAAGCTTTCATTGAATGCATAACAACTAGGCAATGTATGGGAAGTATGCTATGTTACATGAAGCAACCTGGGTTTACAATCAACTTGAGGCACTTTTTCAAGGTAGACATTGGTATATGGTGCTGAAATGTGATATATTTATTAGAGAGTACAAATAGTATTTAATTTTTATTACTCCACTTGTTTCTCTTATGCTGGGTAGAGATTCCACATGTTTTAGTTCTAATTAAACCAACAGTGAAAGGTTTATATATTCCTCAACACCATTCAATATTTCCAGTACTGGTTCTTTGGGCATAGCCCATATCAATTCAGGCAGGCTAGGAAAAAAATCTTACCTTCATAGTCTCGGATGTTATTGAATTTAGCATATGTTAAAATGAAGGACTAAGTAAGACACACTTGGAGCACTTACAGTCTTCAAAACATTTTGGACAGAAAGTGAGCACTGATGGCGTTGTTGCTGCCCTTCAGCTGGAAACTTATATCCAGAAGTGGATCCATCTGGTAGCATAAAGTTCACTACAGTTTCATTTCACTCATAACAGGTGTCCATAATGTCTGCAATCCACCAGTCACAGTCATACACACATGCCACAAACATCCCCCTTCTCAAGTTGTGAATCTGAATATTATCCTGCTGTTTCTGATGTGTTGGCCGAATGAATGAAATTTCTTCATTCTTGCTCTTTAAAGTGCGTGCAATAAAAGTTTGCCCATCACTTTGAGTCCAAAAATGTGTCTTCTGAATTCCTTTCACAGGAGTAGTTTGTTTGGACCATTCTTCTTTTTTCTGCTCACGGAATTCTCCGATTTCCTCTATGGACAGAAGAATGAGGTCTTGGATGTATAAGATTTCACAACTCCCGTAAAATCCTCAGCACTCTGAATCACAGCTGTATTTGGTCTGGAAAAATTATGTTTTGTAGCATGGTGCTTCAGCAGGCCTCCTAGACTATTACAAGTCTCCTTCCCGTGACCAGTACCATGGTATACCCAGTCAGTTGGAGCAAGCGACTTACTCAATTCAAACAGCTAGTAACGATTTTTAAAATGACTAGGAGCATCATCTGAAATAATGATGATCTTCTCTGCCTCTGTTTGCAGTTGAAGAAGTTTGCGTATTGCAAGCAAAGCATGTGGTGAGTCATGTCCTGCATCATCACTTATAACTGCAACACTTGTGGTGTTGTTTTGAAAGTATGTTACTCCTGTAAAAATTGAAACCTTGTCATTACCCTTGTACTTCTTGTGGGAGAATTACAGACTAGTTCTCAGCAAAATCACAGTGAACCACTAAACATAGTTGTTCAGCCTATCCTTTCACTTCTGCAATGTGTTGTTGCAGTTTCTTGTTCTTATAAATTGCAAAAGTTTCTTTAATACCGTGAGTCATGTAGCTCTTCACTTTCAAAAATTTTTGACCTTCAGCTGTTACAATTATAGTGTCTTTTTTGTTGGCACTCTGGCGAGAACAGCCCCATTTATCTTCCAAGTAAAATGATTGCACTATTTGAACTTGAGGTGCTTCTACAGAATGACCATAATAGGGATCTGTTCTTCCAAAGACTCCTTTTACAAACCTCACATTTCTTGATCTGTTTACCATGTACTTTGATACTGATCTAACGTGGTTCAAAATTGTTTTCTTTGAAAATGTGTCTGGAATAATAATTAAAACTTGCACCTTTTCACTGTGCAATGCACAATATTCAACAGCTGAATTCATATTTGTGAAAAATTCCTGGCAAGAGGTGCAACAGTGCTTTGGTTCATTTTCTTCTGAAGATGGAATTTCCGCTTTGAAGTGTGTGTTCAGTTTTGCTGTAGTGTATTCATCCATAGCTTTAGTAATTTCTCTGCGTTGTCTTGATGCATAGAGCTTATGAATCGACTTCACTGACCTCAGGTTCTTAACAGGACTAACACATACCTCTGTAGTTGACTGATTCAGGGTATTTAATTCTTCCTCTGTTGATGCAAAATCTGCATCATCTTTACTATGGAAGGCTTCGCCATGTTCAGATACTATTGTTGTTGTTATTCTGTCAAAACATTTAGAACGCAAAAAGTCGTCACTGGTAACATCTTGACTTTGAAACAGAGTCTTCAAATGAGAACACTTATTCCCAACCTGAACAAAGTCTGTTTTTTTGTTTGTCTTATATATTACTATTTTATGGACATGCAAATAGTCAGCACACTTAACTCTCCTGTGGCCCCAGTCAGAAGGCATTTCCAACAGCCTTTTTCACAAAACACACTGCAACTGTGTCAACTTTGCCAGTTCATTACGAAAACACAGAATTCACTGGATGGTCTTATATTTCTTCGAAGCCATTTCAGTAAACAAGTTAGCACTGAACAACTACGATACGGAAACTTGGCAATGAACAACCACAACAAAGAAACTGACAAGGAACTACAACAAAGTGTAAGAAATATCTGCAACGATGAAAGTGAAAAGAAATAATTGCAACAAAGAAAGTGATAAGAAAAAACTGCAACAAAGGCAATAGAAATAAACATTGTAACAAATAAATTAGTAAGAAATTACTTCAGTGAAGACATACACTCCTGGAAATGGAAAAAAGAACACATTGACACCGGTGTGTCAGACCCACCATACTTGCTCCGGACACTGCGAGAGGGCTGTACAAGCAATGATCACACGCACGGCACAGTGGACACACCAGGAACCGCGGTGTTGGCCGTCGAATGGCGCTAGCTGCGCAGCATTTGTGCACCGCCGCCGTCAGTGTCAGCCAGTTTGCCGTGGCATACGGAGCTCCATCGCAGTCTTTAACACTGGTAGCATGCCGCGACAGCGTGGACGTGAATCGTATGTGCAGTTGACGGACTTTGAGCGAGGGCGTATAGTGGACATGCGGGAAGCCGGGTGGACGTACCGCCGAATTGCTCAACACGTGGGGTGTGAGGTCTCCACAGTACATCGATGTGCCCGTCGACCTGGGACCGGACCGCAGCGACGCACGCCAAGACCGTAGGATCCTACGCAGTGCCGTAGTGGACCGCACCGCCACTTCCCAGCAAATTAGGGACACTGTTGCTCCTGGGGTATCGGCGAGGACCATTCCCAACCGTCTCCATAAAGCTGGGCTACGGTCCTGCACACCGTTAGGCCGTCTTCCGCTTACGCCCTAACATCGTGCAGCCCGCCTCCAGTGGTGTCACGACAGGCGTGAATGGAGGGACGAATGGAGACGTGTCGTCTTCAGCGATGAGAGTCGCTTCTGCCTTGGTGCCAATGATGGTCGTATGCGTGTTTGGCGCCGTGCAGGTGAGTGCCACAATCAGGACTGCATACGACCGAGGCACACAGGGCCAACACCCGGCATCATGGTGTGGGGAACGATCTCCTACACTGGCCGTACACCTCTGGTGATCGTCGAGGGGACACTGAATAGTGCATGGTACATCCAAACCGTCATCGAACCCATCGTTCTACCATTCCTAGACCGGCAAGGGAACTTGCTGTTCCAACAGGACAATGCACGTCCGCATGTATCCCGTGCCACCCAACGTGCTCTAGAAGGTGTAAGTCAACTACCCTGGCCAGCAAGATCTCCGGATCTGTCCCCCATTGAGCATGTTTGGGACTGGATGAAGCGTCGTCTCACGCTGTCTGCACGTCCAGCACGAACGCTGGTCCAACTGAGGCGCCAGGTGGAAATTGCATGGCAAGCCGTTCCACAGGACTACATCCAGCATCTCTACGATCGTCTCCATGGGAGAATAGCAGCCTGCATTGCTGCGAAAGGTGGATATACACTGTACTAGTGCCGACATTGTGCATGCTCTGTTGCCTGCGTCTATGTGCCTGTGGTTCTGTCAGTGTGATCATGTGATGTATCTGACCCCAGGAATGTGTCAATAAAGTTTCCCCTTCCTGGGACAATGAATTCACGGTGTTCTTATTTCAATTTCCAGGAGTGTACATTATAAGGTGTTTTTTTTTTTTTTTTTTTAAACCTGTCCAACTTAAAAGTGGAAGCTCTCTTTTATAGAGAATATAGTACTACATGGTGCTAACCAACAGAAAAAATCTGACTTTTCTGGACTGGCATTTTTGGAAAAAAAATCTGTTAATTATAAAAAAAATTCAAAAGGCAACAGTGAAAGAACTTTGACTGATATGTCCAAACGGAGGATACCATTGTAAACAGAAATCAATTATCTTTCAAATAAAAATACTCTAAAAAATATCTAGAACTATTACAGAGGTCCAGAATTTCAAAAAATGTTCTGAAATTTGCATTTTCAACATAGTGTTCGCAGTGTCATCTTTGGAGGCCTGATCGTGGGCAGGAATTTTTTTGGAGAAAACAAAAAAATACTTGTTTCTTACTTACTCGTGAATTTTAACATATGCTAAATTCAATAACATCTGAGACTATGAAGGTAACCCCCCGGGCCTGAGGTGATACAGATTATGCCTTTGATATTTCTTGAGATACTGTGCAATTATTGAGTATTTTGTATTGATAGGTACTGAAACAAAAGCATAGTATCATAGTGTCCTTGGTTGTTAATCCACCCATTATTTTGAACTTTATCTAAGGGTCAATCCATACCAAGTGGTCCAGTACTGATTGCTTTACCATCTCAGAAAAAAATTATATTTGGTGGGTGAGTTCCCCGATGCTTAGTAGTCACAAAAATATTTTTTTTTTAAATTATTATTTTGAAATGGTGGCCATGTTTGTTCCAGGCCACATACTTTTTTTTTTTTCAAGCATCTACATTTTTTACGATTATTCAATAGTGGATTGTCCTAAGCTTTTCAAATAAAATGCATTTAGTTCAACACACACTGGGCTACAAATTAACATCGTTATCACGTAACTGAATGTATTCTTTAATATATTTGTAATAGTTCAAAGTTATCAGCCACAAATTAAAAACCCTCAATTTTTGAACAGTAGTGTTCCAAAGAAAGATTAATTTCTCAGCTTTAATATTTTTTCTGCTGTTACACTCTATAGTATAGTTACTTTTTATGAGTATCAATGGTGAGCAGCTTACACTTAAAAATACACTATTTTAAAAAATGGATTTTTAAAATTTTTCCATTTTGTGGCCTGCAGTATCTTTATTGGAGGACCAGATAAAAGTCTGAAAATTTGACAGTTAATAGATATTTATGATATCAAACTTCAGTATAAATTTAAAATTTGAGATTCAATTGGAAGCTATTGAAAAAAGATTACAACCACGAGTCAAAAATACATTTTTTAACATCTGTGATATCTGGTAGGCTAATCAAATAAATTATACCAATTGCATAATGTAACACACCATATTACACTAGCTAGTGAGTATTTGTCAAAACAATGCTGTGGTAATTGTTTCAGCTGGCTAACAATTGGATCTGCAAGCCTATAAAAGTCTGATTGTTGTCTTCCACCTTACACCAACAACTGTCTACTCACACTTATTTAGCTAGAAGTTCTTGAAGTGTGCAGATGAAAAATGGTGTCTCATTGTTCTGTTGGTGTTGTTATTAATGAAGCATGTCATAAAACTGTGTATGGAGTGTATCTCTAAATACATTACTTTAATCAAAGATTACAGTGAAGAAGAAATGTTGTTTTACTTACGAGTTGGCCCAGAGGTCAAATCAACGTGCAAGTACAATGAAATGAAATGCTTTAAAAAATTTCATCACCTTTTTGGTCAGTGTTGTATGGACCCTTTTGAGAAACATAAAAAACCTATAACATTTGATCGTTTTCCTAAAAATAAAAGCCCTTTTGTCGATCTCATACCAGGAAAATCATTGTGTTCAACATGTTATTCTAAGATATTTGTAATTCACAAGAGAAAGGATGGTGATGCCTCAGATACAGAATTTTGTGACTTATCAGCAACCATTAAAGCAGCTTGTGAAATCCTTGGTATATCACATGCTAGTAAAATTAGGAAACTAAGTCAAGATAAAAGACCAAGTGTCTTGAATACAAAAATTGAGAAAGTGGCAGCTACAGTCAAAAAGAATTTGGAGGTTTCATTTCAAAATACAATTTGTACTAAAACAGGTGGAAGTCCTAAAACTTCACCAACCAAATATGATGATTTGAAAGAAAAACTAAAAACTAAATGCAGTACTTCAAACAAAGAGGATAAAATTAAGCTTATCAGTATACTGCCAAATTCTTGGGGCCAAGCAAAAGTTAGTGATCAATTTAATGTAGCAGAACGTCTTGTTAAGTTAACAAGGCAATTAGTAAAAGAACAAGGAATTTTACCAGCATTACAAAAGAAAAGTTCATCTAATTTGATAGATGAAAACAAAATCAGTAAAGTTATTAAGTATTATGATGATGACAATAACAGCTGTTTGATGTCTGGCAAAAAAGACATTTTCTGTGAAAGAAAGTGGATCTAAGATTCAGAGAAAAAAAAGATTAATATTGTGTAATTTAAATGAACTATTCACTGAATTCAAAAAGAAAATCTGACACCCCCTAAAATTGGAAGAGCAAAGTTTTGCAAGTTGAGACCAAGATGGTGTATTGCTGCAGGGGCATCTGGCACCCATAATGCGTGTCTTTGTATCATCAGAACGTAAAGTTGATGATAGATGGGGCCATTCTTAGAGTTGACTTTAAAGATCTTTTGGAAGTTTTGGTATGCAATATTGACAGTTACAATTGTATGATCAAGGGAAAATGTGAAGATTGTCTAGGCAAACAAGCCTTAATTGACATGTGTGAAGAATCTGAAGAAGACAATTTGATGCCTGACAATATAAAATACAAACAGTGGGTGAGACAAGACAGAACTGAAATGGTGACAGTCATAAAGTCACGAGAAGAGTTTTTTGAAGTGTCAGTGACTAACCTTGAAAATCTGAATGCATCATTTTATTACAAAAGCTTAAAGTAAATTATTGAAAGACAAAAAGCAAACCTTGGCCACTGATGAATGCTTAGTTCTTACTGACTTTTCGGAAAATTATTCCTTTGTTGTTCAAGATGAAGTACAAGGGCACCACTGGGTAAACAAACAGGCCGCAGTTCATCCATTTGTATTCTATTATAAAGATGAACATAAACTAATGAGTCACAGCTTTTGTGTCATAAGTGACTGCTTTGAACACAACACTACAGCAGTGCACATTTTTCAACTAAAATTGACAAACTACATTAAAGAGCACCACCCTTCAAAAAAAAAACTGATTTACTTTTCGGATGGGGCAGCAAGTCAATATAAAAACAAAAAAATTATTAACATCTCATTTCTTAAAGAAGACTTTGGGTTTGATGTGGAATGGCACTTTTTTGCTTCATGCCATGGGAAGAATGCTTGTGATGGCGTCAGGGGTACATCAGAGCGAGCTGTCACAAAAGCAAGTCTGCAGGGGACCGATGACAATCAAATCATAACACCTCAAAAAATGTTTGAATCCTGTAAAAACGTATCAAAGTAATTACCTATGTTTTTGTACAATGTAAGGAAATACAGGAAGTCTATGACAGTGTCTTGAAGGAAAGGTACAACACTTATCGGAAGATTAAAGGCACTTGATCTTTTCATTGTTTTGTACCCCGTTCACACAACTTGCTGAAGTGTAAGATCACATCAGTTTTGCCAGATAGTGAACTTCTTCAGTGTGGAAAACTTGTACAACTGGTTCTTCAAAATAAAGACATAGTGTCTTGTGTTTACAATGTACAGTCATGGATTGGCGAAGTTGGTAATATTGACTGTCAAAACCAAGATGTACATGTTGTATTTTATCACCCTACAGGACCAAGGACATCTTTAAAAAAAATGAGAAGGATCATGTTTTGATGCCACTTAAAAATGTACTAAGGGAGCTGTCTCCTACGGAATTTACAACTGTAACTGAGCGAACTTATAATCTAACACCCAAACTGAGTGAACAAATTTCTCAAATGTTCAATGACGATGTGCTAAAAACAAATACCAAGAGAACAATATAATGTAATTAGTAGGCTTATTTTCAATAAAAAAAGTAAGTAATCATAGATATGATTAAATTATATACTGTAACTGATATATTTTATTCCATAAGCCTAGATATCACAGATGTTAAAAAACGATCTTTGACTCATGTTTGTAATTTTTTTTCCATAACTTGGTGGGGAGGCTTGTGTGCCTCAGCAATACAGATAGCCGTACCGTAGGTTCAACCGCAACGGAGGGGTATCTGTTGAGAGGCCAGACAAACGTGTGGTTCCTGAAGAGGGGCAGCAGCCTTTTCAGTAGTTGCAGGAGCAACAGTCTGGATGATTGATTGATCTGGCCTTGTAACAATAACCAAAACGGCCTTGCTGTGCTGGTACTGCGAACGGCTGAAAGCAAGGGGAAACTACGGCCATAATTTTTCCCGAGGGCATGCAGCTTTACTGTATGATTAAATGATTATGGCGTCCTCTTGGGTAAAATATTCCGGAGGTAAAATAGTCCCCCATTCGGACCTCTGGGCGGGGACTACTCAAGAGGATGTCGTTATCAGGAGAAAGAAAACTGGCATTCTACGGATCGGAGTGTGGAATGTCAGATCCCTTAATCGGGCAGGTAGGTTAGAAAATTTAAAAAGGGAAATGGATAGGTTAAAGTTAGATATAGTGGGAATTAGTGAAGTTCGGTGGCAGGAGGAACAAGACTTTTGGTCAGGTGACTACAGGGTTATAAACACAAAATCAAATAGAGGTAATGCAGGAGTAGGTTTAATAATGAATAGGAAAATAGGAATGCGGGTAAGCTACTACAAACAGCATAGTGAATGCATTGTTGTGGCCAAGATAGATACGATGCCCACACCTACTACAGTAGTACAAGTTTATATGCCAACTAGCTCTGCAGATGACGAAGAAATTGAAGAAGTGTATGATCAAATAAAAGAAGTTATTCAGATAGTGAAGGGAGATGAAAATGTAATAGTCATGGGTGAATGGAATTTGGTAGTAGGAAAAGGGAGAGAAGGAAACGTAGTAGGTGAATATGGACTGGGGCAAAGAAATGAAAGAGGAAGCTGCCTGGTAGAATTTTAATCATAGGTAACACTTGGTTCAAGAATCATAAAAGAAGGCTGTGTACATGGAAGAAGCCTGGAGATACTGACAGGTTTCAGATAGATTATATAATGGTAAGACAGAGATTTAGGAACCAGGTTTTAAATTGTAAGACATTTCTAGGGGCAGATGTGGACTCTGACCACAATCTATTGGTTATGACCTGTGGATTAAAACTGAAGAAACTGCAAAAAGGTGGAAATTTAAGGAGATGGGACGGGGATACACTGAAAGAACCAGAGGCTGTACAGAGTTTCAGGGAGAGCATAAGGGAGCAATTGACAGGAATGGGGGAAAGAAAGCATTTCTGATGAAGAGAAATTTGTTAACATAGAGTATAGATTTAAGTGTCAGGAAGTCGTTTCTGAAAGTATATATATGGAGTGTAGCCATGTATGGAAGTGAAACATGGACGATAACTAGTTTGGACAAGAAGAGAATAGAAGCTTTCGAAATGTGGTGTTACAGAAGAATGCTGAAGATTAGATGGGTAGATCACATAACTAATGATGAAGTATTGAATAGCATTGGGGAGAAGAGGAAGATGTGGCACAACTTGACAAAAAGAAGGGACCGGTTAGTAGGGCATGTTCTGAGGCATCAAGGGATCACCAATTTAGTATTGGAGGACAGCGTGGAGGGTAAAAATCGTAGAGGGAGACCAAGAGATGAGTACACTAAGCAGATTCAGAAGGATGTGGGTTGCAGTAAATACTGGGAGATGAAGAAGCTTGCACAGGATAGGGTAGCATGGAGAGCTGCATCAAACCAGTCTCAGGACTGAAGACCACAACAACAACAACCTTCCAACAGATGTAGTACTGCAGTGTGGAAGCCAACAAGAAACCACCTTAGTAATTCTTACTCTTCTCCTTGTCAGTGATGGATTATTTCATGATTAGTATTATGTGATGCTCAGTTGGGTGGAGTTCATTAAGCACAATGGATTGAGCTGCCACTATTAGTTTGCTGTATCCTTTGTCAGAAGGTATTATTGGATTATAGTAACAAAATCATGTCATGAGATTCAAGAGAAACTTCATCTTTCATGAAAGTTTAATCTTGGAAGACGTTCCCTACTTGCAAATTATTGTTCAATATCCTTCCGACATGCAATTGTAAAATTCTCTACAATACTTGGCTTTCTTTGTAATACTTCCTTTGTCCAAGTGTTCACACCTGACCACATCTTAGACTCCACTTTAACGACTACCCACTTGTACACACTCTAAAAACAAACAATTGCAACACTCATTGTCAAGTCCAGAGATGCAGAACTGCTCATTGTTGCACTTCACTTAGGTATATTTGTGTTCATATCATTTGAGCTGCAGCAAAGGTGACATCACATTCCCAAAAACTCTTAAATTTTCATCCTTGGTTGTACATGCGAATAAAAAATCCATGATAAGGAAGCTCTAACAAATTTATGATTCAAAACATCCAAATCATCCAAGAAAGATCACAAAATGTTTCAATTAAAATTAACATTGTTGCATGTCTATAACTAATATATTGTGTGCATAATGTTAGGTCTAACCAGTGTAAGGGTGCAGGTGATGGTATAAGCTGTGGAGCTACGGAATGAAATACTTCTTTTTCGGCAGATTGTAGAGAAATCCTCCTCTTCTACGTCAGTTTTCTTCATCAGCACTTGTTCAGTTTTAGAGTGTGGATGAATGTGTGTAGTATTAAAAGTCAGCAACACAGAATGTTGATAATCTGCATGAGCATAACCTACCATTGTGTAAGGGTGACTGTAACCACGATTTAGCAATGATGCATCGTAGAATGTTAGCTAAGCCCAAGTAACTGTAATTTAGAAAGAAATACTAATAATAACATCAACCACAACGAAAATTGATTAGTAAAGTTATGAAGCTATGTACAGTAAAATATACATATTGGATGCAAAGGAATTATGGGAAATCTTTAAACTGACTCTAAATCACCCCACAGAGTAGTTTGTGCCAAATAAGTGGATTAAGGACCGAGAGATCTACTGTGGTTTAGTAATAAAAGTTGGAAAATTGTAGCAAATTGAAGATTTTTGCACTCTCGGTTTAAAAAATGCAGAAATGTTGACAGGCAAAAGTTAGTAGAAATCCATATGCGTATAAAAATATTGATGCACAGAGCATACAGTTATTTCCACTGCCATACCTTAGTGAAAGTTCTTGCCAAGAACCTGAGAAGGTTCTGGTACTTCGTAAAATCAGTAAATGGTTTGCTTTTATCTAGTCATTTGTTGGCCAGTCTGATGTGACAGTAGAAGACAGTTGTGTGGATGACATTGAAATAGGCATCTCTGGTGTTGAGAAACATCTGAAAATATATAAGTCACCAGGTCTGGACAGAATCCCAATTCGGTTTTACAAAGAGTACTCTATGGCGTTGACCCATTAGATTTATCGCGAATCTCAAGCACAGTGCAAAGTACTAAACGACTGGAAATAAGTGCATGTGACTCCTGTATATGAGAAGAATAAAGCAATGGACCTGCAAAATTACAGAAAAATATCCTTAACATCAGTCTGCTGCAAATTTCTTGAGCATATTCTAAGTCTGAATACAACAAATTTCCCTCCCTGTACACTAACATTCCTAATGCCCATGGTCTTACCACTATTGAACACTATCTTCCCAATGTCCGACGGATTACAAACCAACAACCTCCTTCCTAGTCGCCATGACCAAGTACATCCTGACCTACAATTACTTCTCCTTTGAAGGCATTACCTACAAACAAACCTACAACAAAGGCTATGGGCACCCGCATGGCACTATCCTATGCCAACCTATTCATGGGCCGACTAGAGGAATCCTTCCTAAACACCCAAAATCCTAAACCCCTCACCTGGTTCACCTTCATTGATGACATCTTTGCTATCTGGTTGGAAGGTGAGAACACCCTATCCACAATCCTCCAGAACCTCAACAACTGCTCCCCCATTTTGCTTGACCTGGTCCTACTCAACTCAACAAGCCACCTTCTTAGATGTTGACCTCCACCTCGAAGATGACTACATCAGTATGTCCGTACATATCAAACCTACTGACCACCAGCAATACCTCCACTTCGACAGTTGCCACCCATTCCATGCCAAGAAGTTCCTTCATGCAACCTTGGCACCCATGGACATCGCATCTGCAGTGACGAGCAGTCCCTCTCGAAATACACTGAGGGTTTCACTGAAGCATTCACTGACTGTAATTATCCTCCCCACCTTGTACAAAAACAAATCTCTTGTGCCTTATCTTTCCTTTCTCACACCACCTTCCAAAGACCTGCCATCTGACCACAGAGGAGCATTCCCCTCGCAACTCATTACCATCCAGGACTGGAGCAACTGAATTATATTCTCCATGAGGGTTTCGATTAACTCTCATTGTGCCTTGAAATGAGAAATGTGAAATGTCCTGCCCGCTAGCCTTCCCCCCCCCCCCCCCCCCTCCCCCCTCCTACAGTGGTATTCCACCATCCACCTAACCTACGCTATAAACCCCTGCTCCCAACCTCTTACCTCATGGCTCCTATCCCTGTAATAATCCTAATTGCAAGACCTGTCCCATATGTCCTCCCACCACCACCTAATCCAGGCCGGTCCTTAAAATCACCTATCCCATCAAAGCAGGGCTACCTGTGAAACCAGTCCTGTGGTCTACAAGCTAAGCTGCAAACACTGTGCTGCATTCTATGTGAGCATGACAACCAACAAGCTGTCTGTCCACATAAATGGCCACCAACAAATTGTGGCCAAGAAACAAGTAGACCACCCTGTAGCTGAACATGCTGCCAAACATTATATCCTTCATTTCAATGACTGCTTCACAGCCTGTGCCATATGGATCCTTTCCACCAACACCATATTTTCTGAATTGTGCAGGTGGGAACTTTCCCTGCAATCCTGCAATACATCCTACGCTCCCATAACCCTCCTGACCTCAACCTTCTTTAGTCACTGTCCTCACACATCCAGCCCCTTCCGTGCTCCCATTCCAGCATTACACAGGCATCATTCCACCACCACACCCAGTCATTTTTTTAATTTCATTTTTCTCTATTTCTCTTTATGTCTCACCTTCTCCGCTACTTCCCCCCCACCCCCCCACCGCATCTGCTCCCCAATCCTTTCCCATGCCCGCTGCCCAACCTGCAGCACTTTACTGTTGGCCATTACAACCATACTATTCCTTCCCCTCCCCGCCCCAGCCTCCTCCTTTTGCCCACCCAGTCGCTTCTCCCATCATGCACTGGTGCTGCTGCTCGCAGTTGGGTTCCAGTTGCCTAAGACTGCAATTGTGTGTGTGTGTGTGTGTGTGTGTGCGCGCGCGCGATTGCACGCACGTGCGTGTGTATGGTTGACAAATGCCATTGCCTGAAAACTTTTAGTGTGAAAAACTTTTTGTTGTGCCTATCTGTGATTCAGCATCTTCGCTATATAGTAAGTAGCAACTTTGCTTCTCATGATATTGTAATAGGCTTATGACTTTCAGATCGCCGTCAATCTGCCACTTCAACATGCCATATTTCAGTCGCAATAGCAATTGTTTCCTGTTTTCACATGTTTCTTTCATGTAAGGTCTGTTCCCAAATGGAATCAATGGTAACACATTGCTGTTAAGCTGTAGCACATAGTTGAGACTTACTTTGGAGTATTCGATTTTGTACATCACTAGAAAATACCAAGTTCTTTTCAGTTTTGGAAAATTGAGGGAATGGCTTATGGCAGTTATGGAACGCAGTCACATTTACCAGTCTTATCAAGACAATTCCACTGTTGTTGTCTTGATGCCAGTGGTTCAGCTTTGCTTTCTAGCAATTCCAAATGTCTCGTTAGGTCATTAAATTTACACTGTGCTATTTTGTGAATATCATACACTCATAGTTACCCACAGAATCAGGATCTTTTGAAGAACTGAGTTTTGAAGGTGATGATGCAGCAATAGTTTCACTACCGCCTTCTTCACTATCACAGTCAGGTGGGACAGGAACAGGCAGTCCATCTCCATGAAGCACTGATCACATGGCTGATGGTATGTTAGGATATGTCAAGGAAGTCTCTTTATTCTTGGAAGTACCATGTGTTATTGGAATTTTCATACAAAAGTAACAATCTTTCATATGGTTTCATGGTTTGCGCCAGATTGTGGGTATAACCAAGGCTCTTAAAGATAATTTATGATCAACCACAAAAGAAGACGCAAGACCCAAGATATAGAACAGACATGAGAAGCCCAGGGCTCGTCCTGGACACTAATTCCACAGCCAAAATACAGTCTTTATGTCTTCCTAATGTATGGTGTTATTGGCCTCTTTTGTGATTTCAGTGAAGGCTGTCCACAAATGTATCAAAAATCGTCAGCACTATTTAAGCATTTGTGAGAAATATTAAATCGCAGGAATTCATTGACCACATGCACTAACTACACTTCACTAACACATTATTCTTGCACAAATGGAACACATTTTGCTTAAATGAAACATGCTCTTTCCTCCCTACCTCTTCCCCTTGTTGCTATGTGCCTGGGCTAAAAATAGCAACAAAATATACACAGCTCTTGTTGCCCGAAATTTCATCATTCTGGCTACCATGTGTGGAATCTTGAAGCCTATACAGGAAGGGATCGACAATGAATGCCAATAAAATATAACTGTAATTAAATGCATCTCCTTTAACTTGGAAATGAGAGCTAATTTGAGTTTTTTCTAATTAACAAACATTTATTTCATCCCAGTTACATCTTCACAGTTGGCTAGTGTTATAAACGTAGGCAGTAATGGACTTGGAAGTTGTTCAGGCCCAAATATCTGATCAAGTGCTCTCATAAAGGTGGCAGATAATACATTCAAACCAAAGGGGTTTCCTTAATTTGTAGCCCTAACCCTTGTGCAGAAACACAGTGTATTTCTGACTTTCCAGGTGAGATAAAAATTGCTGGAAACTGTTTGTGGTCTCTAAACTTCGGTAAAACTTGAAACAATTCAATTTCAATTTGAAACAATTGAATTCCTGTAATAGCTTCTGTAAAGTTCCAGATTGTCTCCTTTCTGGAAGAATGATGCTGTTGGTTGCTCTGGCATCTAATACAATCCAGTTAGTTCCATTCTGCTTGATGAGTGCAGGGATGGGACTGCTTTACACTTTGTCGTTTCTCTTGGTAATTTCCATATCTGACATTATCAGAATGTCTTGGTCAGTGGCAGATGCTTCATAAAGATTTTCTTGTAATTCACAAACGCGTCCTTTCATTAGTCTGGGCTGGGACAGAAATATGTCTAGGTGGTACTGCAGTACCACTGTCAGCTCTTCTTCTCGATGCTTGGCAAGGTGTGTTAACATAAGTTAACAGAACTTACCAAGCGTCCAGAAGAAGAGGTGAGAGAGATACCACCTAAATGTATATACCACCTAAATGTATATCTGGCACAGCCCAGGGTAATGAAAGGATGTAATTCTGCTTGAATTTGTGCAGTAGTGTCATTCACCCTCATCCTGTGTCTTCTTACATGTTAATGAAATTAAGATTCAGTGAGCAGGCCTTCGCTGTCTGTGTTTAAAATTTCTTTAAAGTAAGCTCTCATCTTTTCTTCCAGATTTTCATGTAGCACACTCGTCGACAAAATCTAATCATTAATACCTTTCTGTCATACAGTCTGTATCGAATGTGATTCCAAAGCTCAAAAACAGAGTAATGAGAACTGGCTTCTCAAAATATTCTCCCAAAATTCAATATTTCTATAGAACCTGTCCTCTAATTGCCTTGCTTCAGTCCCCAGCTGCATTTACAATTTTTAGTTCATTTATAAAAAAAATAGGCATCTTTACACAGACATTTAGCTCTTGAAATAATTTATCTGCTATTGCACTTACATCTGAGCCAGAATCCAATAAGACATCAACAGCAGTTCCTCATTATTCTCCTGTAACAGTCAGTTATATTCATCTTTCCCTAATAAGTCTCCTGTAATCTCACTTCCATTGTTGTATGTGCATAGCTTGTACTACGCTGCTACCATAAAAAGGAAGTTAGTCCATCTGGAAAGACAATATCGAGTTTGATCTGATGACGGCATATGCCACCAGGGGGATAATAGATGCACTGATAATGGTTTCAATGTTGTCCTCCAACAGATAGCATAGTGGCAAAGCTACCAGAATGCCTTCTATGTCTAACTTCTAATAGGGAATGCTCACAGTCAGAAAGCTCAGTGTGGTGCAAATGAGTAGCAAGCAGGCAACCATGTCACAGAGACATGCTCACGCTTCCTACAGCCAACTGAGTGAATTTGAAAGTGGCCAAATTGTGGCCAATGAGTGGCGGATTGGTCTTTCACAGAATTGCCACACAAGTTGGACAAGCTGCATCAGTTGTGCAACAGTGCTGGTATCAGTCCTTACTTGAACATTCTCAGACCCATGGACGAGCTTCTGGATGTCCACACAGCATAGATAAATGTCTGCCATTGTAAGGGCAACAGAGGCAAAAGGTACAGTTACCACAGCACAGATAAGAGGGCTTGTGAGCCCAGACAAGTCAATATGAACTATTCCAAACTGGTTATTAGTAGTGGGACTATGGGTATGAACACCTCTACCTTGTCTTCCACTCACGCCACAGCATTGACCTGCATAGTTCGACTGCTGCCACTAGAGGATTGTGTGAAAGACGGAATGGCATGCCATAGTCTTCAGCAATGAAAGCAGATTCTGCATGCATGCAAGTGGTGGTTGTGTGTGCAACACAGAGCTGGTGAGCATTGTCTCATAGAGTGCATTTGCCCAAAACACATTGGTACAATAAGGTTCAACTCATTTCTGGAGGGGATACTATCCAGTGCAAGGTATGTGCAGAATGTTGTTAGTCCCAATCTTTTGCCATTCTTGCAACAGAAAGGTGATGTGTTGTTCCAACAGGATAATCCTCATCCACACTCTGGCTGTGAAACTCCAGTTGCTCTGCAGGACATGCAGCAACTTTCCTTGGCCAGCATGATCTTTGGGCATGTCTCCAGTTGAGTATATGTAGTATTTGATGGGATGAGAAGTGACTCATCCAGTTCATCAGCCAACAACTTGTACAGAACTACATGAACATGGTATAAGGTATCCCAAAAGTGTATTTGCCATCTGTACCTGCATTGCTGCCCATGAAGGGTGCGACTCATACTAATATGAGCATTTCAGCATGGGTCAATAACTGGTACCACAGAGCCATTTTTGCTATTGATCTGTAAATGTAATTGTTTTATGTACTCCATATACATTGTTGCAACAATAAATCTTGACTGAATTGGAAATGTCTAAAAGAGTGTACCAATATTTTTTTCTGGCATTGTAGTTTGTATTGCTATAGGTGATATCATGCTCATAGATACAGTGTTGGAATGGGTCACATCCAGAACTAAAATCAATTATTTTGTAAATCCTGATGTGGAACCCCATGATAATTTCCTCTACATTGTGGCAATTGATTTTAAGTCTTGCGATCATCATTCGTTTCGTAAGCCTTGCGATCGTCATTCACCTGCAATTCACGATGATACTTCTGCCATTGTGTCTTATTGTTACCTGCGGTTGTCATACATTCTTGGTTCATTATCATCATTCCGTCAATTTGCTGCCCTGAAGTTCCACTCATTATGATTTCATTTGTCAGTACTTCATTGCCTCTGTTTCTTACACTGGAGTGATTGCTCTCACACCACCTTCTCATGGTGCTGAAAACTTCAGTTCACTCTACACTAAAATGGGTGTTGTCACAGTCTTTGTATCACATGTGGGCTAATTTCTCATGAACAGACAATGTTAATTGCTGTGTGAGAAAACTATGATGTTTTTGTCTTCGATAGGCTTTTTCATAAGTTCTTTACAGTGCCAATACCTCTACAATAAGTCACAAATGGTACTGTCACTGTGGCTGTATAGTGGTGGAGTCAATAATGTAGTCTCGGCTGTCCACTGTTGTTTGGCTGACCAAAACTTATTCAAAAAGGGCCCGAAATTCACTGAAATTACTGTTAATATCAGCTACCCTGATACCCCTATACATGTGAACTGTATTTCAAGTTGCTCTCCCAGATATCTAGTTTTTGTTTCTTGGAATGCCATGTTTGAATTGACGCATGAAAGTAACTGGATGCAATCACTTAGTTGGTTTGAAGGTGGAAAACTTGCATATATCAATACTGATATCAACAGTCAAGTTTGGCATTGCACACAGCGTACTATGACATTTCTCTTGTACCCCTGTATGCCAACTACCATTTTAATGAGTGACTATTACAGTAGTAATCAGCCTTTTTTATTTTGATCTCTGCTTTGTGTTCATTGATTTTACCTTCTACCTGAGTGAGTGTGGTTTTATTGTGTGCACGATCATCGTCTTGCTTAGATTTTAATGCTTCAACTTCTGATATTAGCTTGAATTGTTCCATCATAACTCTGTTATGTGACTCATCTTTATTCCTGTGAACACACTGATGAGTTCCTTTTGTAAATTTTCTGTTGCTTCTCTGAATTCTTTTTGACTTCATGCTTCACCTGATTTAATTTGTAATTACAATCATTAGTGCACTATTTAATATCATTATTAAGTGTCTTGATGTACTCAATCAATTGACTTAATCCAGCCATCCACGTTTAATGACTATTGTGCCGTCATGTGCTTAGAAACAAGCAACCATAGAACTCATTCCTGCTTATTCTTAGGGTCATGCTGATGCCAAAGATTAGGAAAATTTATGACATGGTTGTGGGAGAATTGCGCTGCTTCTCGATTCAAAACATTCCATAGCTTTAAAATTACTCCCACAAAACTCTGTGGCAGGCACAAGTTAAGTGTTGTGAATAAACCTTTTGAAAAACCTTTGAAAAGGAAATGTACATGGAAGCTTGGGGATGATATGAAAGTATATCAGATAGAGTGTGTTTTGGAAAAACAATGCTCCAAGAATTGAGGAGGACAGCAAAAAATTATTGAGGTGCTGACATTGGCTATGACCACAACCTAGTGGTGAAATAGCACTTGAAATTCAAGTAGTTAAAGAGTAAGCAACAGAAATATTGGAATAATGAAACTCAAACTGCCTGGGAAAACCATGTAATAAAATAATTATGAAAGTAACAAAAATTCATGGATGGAGGATATGTAAAATAAGGAAAAGGGAACCACTCACCTATAGCAGATCAATGTGTGGAGCACAGTAACACATAACAGAAAATAGCTTTCACATCTGCTCTTTTTTCAGCAGTAGTACACACATTTACACATGCAAACACACAGGAACCAAAATGCACTCATGTGGCCATGGCAAGATTAGTCTTGCATGGCCATGGGAGTGCACACACACACACACACACACACACACACACACACACACACACACACACACACAATGCACTCATGTGGCCATGGCAAGATTAGTCTTGCATGGCCATGGGAGTGCACACACACACACACACACACACACACACACACACACACACACACCCAAATGCATACTCCTGTGACCTTGGCAAGCCTAACTTGTCTTGCGTGGCTATGGGATGGTTGTGTATGGGTGGTTGTTGGTCTGAATTTGTGTACTAGTGCTGGAAAAAGAGCTGTTACTTGAACGGTAGTGTGAATGCTGTTTTCTGTTATGTGTTACTGTACGCCATGCATCGATCCGTTATGAGTAAATGATTATTGACATACACAACCAATGGAATTGCCTTAAAGGGGTGTACTAAATGCATCAGAAAAGATGCTAGAATTAAATAACGCAAAAGAGAAACAGCCATAGGTAATAAATAAACCTAAAAATAGCCACACATCAATCCTGTATTAGATGCATCAAGAATTCTTGCAAGTGTACTTTATCGAGGAATAGCTCGGAAAATTGTAAAGCAGTCTAGAAGAGGACTAGTTTGGTTTTAGGAGCTGTTTTAGCACTTTGTTCAGCAGTGCAAAATGAGGAAATTGAGCAGACCGACATTTATAGATTTGGAGACTTTTGATAATATAAAATGGAATAAAATGTTTTTTTGTAGAGAGTCTGTTTTCCTGCACAGGGTTAGGAGGATAATCTGTTCTTTTTACATGAAACTGCTTGGAGGGGTCAGCATTAATGAAATTACTTTGGCTATATCGAATCTTTTCTTTTGTGCAGTGGTTAACTCTTTGTACTTGAGAGATCAGTGCAGACAAAAAAATAAAGATCATAAATAAACCATTGTGGAACTATGGTCATAAAATGAGAGCCAATCAGTGCAAACATTTGAAAATGTATGCATTTAACATAATTTGTCCCAGCTAATGCATATTATGTTCAAATGAGTGTAGATAATTAAGCTGAAAAGCCAGAACTAGGCAGACTTGATATTCATGACCATGCTTGGTTTGGTTAGATGTTATTTTTCTATTTCATTAACTGCATAAAGCTTGACATTAAACTAAATACACTAAAATTACCACAATGCCATTAATTATTTAGGTTATATGTTGTACTGCAATAAGGAAGTCAACATGTGTTTTAATTTTAATGTGTCATTAAAATACAGTCAGTGTGAATAAACTTTTACTGTAAAGGTAGATCAATAACTGAAAAAAAAGAAAGAGAGAGAGAGAGATAACTCAAATTTAAAACAGTGTTAGTGTCTCAGGTATGTCTTCATTTCTTCTCCCCAGTAACTGATAGAAGTTTCTTCCTGTAACTCACTAAAAAGGTGACATTGGCAAAGAAATGATTGCATCATTATTTTCAAAATTGTGCCACATTGAAAATTATTGTTTTGGCCTCAGAAATTCTTGCAGTCAGCTCTTCATGGCTGTTGACTTCCACAGACTGGTTGCAGAATTGCTACTGTTTTGTGGTCATAGTTCCACAACTAAACACAACAGTTACTATGTGGTTTCACTGAACAATACATAAAACTAACTCTTTTTCAAGGTTAGGAAACAACTGAAACAACTCACTAACAGGTGCCAAAAATGACATAAACGTTTGTACATTAAGAATGTAGAAACACTCTTAATGGAAAGTAAACAAATTTACATGTATAATAATCTTTGTTTCTCTGGGTGTTCTGCAAAACTACTGCAGATACACGTCTGGGACATATTTTATTAGATTGATCAGATCACTTACAACAAAATAAATGGAAATTGTTCTTTACTTTAATCTTGTACAGTTTCATGATGGCTTCATATTAGCAAAGTTGCTAAAGTTCAGGCAAAATCTTTTATTAGCTGTCATTTGCAGAGCTATGTTTATATGAACTTTTTTCTTTAGTTTTACTTGTTGAATAACATATTAAAATATTTGCATATCTTTGTGAATCACACTGTATATTAGTTTTAATCTGTTTAGTGAAAGCATATCAATTAGCAACAATCAATTAAAATTGTTTGGTCAAAATTTAACACAAATAAATACCTATACAGTTAGAATCATAAATATATGTTTCTTTTCTATTTTATAGTTGTTGAACTTTTTGTGTGATGTACGACAGTTGTATCATAAAAAATAATTACCTTTGTTTATTTTTCAGGACACTATAGTTTGTATGGCAGTAATATTTGCAGTGTATTTCTATTGATTACTTACTGCACAAAAACTTTGGTAAGCTGTGTGCATACTGTCTAATGTTTATACTCATTTTCTTGTGTGATGAAGATTTATTTGATCTGTTTATATGTTGAAAAGTAATGATATTATGGTGTGTTGCACAGTTACATCCATAGGATGAAGCTGAATGTGTGAAATAAACTTGTAGGCATAATTTATTTCATAAAAAATTGGTTTTGATATTCTGTATCATGAATTAATGTGGTGACCTAAATTATATTACTATTTGTATACAAAATATGTGTTTATTATTTGCATATATTAATCTCACATCTTTACGTGGGCCCTGTACAGAGGCATGCTGGGGGCAGAAGATCCGATCAGCTCATAGTGCATTGGCAGCTCAGACAAGCCCCACATCTTTCTCCCAGGAATCCAGCTTACAGCTTGTAAAAGAACCTCCCATGACAGCCAGCTTACAGCTTATGTAAGAAATGAATGTATAATGGTTAATGAATCACAGAAGTCTCATAAAAATTGATGGTGAATCATTAGAAGGAGCAGCTACCAGTAAAGTCTCTTCAATCATTTTCATAAATGACATTGACCGTCATCAGGCAAAACACCGCATATGAGTCAACAGTATTCACACAATAGTTACTGAACATTACAGCACACAATACTATTACATAGCTTTTGTTGGCAATAGCCGTAAACATTGGGGAGTAGCCCAAAGTCAGCTGACTTCCACTGATTGGTGGGGGGCCAAGTAAATGTTTGTGATTAGTACTTGTTATAGCTCACAGCCAATTTACATGTACTGTAACCTGAAAGATAAATTACACTGATAAGAAATTAGGTGGATCTTTTTGTGAAACTACTACTAGTCTACATCCATACTCTGCAAATCACAGTGAAGCACACAGTACAGCATTTCCCATTATAACAGTTATTAGGGCTTCTTCTCGTTCCATTCACACATGGAGCACAGCAATAATGACTGTTTAAATGCCTCTGTGAGTACGCTGTAATTATCTCCCTACAGGAGTGATAAGTAGAGGATTTTAGCATATCCCTAGAATCATCGTTTCAAGCTTGTTCATGAAACTTCATTATCAGGATTTCTCGGGATAGTTTGCATCTAACTTCAAGTGCCTGGCAGCTCAGTTTCTTCAACATTTCTGTAACATTTTCCTGTGGGTCAGACAAACCTCTGACCATTTGTGCTGCCCTTCTCTATGGGTATACATTCAATATCCCCCATTAGTTCTATTTAGTATAAGTTCCACATACTTGAGCAAAATTCCAGGATGACTCACACAAACGATTTGTAAGTAATCTCCTTTATGGACTAATTGCACATCCCTAGTATTCTTCCAATAAACTAAAGTGTGCCACATGCTTTACTTGAGTCTGAGCTTATGTGATAATTCCATTGCATATTCCCTCAAAGTGTCACATCCAGCCATTTGTGTGAGTTGACTGATTTAAAGCACATTGTCAGTCTTTGCACCACTTTGAAATCTTACCAAGGTCTGACTGAATATTTGTGTGGCTTCCTTCAGATAGAACTTTATTGCAGGTAACTGTATCATCTGTGAAAGCTTGAGGTTACTATTAATATTGGTGCAAGATATTAATGAGTCCACCAGAAAAAATGTATACACTCATTGTCAGGATCTATCGAGATATTGGTATTGTCATTTGATTTGAGCTACGAGTGTGTTGTAGAATGGTCTTTGGCTCAACAGTTGTTACTACTTTCATCTCAGTATTGAGAAAAAACAAGATGGCTGGAGCACACTTGATGTTCGAGCAGTGAAAAAGTATTGTGAGGTGGTTCTTTATGTTTGATGATAATAATAATCAGTGCAACATCAGTGGAAGTGGGAGTTTGAAACAGAACCACCAACCCGCTTAACAATTAAACACATCATTCAAAAGTCTGAATTGTATGGAATGATTTGTGATATTCATAAAGGAAGATCAGGAAGATAGTGTACAGCTACAAATTCTGCTTTGTTGGCTCTCGTGTTGGAAACTTTTATTTATTCTCCACAGATGTCTGCTACACAATGTGCACATGAAGTGGGAGTTAGCAGTACAAGTCTATGAAGAATTCTGAAAGCTGCAAAGTGGAAAGTTTACAGTCCACGATTATTGCACGTGATGACAGTCCTGATCGCCAAATGCAATTCTGCGAATGGTATCAGCAAATGGTAACTGCTGAGGAATAATTTGTGACGAAGGTAGTGTGGAGTGACGAGGCACAATTTAAACTTAATGGAACTTTGAATCGGCATGCCAGTGTGTATTGGGCACTGGAAAACGCTCATGTTTATATGGATGAAGTGGTCAAACTACCAGGGGTTCATGTGTGATGTGGAGTATCATCTAGGGGCTTAGTAGGACCCTTTTTCTTTGATGCTACTGTCACTGGAAAAGTGGACCTGGAAATGTTATACACATCAATTTTGCCAGGTATATGTGCACTTTATGGAGCTGATGAAGAGGTCTTCCACCAACAGGATGAGGCGCCACCAAACTACCAGCTTGCCGTACGAGCCTTCCTGGATGACAATTTTCTGGGACATTGGATTGGATGAAGAGGGCCAGTTGAGTTCCCTCCATGGTCACCAGATCTAACATCTATGGACTTTTACTTGTGGGAAACTGTAAAAGATAACGCCTGTCAATGTAAACCACGCACGTTGAATGAACTTCGCCCAGTACATTATAGTGACGTGCAGTGATCTCCACTGTAACATTGACTGACATTGTTGCTGTGACCGCTCGTTGTTCTGTTATGTGTATAGCTGCCAACAGTGAACATTTTGAACATTTAAAGAAATCGTGCTAAACTGAAGGTTGTACAACTTGTGTGATCAATTATTAAATGTAAAATAAACACATAAGTAATACTTTTTGTTCCTTAAAGTGTGCATACATTTTTGTGGCGGACTCTGTATACAACATGAACAGCAAGGGTTCCCACACACTTCCTTGGGGTATACTTGAAGTTACTTCTACATCACTTGATTATTTTTCATCCAAAAAAACTTGCTGCGTCTTCCCTATCAAAAAATGCTCAATTTGGTTACAAATATTGGTTGATACACCATATGGCAGTACCATGATAACTTAGTATGGAGTCAAATGCTTCTTGAAAACTAAGAAGTACTGCATCTACTTGACTATCTTGGCCTGTGGCAGTCAGCCAGTCACCTGAAAAAAAGTGTAAGTTGGGTTTCACATTAGCATTGTGTACTACTGTCTAGTGTTGTTGTTGCCACTTTCTTCAGCCCAAAGACAGGTTTGATACAGCTGCCCATGCTACTCTATCCTGTGCAAGCCTCTTCATCTCTGAGTAACTACTGCAACCTACATCCCTCTGAATCTGCTTACTTTATTCATCTCTTGGTTTTCCTTCTACTATTTTTACCCCCCTGCTTCCCTCCAGCACAAAATTGGGGATCCCTTGACGCCTCAGAATGTGTCCCTTCTTTTAAACAGGTTTTACCACAAATTTTTCTTCTCCCCAATTCTATTCCCTACCTTCTCATTAGTTACGTGATCTACCTATCTAACCTTCAGCAATCTTCTGTGGCACCATGTTTCAAAAGCTTCTATTCTCTTCTTGTGTAAACTGATTATCATCCATGTTTCACTTCCATATAAGACCACACTCCATGCAAATATTTTCAGAATGGAGTTAATGACACTTAAATCTATACTAGATGTTAACAAATTTCTCTACTTCAGAAATGCTTTTCTTGCCATATCCGGTCTACATTTTACATCCTCCCTACTTCAACTATCATCAGTTATTTTGCTTCCCAAATAGCAAAACTCATTTACTTCTGTAAATGTCTCATTTCCTCCTTTTGCTTTTGTTGATGTTCATCTTATATCCTCTTTTTAAGGTAGTGTCCATTCTGTTCAATTGCTCTTCCAAGTCCTTTGCTGTCTCAGACAGAATTACAATGTCAGCAGCAAACCTTGAAGTTTTTATTCCTTCTCCCTGAACTTTAATTCCTACTCCAAATTTTTCTTTTGTTTCCATTACTGCTTGCTTAATAAACAGACTGAATAACATCGGGAATAAGGTACAACCCTGTCTTGCTCCCTTATCGACCACTGCTTCCCTTTTGTGCCCCTTGACTCTTATAACTGCCATCTGGTTTCTGTACGATTTGTAAATAGCCTTTTGCTCCCTGTATTTTACACCTGCCACCTATAGAATTTGAAAGAGAGTATGCCAATCAACACTGTTGAAAGCTTTCTCTAAGTCTACAAGTGCTATAAATGTAGATTTGCCTTTCCTTAACCTATCTCCTATGAGAAGTCATAGGGTCAGTATTACCATCGCGTGTTCCTCTGGAATCCAGACTGATTTTCCTCGAGGTCAGCTTCTACCAGTTTTTACATTCGTGTGTGAAGGATTCATGTTAGTATTTTGCAGCTGTGACTTATTAAACTGATAGATTGATAATTTTTACACCTGTAAATACCTGCTGTCTTTGGAATTGGTATTATTGTACTTTTCTTGAAGTCGGAGGGTATTTTGCCTGTCTCATACATATTGGTCACCAGAATGGAAGAGTTTTGTCATGACTGGCTCTCCCACAGCTCAATAGCTCTAACGGAATGTTGTCTGCTTCTGGGTCCTTGTTTTGACTTAAGTCTTTCAGTGCTTCATCAAATTCTTCATCCAGTATCATATCTCCCTTCTCATCTTTCTCTGTGTCCTCTTCCATTTCCATACCATTGCCCTCAAGTACATCTCCCTTGTACATAGATCCTCTGTATACTCCTTCTACCATACTGCTTTCCCTTCTTTACTTAGGACTCATTTTCCATCTGAGCTCTTCATATTCATGGTTCCTATTTCTCCAAAGATCTTTTTGATTTTCCTGTGGGAGTATTTATCTTACCCATAGTGATATGTGCTTCTGCGTTCTTACATTTGTCTTCTAGCTATTCCTGCTTAGCCATTTTGCACTTCCTGTCGATCTCATTTTTTAGACATTTGTATTCCCTTTGGCCTGCTTAATTTATTGCACATTTATATTTTCTCCTTTATCGATTAAATTCAATGTATCTTGTGTTACCCAAGGATTTCTACTTGACCTCGTATTTTTATGTACTTGATCATCTGCTGCCTTCTCTACTTCATATCTCAAAGCTACTCATTCTTCTTCTAAGGTGTTCTTTTCCCCTGTTCTTGTAATGATTCCCTAATGCTCCCTCAGAAACCCTCTACAACTTCTGGTTCTTTCAGTCTATCCAGGTCCCATCTCCTTAAATTCCTGTCTTTTTGCAGCTTCTTTAGTTTTAATCTGCCCCAATAAATTGTGATCAGAGTCCACATTAGCTCTGGAAACGTCTTAAAGTTAAAAATCTACTTTCTAAATATCTGTCCATCCATTATATAATCAATCTGAAACCTTCCAGTGTCTGCAGGTCACTTCCACATATATACAACCTTCTCTCATGGTTCTTAAACCAAGTGTCAGCTATGATTAAATCATGCTCTGATTATAATTCTGTCAGGCAGTTTTCTCTTTCATTCCTTTCCCCCAGCTCATACTCACCTACTACTTTTCCTTCACTTTCTGTTCTTGCTATCGAATTACAGTTTCCCATGACTATTAAATTATCAGAGTCCACAACTATTTGGATAATTTCTTTTACCTCATCATACATTTCGTAAATCTCCTCCTCATCTGTGGAACTAGTTGGCATATAAATGTGTACTACTGTGGTGGGTGTGGGCTTCGTACCTATCTTGGCTACAATAATGTTTTCACTATGCTGTTCATAGTAGCTGACCAGTGTCCGTGTTTTCTCAGTCATTATTAAACCTACTCTTCTGCTCTTGCATTATTGTCATCTGATTTTGTATTTATAACCCTGTATTCACCTGACCAGAAGTTGGGTTCCCCCTTCCACCAAATTTCACTAATTCCCACTATATTTAACTTTAACCTATTCATTTCCCTTTTTAAATTTTCTAACCTACCTGCCTGATTAAGTGATCTGACATGCCATGCTCCGATCCGTTAGAACACCAGCTTTGTTTCTCCTGATAATGATGTCGTCCTGAGTAGACCCCCGCCCAGAGGTCTGAATGGGGCATTTTTTTACCTCTGGAATATTTTACCCAAGAGGATGCCATCCTCATTTAGCCATACAGTAAAGCTACATGCCCTCGGGAAAAATTACAGCTGTAGTTTCCGCTTGATTTCAACTGTTAGCAGTACCAGCACAGCAAAGCTGTTTCAGTTGAAGTTACAAGACCAGATCAGTCAATCATTCAGAGTGTTGCCCCTGCAACTGCTGAAAAATCTGCTGTCCACCCTCTTCAAGAACCACACATTTTTCTGGTCTTTCAACAGATACCCTTCCATTGTGGTTGCACCTATGGTACGGTTGTCTGTATTGCTGAAGCACGCAAGCTTCCTCACAAGTGCCAATGTCAATGGTTCAAGGTCTAGTGACTGCCATTTATTCCTGTAGAAAGAGAGTTGCAGTGCAACCACTTTTCGAGAAGAAAATTGCCACTATTAATTTGTGACACTTCACATTCTTTCATGGATATTGATTGGTTAAAATCAACACTTAATCAATACATATTTTCTACACTGAACTTGTAACTCCAGATTTCAACACCAGCAATAATGTTGGCAATTTTTAAAAGTCTCTATCTTATACAGGGTGTTAAAAAATTGTTAATTATTTTGAGAAGTCAAAAAAATAAAAAGCAGTCCATTAAATATGAATCTGAAAATGCAATTTTTTTTAGGTCTGGGAATTTCTTAACAATAGGTAGTAAAACACTTCTGTTTGTCATTATGTGCACAGTGGTTGAATTGGCACTGGGTTAGCAGTGTGATTTGATGTCTTTCTCTTTCACAATATTTCAGGTACACATTAGTCTACAGGGGATTTGATTTCATTCATGTTTGTCTTCTGTTACTGTAGTACAATATATTGTTCACAACTCTGGGTAAGTGTCACAGTGTCTTGTCTACTCACTGGGAGTATTTTACATTTGTGTTTTCTATTAAAATGCTGTTTGTACATATGAATTACTCAGAAAACTTTATTATTTGTTGCCCACCACTTATTAGCAATTGGAGGCTGCCGCTTCACAAGTGATACAGCAGGTATGATTTTGTGCTATGGTTTAGCAAATGGAAGTAACCAGTGAGGGCGAAACCCTCTCCATTCAAAAATACCCATGTGGCAGAATGCTTTATGGTAAGCCATTTGGCTGACTTTTGTAGTGTCTTAAGATTACAGATTCTTTTGAACTTCAAAAGGTAAACAGTAGAAGGCCTCCTTCATTTGGCTAGCCTGTAATGGGGGAACATGTGCTGCATTTGTTGAACAAAAGTTCTGGAACCAATGTGTGACGATTGCAATTGAATGCATGACTCAGTGACTCATCCTGTTGTCTGAGAGGTATTTCTGAACAATTACTGTTCTTCGAAGAATGTGAGATTCTTTACACTGAAGGGCAGACAGATGCATTGACAGAGATGGGTTTAATGATGAGTACCTCCTATTAACAAGCTTTGTGAATGGACATCACAATGACACCTTCCCCGATGAAAAAGTGTTTGCATGACAGAAAGTATGCACTCTGGAGTACTACCACCTCTCAGAATACTCGACAAATTTTTCACTGTCCTTTTCGACTTATATCTGCTAATTTTGAATCAATCTTATTTGCTTCTGACCAATTGCGATGTTAGCAGGATTATTTTCCAACAGTATACAGCATTAGAATGTAGCACATAATTTTCATTTAAAAAAATAATACCATTGTTTGATACAGATGCTTGTTCACTCATCAGTGAAGTATCCATAAGGATGAAATTTCCTTTTCTTACAGGTAATCATGCAGGATTTTCAAATACGACTCCATTGTTATTTTGTACAATTTTGTCTGCAGCAATATTGTTTTTCTCTAGTGATATAGGTGCAGAAGGGAAGTATTTTCAGCCCTTAGAGCCATAATAATAAGTGTAGGAAGCAAATTGTACAAAATACTGGTGAAATATGTCATTGTCAGTTGTAATTCTAGGATATACAGTGGGCTCTCTCAAAACTTCTGTAGTGCATCTTGTACAACTGTGGCCTTGGCATCTGTAAATGAAATTATTCTTGATCATATCATTTGCCTTTATGGAAGAATAAAATAATCCGCATTCCTGACCTTAGAGGATTTTAGTTTGTTCAACTAAAAGGATATACACTCCTGGAAATTGAAATAAGAACACCGTGAATTTATTGTCCCAGGAAGGGGAAACTTATTGACACATTCCTGGGGTCAGATACATCACATGATCACACTGACAGAACCACAGGCACATAGACACAGGCAACAGAGCATGCACAATGTCAGCACTAGTACAGTGTATATCCACCTTTCGCAGCAATGCAGGCTGCTATTCTCCCATGGAGACGATCGTAGAGATGCTGGATGTAGTCCTGTGGAACGGCTTGCCATGCCATTTCCACCTGGCACCTCAGTTGGACCAGCGTTCGTGCTGGACGTGCAGACAGCGTGAGACGACGCTTCATCCAGTCCCAAACATGCTCAATGGGGGACAAAACCGGAGATCTTGCTGGCCAGGGTAGTTGACTTACACCTTCTAGAGCACGTTGGGTGGCACGGGATACATGCGGACGTGCATTGTCCTGTTGGAACAGCAAGTTCCCTTGCCGGTCTAGGAATGGTGGAACGATGGGTTCGATGACGGTTTGGATGTACTGTGCACTATTCAGTGTCCCCTCGACGATCACCAGAGGTGTACGGCCAGTGTAGGAGATCGCTCCCCACACCATGATGCCGGGTGTTGGCCCTGTGTGCCTCGGTCGTATGCAGTCCTGATTGTGGCGCTCACCTGCACGGCGCCAAACACACATACGACCATCATTGGCACCAAGGCAGAAGCGACTCTCATCGCTGAAGACGACATGTCTCCATTCGTCCCTCCATTCACGCCTGTCGCAACACTACTGGAGGCGGGCTGCACGATGTTGGGGCGTGAGCGGAAGACGGCCTAACGGTGTGCGGGACCGTAGCCCAGCTTCATGGAGACGGTTGCGAATGGTCCTCGCCGATACCCCAGGAGCAACAGTGTCCCTAATTTGCTGGGAAGTGGCGGTGCGGTCCCCTACGGTCTTGGCGTGCATCCGTGCGTCGCTGCGGTCCGGTCCCAGGTCGACGGGCACGTGCACCGTCCGCCGACCACTGGCGACAACATCCATGTACTGTGGAGACCTCACGCCCCACGTGTTGAGCAATTCGGCGGTACGTCCACCCGGCCTCCCGCACGCCCACTATACGCCCTCGCTCAAAGTCCGTCAACTGCACATACGGTTCACGTCCACGCTGTCGCGGCATGCTACCAGTGTTAAAGACTGCGATGGAGTTCCGTATGCCACGGCAAACTCGCTGACACTGACGGCGGCGGTGCACAAATGCTGCTCAGCTAGCGCCATTCAACGGCCAACACAGCGGTTCCTGGTGTGTCCGCTGTGCCGTGCGTGTGATCATTGCTTGTACAGCCCTCTCGCAGTGTCCAGAGCAAGTATGGTGGGTCTGACACACCGGTGTCAATGTGTTCTTTTTTCCATTTCAGGAGTGTAGAACAACAAATGCAACACAAAGTGTGGAAGAAGCTCGTCATTGTGAGGTGAATACAATACCACAAGATTTACTGTGGTATTCCATGTTAGACTTCAAAATAATAGTGCAGTAGTAAATGAGCATCAGTATCCTATTAAGTTGTTCTATAAAGAATAGTTAATTCTTTGTTTTAGTAAACAATCACCTCAATTAAAATAATGCAAAAGACTTAACATAAAAAAATAATTATGCGGCCTCATTTAATGGACCTTCATATCTACATGTAAGATGCTATATTTTACTTATAAGTGGGTAATAATAATCGTGCAGATGTGCCACCTAATTGCTTTGGGAGTGAAGGGACAATAACATTGATGATGTATACAGACTATGGTCACTAGGTTTGTTTTAATAACTAAATATTTTGGGTGGAGCTGTGGCATACAGTCATCTTAACTAGTGAGGAATATAGCAAATTCAGAATACCGAAAGAGATTTTAAACACAGCTGTTCTCATATCTCCTCTGCAAAAGTGTCTGCCAACCACCTGTTGAGCCATGTTGTCAGTGTGCCCTGCTGATCCTTGTCTAAAGTGAAATGACCATCCAACCATTTCTTCGTGATCAGTTTAAGAAGTTGAAGTAGCATCAGATTGGGTACTGTCATGTAATGGAATAAGATAGAAGCCTCTTTATTCTGAATGACTTTCTGCTGTACTTGCAATGTTTCACAATGTGCAGTCACACTAGTTGTCCTGCCTGACAGTATGAGTTCAACTAACCAAAGATTTGTAATCATAAACATTTTGCTGCTACATGTTCACTGAGAGTTTTCTGCTAAATGTTCGCTGAAAGTTTTCAGATTGTTTGGGGGAGTGAGTATGCATCCACTATTTTGTCCAAGAACTTTTGAAAGAACTCCATGGTTCATCATCTGTCACACATATATGTTCAGTAAGTCTTTGCCTTTTCCCTTGTTCCACAGCCGGAATTTTAACACCATCACCTATCAGCTAAGTTATATTGTCAATCAACATTTAGGGTGCCCACTGTGCACAAAGTTGACAATATCCAAGCTTCTTCATAATGGTGCTGTCTTTGAAATTTCTGGGAGTTCATAATTGTAAGTGTGTCTCAAACTGCTTGAACTGTTTGCTTATTAAAGACTTCTTTCTTTCATCACCTTCAACATTCCTGCTTATCTTAAATGAAGAAGAAGAAGAAGATGATGATGATCCTGCACCACTCTCTCATTGTTGTAAAATTGTGGCCATGCTCATTGTAAGATGAATTTTTGTCTCATTATTCTTCTCCACTAGAACTTGTCAGAAGAGTTGACAGTATGCACTGTGTTTATTTGCTCTGATTATGCACTTGTTCCAGCACTTTTTCCAAGCTTGGAAGCACTTCTGGAACTTTTCATTAGGCTGTTCAGCTCTGTCAGCAATTCTGTTTTTATCTCACCAAAAGTGGGAAAATTATGTCTCTTCGTGGTTCTCTTCAGCCTCGGGAACAGAAGGATTTGCAGGGGCCCATGTCCTGTGGATATGGTGGCTGGGGCAACATGATGATGATGTTGTTGTTGTTGTTGTTGTTAAGTGGGAGCATTTCTGGGAGACAATTTCCATGAGTGGTTTTGCGACATTTCCGATTGTCTTCTGTAGATTGCTTCATGCAGCTGGCACATAACTTCCAGGTACTGTTATTTCTTATTAACTATACAGCCATAAGATAGGAACTCATGATGCCCTACCCTACTATAATTGACCTACAATGAGGAGAAGAACCTTCATATGTGATAAAACTTATCTATATTTCTTTCTCACTTCTTCTTCTTTTTGCTGTCTCGGCTCTTCAAGCAGATTCCATTGAGGGAGTTGGACCTTATTTTTGTTTCAATGTTATACCCATATTTTGTCTCCTTCTTTAGAAAACGTGAATCTTCTTCAACTTCATTTGGCAATTCCTGACAATGTCTGCACGATGCTGTGTTTCCAGAACAATTATTCCTCAATGTCTTCAGTAATTGGTATGCTAGGGCATCCACGACAGTCATAGTCTACAACGTCTTTTCAACCCTCTTTGAAAAATTTATACCACTCATAAACTCTTTGTCTTGTTCATAGCAGATTTGCCTATAGTCACAGTCAACAGTCTGAATCCAGTGCTGTACATATTCAGTTTTTGAAGCAAAATGTACACTCCTGGAAATGGAAAAAAGAACACATTGACACCGGTGTGTCAGACCCACCATACTTGCTCTGGACACTGCGAGAGGGCTGTACAATCAATTATCACACGCACGGCACAGCGGACACACCAGGAACCGCGGTGTTGGCCGTCGAATGGCGCTAGCTGCGCAGCATTTGTGCACCGCCGCCGTCAGTGTCAGCCAGTTTGCCGTGGCATACGGAGCTCTATCGCAGTCTTTAACACTGGTAGCATGCCGCGACAGCGTGGACGTGAACCGTATGTGCAGTTGACGGACTTTGAGTGAGGGCGTATAGTGGGCATGCGGGAGGCCGGGTGGACGTACCACCGAATTGCTCAACACGTGGGGCGTGAGGTCTCCACAGTACATCGATGTTGTCGCCAGTGGTCGGCGGAAGGTGCATGTGCCCGTCGACCTGGGACCGGACCGCAGCAACGCACGGATGCACGCCAAGACCATAGGATCCTACGCAGTGCCGTAGGGGACCGCACCGCCACTTCCCAGCAAATTAGGGACACTGTTGCTCCTGGGGTATCGGCGAGGAGCATTCGCAACCGTCTCCATGAAGCTGGGCTACGGTCCCGCACACCGTTAGGCCGTCTTCCGCTCACGCCCCAACATTGTGCAGCCCGCCTCCAGTGGTGTCGCGACAGGCGTGAATGGAGGGACGAATGGAGACGTGTCGTCTTCAGCAATGAGAGTCGCTTCTGCCTTGGTGCCAATGATGGTCGTATGTGTGTTTGGCGCCGTGCAGGTGAGCGCCACAATCAGGACTGCATACGACCGAGGCACACAGGGCCAACACCCGGCATCATGATGTGGGGAGCGATCTCCTACACTGGCCGTACACCTCTGGTGATCGTCGAGGGAACACTGAATAGTGCACGGTACATCCAAACCGTCATCGAACCCATCGTTCTACCATTCCTAGACCAGCAAGGGAACTTGCTGTTCCAACAGGACAATGCACGTCCACATGTATCCCGTGCCACCCAACATACTCTAGAAGGTGTAAGTCAACTACCCTGGCCAGCAAGATCTCCGGATCTGTCCCCCATTGAGCATGTTTGGGACTGGATGAAGCGTCGTCTCACACGGTCTGCACGTCCAGCACGAACGCTGGTCCAACTGAGGCGCCAGGTGGAAATGGCATGGCAAGCCGTTCCACAGGACTACATCCAGCATCTCTACGATCGTCTCCATGGGAGAATAGCAGCCTGCATTGCTGCGAGAGGTGGATATACACTGTACTAGTGCCGACATTGTGCATGCTCTGTTGCCTGTGTCTATGTGCCTGTGGTTCTGTCAGTGTGATCATGTGATGTATCTGCCCCCAGGAATGTGTCAATAAAGTTTCCCCTTCCTGGGACAATGAATTCACGGTGTTCTTATTTCAATTTCCAGGAGTGTAATACAGACTTTTTGAGATATCTTTTTATAAAATAAAGATTCACTGACTGCTTGAAAACACATATAGCCTTTTCAACAAACTAAATATTCAACACAGCTGAAAATGTAAACACACATCAGGAATCAATAAAATTAACGACATTTTGGTCCCTATCACAAGTGACCTACTTTATGGTGTATTTGTTAACATGCTGCAGAAGCCTACATTTACTTACATCAGGAACATATGTACCAACAAGATAAAAAGTTTTGAAAATTGGACATATTAATTTTTGATAACATCTTATATATGCAAAATAAAATCCAAGTGTTAAAATTTAATAATTTACATTAAATGTGAAAGTCAGGTGCACGCAAATGGCTAAAAATGCAAGAAACAGTAAAGTTATTAGCAAAGGGACTGAGCCTATCCTTAGAAGTACAATGACGAGCATTATTACTTCTGTATTTGGGTTACATGCCTACTATTTATTTATTTATTGTTCTGTGGGACCAAATTAAGGAGAAGTCTCCATGGTCATGGAACGAGTCAATACATGAAATTATAACACGATATTAAAAACAGATAAAATGAAATATAAAAAAACAATATTCAGGTGACAAGTCGTACATTTAAATAAAGAAAATCAACAATGTAACACTGGAATTTGCTTAATTTTTTAGCTCTTCCAGGAGCTCCTCAACAGAATAGAATGAGTGAGCCATGAGGAAACTCTTCAGTTTAGACTTAAAAGAGTTTGGGCTACCGCTAAGATTTTTGAGTTCTTGTGGTAGCTTATTGAAAATGGATGCAGCAGAATACTGCACTCCTTTTTGCACAAGAGTCAAGGAAGTGCATTCCACATGCAGATTGGATTTCTGCCTAGTATTAACTGCTGCTAACTCTTGGGAATAGGCTAATATTGCTTACAACAAATGACATTAAAGAAAATATACACTGTGAGGGCAATGTCAGAATTCCCAAACTATTGAATAGGGGTCAACAAGAGGTTCTCGAACTTACACCACATATAGCTCGAACAACCGTTTTTGAGCCAAAAATACCCTTTTTGAATCAGAAGAGTTACCCCAAAAAATAATACCATGTGACATAAGCGTATGAAAATATGCGAAGTAGACTACTTTTCGTGTTAAAGTGTCACTTATTTCAGATACTGTTCTAATGGTAAATAAAGCAGCATTTAGTTTCTGAACAAGATCCTGAACATGGGATTTCCGCAACAGCTTACTATCTTGAACTGTTCCATCTCGCTTATAATATGCCCATTCTGTCTGATCAAAATATCGGTTCTTGTTGACTTGTGAGTTAGAAACTGTAAAAACTGAGTCTTACTGTGATTTAGCATCAAATTATTTTCCACAAGCCATGAACTTATTTTGTGAACTACGTTATATGATACTGTTTCAATATTACACACAAGATCCTTCACTATCAAGCTGATGTCATCAGCAAACAGAAATATTTTTGAATCACCTGTAATACTAGAAGGCATATCATTTATATAAATAAGAAACAGCAGTGGCCCCAGCACCGACCCTTGGGGAACGCCCCACTTAACAATGCCCCATTGGGACTGAACATCACTACCACTCTCAATACCTTCTGCTTTCTGTTCATAAAGTAAGAGGCGAACCAATTGTAAGCTACTCCCCTTACTCCATAATGGTCCAACTTCTGCAGTAATATTTTGTGGTCAACACAGTCAAAAGACTTCGTTAAATCAAAGAAAACACCTAGCGTTCGCAACCTTTTATTTAATCCGTCCAAAACCTCACAGAGAAAAGAGAATATAGCATTTTCAGTTGTTAAACCATTTCTAAAACCAAACTGAACATTTGACAGCAAATTATGTGAATTTAAATGCTCCAGTAACCTTGTATATACAACCTTCTCAATAAATTTAGCAAACATCGATGGCATAGAAATAGGTCTATAATTGTCAACATTTTCCCTGTCTCCCTTTTTAGAAGGTGGCTTCACTACCGAGTACTTTAATCGGTCGGGAAACCGACCACTCCTAAAGGAAAAGTTACAGATATGGCTAAGTACTGGGCTAACATACATAGAACAATACTTCAGTATTCTGCTAGATACCCCATCATATCCATGAGAGTTCTTGGTCTTTGGTGATTTAATTATTAACTCAATCTCCCTCTTGTCAGTATCATGGAGGAGCATTTCAGGTAATGGTCTCGGAACACTTTTTTCTACGAGCGCTATATGATTCCCTGTTGGGACTAGGTTTCTATTTAGCTCACCTGCTATATTCAGAAAGTGATTATTAAATACCGCACCATGTATGTTACTTATCAGTAACACAGACATTCTCACTACGTACTGATTCTATATCCTCGACCAGTCTCTGCAGACCAGCCACTCCCTTTACGACTGACCATATGGTTTTAATTTTGTCCTAAGACTTAGCTATTCTATCTGCATACCACATACTTTTTGCCTTCCTAGTAACTTTTTAAGCACCTTACAATACTGTTTGTAATGGGCTGCTGCATTTAGATTTTGACGGTTTCTAACGTTTTGATATTATTGCCACTTTGTTCTACAGGCTGCCTGTTTGTGCTAGTACCCTGTTTTGAACATTCTAATGGAAAGCAACTTTCAAAGAGCATGAGAAAAGTCTTGAGGAAAGCAATATATTTATCGTCTACTGTATGAGCACTATAAACATCTTACCACTCTTGTTCCTTGGTAAGGTTTACAAAGGTCTGTACAGCAACTGGATCAGCTTTTCTAAACAGCTGATGTGTTGCAGCACAAAAATCTTTTAGAGTTAAAATTTGTGCATCATGATCTGAAAGGCCATTCACCTTTTTGCTAACAGAATGCCCTTCTAGTAATGAGGAATGAAGAAATATGTTGTCTGTGGTTGTTCTACTGTTCCCTTGCATTCTCGTTGGAAAGAACACGGTTTGCATAAGATTATATGAATTAAGGAGGTCGACCAGCATCCTCTTCCTTGCACAATCACTTATACAATTAATATTGAAGTCACCACATATAACTAACTTTTTGTATTTCCTATAAAGTGAACCAAGAACCTCCTCTAGCTTTAGCAAGAATGTTGTGAAATCGGAGTCTGGGGATCTATAAGTAACAATACTTAGAAGTTTAGCTCCGTTAAATTTAACCACACCTGCACAACATTCAAACACCTTTTCAGTGCAGTACTTTGAAACCTACAACGTGAAGTGCCCTTCACATAGGGGCACTTTGAACTGTTTTGAGCAATTATTTCCACCATCAGCCAATGAAATTTAATCTCATTCCAGGCAAAGTGCCATAAAGAATGCTGGGTGAGGATAACTGCTATTATCCGGTCTGTTCGAACAGCCATAATTTGGTGGCAACATACACTCCTGGAAATGGAAAAAAGAACACATTGACACCGGTGTGTCAGACCCACCATACTTGCTCTGGACACTGCGAGAGGGCTGTACAAGCAATGATCACACGCACGGCACAGCGGACACACCAGGAACCGCGGTGTTGGCCGTCGAATGGCGCTAGCTGCGCAGCATTTGTGCACCGCCGCCGTCAGTGTCAGCCAGTTTGCCGTGGCATACGGAGCTCCATCGCAGTCTTTAACACTGGTAGCATGCCGCGACAGCGTGGACGTGAACCGTATGTGCAGTTGACGGACTTTGAGCGAGGGCGTATAGTGGGCATTCAGGAGGCCGAGTGGACGTACCGCCGAATTGCTCAACACGTGGGGCGTGAGATCTCCACAGTACATCGATGTTGTCGCCAGTGGTCGGCGGAAGGTGCACGTGCCCGTCGACCTGGGACCGGACCGCAGCAACGCACGGATGCACTCCAAGACCGTAGGATCCTACGCAGTGCCGTAGGGGACCGCACCGCCACTTCCCAGCAAATTAGGGACGCTGTTGCTCCTGGGGTATCGGCGAGGACCATTCGCAACCGTCTCCATGAAGCTGGGCTACGGTCCCGCACACCGTTAGGCCGTCTTCCGCTCACGACCCAACATCGTGCAGCCCGCATCCAGTGGTGTCGCGACAGGTGTGAATGGAGGGACGAATGGAGACGTGTCGTCTTCAGCGATGAGAGTCGCTTCTGCCTTGGTGCCAATGATGGTCGTATGCGTGTTTGGCGCCGTGCAGGTGAGCGCCACAATCAGGACTGCGTACGACCGAGGCACACAGGACCAACACCCGGCATCATGGTGTGGGGAGCGATCTCCTACACTGGCCGTACACCTCTGGTGATCGTCGAGGGGACACTGAATAGTGCACGGTACATCCAAACTGTCATCGAACCCATCGTTCTACCATTCCTAGACCGGCAAGGGAACTTGTTGTTCCAACAGGACAATGCGCGTCTGCATGTATCCCGTGCCACCCAACGTGCTATAGAAGGTGTAAGTCAACTACCCTGGCCAGCAAGATCTCCGGATCTGTCCCCCATTGAGCATGTTTGGGACTGGATGAAGCGTCGTCTCACGCGGTCTGCACGTCCAGCACGAACGCTGGTCCAACTGAGGCGCCAGGTGGAAATGGCATGGCAAGCCATTCCACAGGACTACATCCAGCATTTCTACGATCGTCTCCATGGGAGAATAGCAGCCTGCATTGCTGCGAGAGGTGGATATACACTGTACTAGTGCCGACATTGTGCCTGTGGTTCTGTCAGTGTGATCATGTGATGTATCTGACCCCAGGAATGTGTCAATAAAGTTTCCCCTTCCTGGGACAATGAATTCACGGTGTTCTTATTTCAATTTCCAGGAGTGTAGTTTTCTTCAATGTTGACTGCGACAAAACATCGTAAAAGGTAAACAATATGAAAAATGTATCTTCCCATACACACTTCCCTACCTATCTCTGCGCAAATTACCTTCAAAACTACAGCTTCTACAGCACCACATCTCAAATCCTTCGATTCTCTCTTATCTTCTCATGTTCCTCTCCCACAACCACCTCTCTCTTCATAATTCATTACCATACAGTGTTGTGATCCAGATATGCTTCCTCAGAAGCTTATGCTTCAAATTAAGGTCACTGTTTGAAATGAGTATACTTCTTCCGGCCAGGAATGTGCTCTTATGTTATTTTGCTTCCAAGGTAGCAGAATTCCTTCACTTTCTACTTTGTGATTTCAATTTTTACATTAATTTTATCACTGTTCTCATTTCTGCTAATACTCTATTTTGTCATCCTTCAGTTTACTCTCAGTTCGTACTGTGTTTTCTGTAAACTGTTCATTTCAATCAGTATGTATTGTAATTCTGCCTCGCTTCCACTGAGTGATATCATCAGCAAATCTATCATTGATATTCTTTAACCCTGAATTTTAGTCCCACTCTTGAAGCTGTCTTTTATTTCTGTCATTGCTTCTTCGATGTACGGATTGGACAGTAGGATGGAAAGGCTGCTTCATCCTTGGTCTTCCGTTCTGACTGTTCCTTCTTAATTCTCTTATACATATTGTATATTAGCTGTGTGTATAGCTTACACTTGTTTTTCTGAAAAGTTATAACACCTTTGCACTAGTTTACATCATCAAATGCTTTTTCTAGGTCAACAAATCCTATGAAGGTGTCTTGATTTTTCTTAAGTGTTTCTTCCATTATCAAGCTCATCAGAACTGCCTCTCTGGTTCCTACAGGCAAACTGATCTTCATTTAACTGATTCTCAATTTTCTTTTCCATTCTTCATTGATGGATGAGTTGTTAGCTGAACGAAAGCACTCATTACTTCAGGATTATGTGGATGATGTTTTTCCAAATCCCAGATGGTTTGTGTCCAGTCTAATACATTGTACACATCCACATGAATAGTCGATTGGTCGCCACTTCCTCCAAATTCCGAAGTAGTGTTAGCTATGTGTCCTGCCTTATTTGGTAGCAAATCTTCTAAAGCTCTGTTACCTTCTGGGTGTAATACTCGATCACCTGTCATCCATATCAGTACCCAATTCTGTCACACCATCAGACACAGTTCCTCATCCTTGTAGAAGCCTTCAGTGTGCACTTTGCATCTGTCCGCTCTCTCCTCTATGTGTAACAGTGGAAATCCTCTTGCACTCATAACATTGATGCCTTTGGTTTTAATTTCACCCAGAGGTTGTTTTGACTTTTCTATATACTGATCTTTCTTTCAGTGAGTCTGGGTCTGTTGTATTAATCAAAGAGTAAGAACTAGGTTTTGCCTCCCACATTTCATGAAATTTACTTCATGCCAGATGTCATGATGGAAGGTCTCACTGATGAATACAGATGATGGGTATTCAGAAGTCACTTTCCATCTGCATAATTCTTAGGTTGACAGCCAATGCATTCTGAACATCAAAGTCACCAACTTCCTAGAATGTTTAAAACACTTGCCTCACATTGCTTTCATCTGCTGTCTTGAAACATTTAAGAGAAAGTGGCATATAGGTGCTACATACTTTTTATCTGCAGTTTTTCCAGAACAAGGTACCTACACTGATGGAAAAATAAATAATGTAGAGAAACAAAATTTTGGGAACACATTCGCCTAGGTAACATATTTAAGTGATTAACATTGCAAGATCACAGGTTAATGTAAGTGCAAGATAAGCCACTGCAAATGTGAAATTCTGGTACTTTAATTATCCGTGTGACTGCGAGAATGTTGAATGCAAACATGGAAATATGCATGTGCTTTGCTCTATAGATGCCGAATGTCAGTTTGTGAGATAGAGTTTCATGCCTGTTGCACTCGGTCAGTCAATACAGGGACAGTTAATGCTGTTTGTGGATGATGCTGGATTACATCCCATCTTGATTCGAGACGGATCTCATGTAACAAGAGTGCTCCCACTGTCATACAAAATCGCACCCCACACATAACTCCAGATGTAGGTCTACTGTGTCTGGCATGTAGGCAAGTTGGCTTCAGACCCTTAACTGGCATCCTTCTAAGCAACACACAAATATCACACCAAGGCAGAACCAGCTTTTATCAGAAAACACAGTACCTGAACTCTGCAATGCCATGAGAAGTGGTTTAGGGGTCAGGGGAATACATGCTACAGGTTGTCTGGCTGTGAACCGGCCTCGAAGCAACTGAGTTTAACAGTTCGTTGTGTCACTGTGGTGTCAACTGCTACTAAATTTGCTATTGCAGATGCAGTGTGCCAGAGCCGTATGCCGAAGTCAATGGTCTTCACTCTCAGTAAAGCCACGGGCTGTCCTGAGCAGCCCAAACTTCTTGCAACTTGCGACCATACATTTTGGTGACAAAACACTGCCAGCAATCATGTTCAATGGCTACATTCCTACCCAGTCTTTCTGTTATATTGCAAAAGGAACATACTGCTTCTCATAGTCCTGTTACATGACCTCATTTACATTTATATGAATACTCTGCAATTCACATTTAAGTTCTTGGCAGAGGGTTCATCGAACCACAATCATACTATCTCTCTACCATTCCACTCCCGAACAGCGCGTGGGAAAAACGAACACCTAAGCCTTTCTGTTCGATCTCTGATTTCTCTTTATTTTATTTTGGTGGTCATTCCTACCTATGTAGGTTGGGCTCAACAAAATATTTTCGCATTCGGAAGAGAAAGTTGGTGACTGAAATTTCGTAAATAGATCTTGCCGCGACGAAAAACGTCTTGGCTTTAATGACTTCCATCCCAACTCACGTATCATATCTGCCACACTCTCTCCCCTATTACGTGAAAATACAAAGTGAGCTGCCCTTTTTTGCACCCTTTCAATGTCCTCCGTCAATCCCACCTGGTAAGGATCCCACACTGCACAGCAATATTCTAACAGAGGACGAACAAGTGTAGTGTAAACTGTCTCTTTAGTGGACTTGTTGCACCTTCTAAGTGTCCTGCCAATGAAACGCAACCTTTGGCTCACCCACAATATTATCTATGTGGTCTTTCCAACTGAAGTTGTTTGTAATTTTAACACCCAGGTACTTAGTTGAATTGACAGCCTTGAGAATTGTACTATTTATCGAGTAATCGAATTCCAATGGATTTCTTTTGGAACTCATGTGGATCACCTCACACTTTTCGTTATTTAGTGTCAACTGCCACCTGCCACACCATACAGCAATCTTTTCTAAATTGCTTTGCAACTGATACTGGTCTTCGGATGAACTTACTAGATGAAATTGTCACCCAGGTCATTTATATAGATCAGGAACAGCAGAGGTCCCACGATGCCTCCCTGGGGAACACCTGATATCACTTCAGTTTTACTCGGTGATTTGCCGTCTATTACTACGAACTGCGACCTCCCTGACACGAAATCACGAATCCCACAACTGAGACGTTACCCCATAGGCCCGCAGCTTGATTGAAGTCGCATGTGAGGAACGGTGTCAAAAGCTTTCCGGAAATCTAGAAATACGGAATCAACTTGAGATCCCCTGTCGATAGCGGCCATTACTTTGTGCAAATAAAGAGCTAGCTGCGTTGCACAAGAACGATGTTTTCTGAAACCATGCTGATTACGTATCAATAGATCGTTCCCTTCGAGGTGATTCATAATATCTGAATACAGTATATGCTCCAAAACCCTACTGCAAACCGACGTCAATGATATAGGTCTGTAGTTCGATGGATTACTCCTACTGCCCTTCTTAAACACTGGTGCGACCTGCGCAATTTTCCAATCTGTAGATACAGATCTATTGGTGAGCGAGCGGTTGTATATGATTGCTAAGTAGGGAGCTATTGTATCAGCGTAATCTGAAAGGAACCTAATCGGTATACAATCTGGACCTGAAGACTTGCCCGTATCAAGCGATTTGAATTGCTTCGCAACCCCCTAAGGTATTTAGAAACTCATGCTAGCAACTGTTCATGTTTCAAATTCTGGAATATTCCATTTGTCTTCCCTGGTGAAGGAATTTTGAAAAACTGCGTTCAATAACTCCGCTTTAGCGGCACAGTCATCGGTAACAGTACCATCGGCACTGCGTAGCGAAGGTTTTGACTGCGTCTTGCCGCTTGTGTACTTTACATATGACCAGAATTTCTTCGGATTTTCTACCAAATTTCAAGACAATATTTCGTTGTGGAACCTATTAAAGGCATCTGGCATTGAAGTCCGTACCAAATTTCGCGTGCTTTTTCCGTTGCCTCTGCAACAGTGTTCGGACCTGTTTTGTGTACCATGGGGGATCAGTTCCATCTCTTACCAATTTATGAGGTACGAATCTCTCAATTGCTGTTGCTACTATATCTTTGAATTTGAGCCACATTTCGTCTACATTTGTATAGTCAGTTCAGAAGGAATGGAGATTGTCTCTTAGGAAGACTTCTAGTGACACTTTACCTGCTTTTTTAAATAAAATTATTTTGCATTTGTTTCTGGTTGATTTGGATGAAATGGTATTGGGCCTATCTGCAATGACCTTGTGATCACTAATCCCTGTATCAATCATGATGCTCTCTATTACCTCTGGATTGTTTGTGGCTAAGAGGTCATGTGTGTTTTCGCAACCATTTACAATTCACGTGAGTTTGTGGACCAACTGCTCGAAATAATTTTTGGAGAAAGCATTTAGGACAATCTCGGAAGATGTTTTCTGCCTATCATCGGTTTTGAATAAGTATTTTTGCCAATATATCAAGGGAAGGTTGAAGTCCCCACCAACTATAACCGTATTAGTGGGGTATTTATTTGTTACGAGACTAAAATTTTGTCTGAACTGTTCAGCAACTATATCATTGGAGTCTGGGGGGCGGTAGAAGGAGCCAATTATTAACTTAGTTCGGCTGTTAACTATAACCTCCACCCATACCAATTCGTACAGAGTTTCTACTTCGACTTCATTACAAGATAAACCACTACTGACAGACACAAACACTCTACCACCAATTCTGCCTAATCTATCTTTTCTGAACACCGTCTGAGACTTCGTAAAAATTTCTGCAGAACTTATTTCAGGCTTTAGCCAGCTTTCTGTACCTGTAACGATTTCAGCTTGTGTGCTTTCTATTAGCGCTTGAAGCTCAGGGACTTTCCCAGCACAACTACAACAATTTACAACTACAATTCCGACTGTTCCTTGATCCAAGCACATCCTGTATTTGCCATGCACCCTTTGAGATTGCAGCCCACCCCGTATTTTCCTGAGGAGGCCTTCTAACCTAAAAAACTGCCAGTCCATGCCACACAGCCTCCACTACCTGTGTAGCCGCCAGCTGAGCAGGTCACGATAATGGCACCTCCTTTCTTAACTAACATCAGTTCACTAAATCCAGCCTCAAAGATAGCTAATGCTCATGGCCATTACAGTGTATATTTAAAAGAAACTTGACTTGCAGCCTCATAGCGGCACTACTAGCACTGGCACAAAATTTGAATATATGTCATCTTTCATACATACTTTGGGTCCCTCATGTTGCCAGTTGTTTTACTTGTCACTTGCCATTCTGTTACTGCAACATGTAGCCATTGTCATTTACCATGAAGCTTCACCCTCACATTTGTACTCATAGTGTTGACTCTGTAACTCAAAATACATGGCAGTGGCACTTACCATTGTGTTCCCCCAAGCTGCTCAATTAATATGACCCAATGGAGTTTTTGCCTTGCCTGTATTGCAGCCTCGATGAAAGAGATCCTGGTATTTGTTGAAAATGTTTTTGGAACCCTTGTCAAGACCACGTAGGTAATTTGTCCCGCACTCCCTTGGTGTGAACTTGGGTGTTACAGTCTTTACTAGTTAACAAAGTCTTCATATAATTTTGGGAAACTGAGTTATTTTTTCCCTCTTTCCTTCTTGACATCTTGATGAACTTCTCCACTGAACAATGTTGCTATTGAATCATCTCAGATTGAACATACGCTTCTATAATGGAGATGAGAGTTTTGTGTTGTTTTTCTCTTAGTGTACTGCAACATTTGTAAAAATGTTTTGGTTATGTTCAAGTTTTCCATGTTTTCTTTAGTGTTTAAAGTAAAGTAATGTCAGAACAATTTCTTTGAAAAGGATACGTCTTACATCCTTCCTTAGTGAAATTGTCAACAAGGTATTAAACACTATGGTTCATTTGAAATTGTAGGAATGTTATATAATGAAAAGTGTGTGTGTGTGTGTGTGTGTGTGTGTGTGTGTGTGCGCGCGTGCCCGCGCGTGCGTGTGTGTCAGTGTCAGATAGCAATACTGATACTAAATTGGAACAAATGGCTTAATATATGTGCTGTATGTTTTGGTAATTTTAGATTCACACATCCTCTTGATTCCTCCCAATCTGTGTAAAGCATGAGGAGATGCAAGAAACAAGACACATATCAAACATTTTTTGACCAGTGGTTTCATTAAGAATAAAAACAATGTAATAATACTTTAAAGTCATATACAGTGTACTGACACTGAAAATTCTTAGATAATACATCATAGTAGCAGAAATACTTCGCAAAGCTGCAGAAAGCACCACTGTAGAATAAACATACTCCGAATAATATAAAAATAATGTTTTCCAGCAATGTTTCAATATCTGCAATTTAAAATTAAATAAAATCTCCATATTACATACTATTAACATGTACAAAATACTACCGTACAAGAGCTGATGTTATTAAAGTATTTACAAATATTAGTAATGAAATATAGTAAAGATAAAATATACCATTTCTTTTTCCTCGGATGAAAGTCAAAAAACTTAGTTTCATAGACACACAGTAATTACAATTTATATGGTCATTACTCTATTATCATCACATATACACACACACATATATATATGTATCTATTTTCAAACAATGGAAATTCCATTGTCATTCATACTCATTTCTACATTTGGCTCCAGGTGCACAACATATATGGTCCCTTTAATTTTGACCATGAGTGAATTGAACAACAAATAAAGTGAATGTATTCCGGAACAAAAAGTAAAATATCATTAGCCCTACACTGAAATGTATATATACTCTGGACATAACAGTAACAATAAATTTTATACACTTTTACAGACGTTACAAATTTACAAGTAGATACAAAATATTTTCTGTTTACATATCTCTTTTTCTTTAAGTGTTTTAATGGAATCAGTCTTTTATGCAATAAACTGTACACAAATTCCAGTCAGTACGATTGAATATGAAAATACGCTGGAAAAAAAAAAAAAAAAAAAATTACTATCACTCATAACAGAAATTTAAGCTTTGGTACAGGCTCGTGAGAGTACTCATTCATAACAGGATGTAAACAAACAAAAATTAGCAAAGACAATCACCCACTTGTAGCCGATTGATGTATCATGCATAACAACATGTACCAGCTCAGAGATTTATTGGCTTTGAATAAAAGGAGGTCTGGATCAGAAACTGGTATAGACTGTGTTGTTTCGAATTTCTATGTGCTACACATAAATCAGATTCAAGCTGCCTTTCCAAATTCTTGTTTATAAAATGGTATTTGATTTACATATATTACAGTTAAACTACATTAGCAACAGTGCTCGATTCAATGTATTGTGTATTTCAGTCCACCACAGCAACAGATAAATTATGCACGCTAAACCAGATTTCTTCTTCTTTTTTATTTATTTATTTTTTTTTAATTATTAGTATCAGTACAAGATACTATCTATCTATCCATGTAAGCACCATAATACAACCATATACACTACATAACAAACAGTGAAAAAGACATATACTCAACTGTGTGACAGCACAATACAAGGCAGTTAGAATACAGAAAAATGACGAAACAAAATAACTGACATTGTAACACCAAGGATCAGACAGATCTGCACTTGTTGCGTACAAATTAAAACTAAGTAAAGGTTCCCATTTACCTAAGACAGATAACATTGCTCAAAGTAGTGTAAGGTAATGACTGTTGCGAAAACCAGTAAGTGAAGAATGGGTAAAGACTCTCAAAATCAGTCAGGGAAACTACAGGTTTGTTTTTGTTCACATCCGATTAAATAATTATTAGGTAAGACATACAAAGAATGAGTCTATCAGCAATAATTACTGAAGGACATTAAAGACTGGCCATATAGGATTGTAAAGTCAGAGCCCAGACATCAAATTCCTAAAGCAGTATACACCCCCTTCCAAATCACCTTTGAAGATCAGGAGATTTCCGAGCAGTGTTCAGCAAAAAACATTTGTATTTCATTAATTAATTGATCAGTAGGTAGGAACATCTTGTTATCAGATTGTAGTCATGAAGTCACTAATGTGCATAATTGTTTCTTTTTAAAATGGAAATTTTAATTAGCAAATATTAAATCATAATTGTTTGTAAGACAAATTAAAAGTTGACACAGACACAGAAAATGGATGTTACAAAAAATTAATTTCATATTTGACATTACGCATTTTTATACTGAATTTTAATTCACTGGGAATACTCGCATTTTTGAATGAACAGCAATTAAAAGTAAAATTGTTTTTTTACTAAAAATGTGATTATTTATTAGTTAATTTCCATTGGTTAATAAATATGGAATTTAAAAAGCTAACAACAAATAATCTACCACCTACCTACATTCAAACCTATGACTCTACAATTACAATTCCATTATGCTACGCACTGAGCTACCAACAAATTTGTTAATACAATACAAATGTTTTGTACTTAATTGTGTTCTGAAAATTTCCATTCTTCAAAGGTAATTTATTTGAATTTTCTGAGAACTGAGTCGTACAGCTAAATGAAACTGAGGTACACACTGGCTTTCAAAGCCTATAAGTTGTTGCAATATCTATCATTAAATGGCTGTATGCAGATTATAAGTACGAAGGAAATTGCAGGGGGGGGGGGGGGAGGGGGAGCACTCCCAGAGTCCCCTTGTTTTAATTTTGCTTCCTGAAGGTAAGAATGTAGTAAGTATGATTACAGCACATGAAGATTCAGGACTCCTAGATAGCAATGACTTCACGTTCAAACACATCATTTAAAATTGTACATTTCAAATGGATAGAAATTATTGAAAAACATGGTTGGTTTATATACCATGTCTAATGGCACAGTATCTAAACAGTAACAACAATAATGTGAAAGTCGTACCTGTCTCCCCCTTTTCATTATTTCTCTTATAAGTATGTTCAAGTAATGAAACATGCAAGCCTAGGAAGACTTGTTTGCAAAAATCGTAAAATACGTCAGAGGAATTTGTTTCATTACTCATAAGGTATTTTCCAAGATACTTTGAAGCTGTTCTGTGGAAGAACTACTATTCAATAGAAGAATTCATAGAGGATGAAATGATAATTTGAGCAGTGGGTAATCAAGTGTTACATGTTCTTCTATGTATACAGAACAAATGAGTATTAGTATCCTTTTGTTAACACCAACTGTTCTTACAGTGAAATTTTAGTGCAATTTTGACGTGTCTCCTGTACCTGAATCAAGTTATTTATATTATGTGCAGCACTTCCTTTTAATAGATCAGACGATCATCATCATTTTTTGTACAAAAAAAAAAAAAAAAAAAAAAAAAAAAAAAAAAAAAAAACTTGTCATCATATTCAACAAAAAGGACTTGTGAATGTAGAAACTAAACAAACAGGTAACATTTCTCAGTTTTTAAATTAACACATGCCCATATTTTCCCTGCACTTAAACTATTATTTGTGTTATGGTACGTTCACATTTACTAAGGTACTAAGAAAACATGAAAAGTAAGAATACTATTAGGCTCTTACTAAACTAGAACCACGTTAAGAGACAAGCAACTGGCCCATATAACTGTGCCAGATCAGGGGGGGGGGGGGGGAAGAGCTACTGTGTAGCAGTAAATTCAGGTATAGTACCAAATTATTTTGCTGCATGTATCCTCTGAGAATGCCAGTCATTGACATGAAAGGTGTGTAAGAGAACAGTCACATAAATAATGTATAAATTCAAAAAACAATTACACTGTATAACTGAAGGCCTCAAAATTGTTTTTAACTGTATGCTATAAGATCCCTATTCTCTGTTCTACCTGACATTCCCTGAAGATGGCAGAAATGAAATTTTACTTGTATAGTCACTAATTTACAAACCCAAAATCAGAAGAGGAATTCAGGACTTCACAACACAGAGCATGCAATTCTTGATACCAATTGTAGCACATGCTAATGGAGTTATCTAGGAGGTAATTTTTCCAAGAAGTCTAATTCTATGGCACTTTCAAGCTGACTGATTGATGTAACTGGAGGCTGAGTACGATGCTGACTTAGTGTTGTGAAAAATGGATGCAAATCTTGAAGTGTATCAATGGTGCTGGTTGTGAGAAGCAACTGCCCAGGCTGACGTGTCATTGGTTCCACTGATGTCTGAAACTTTACAAGTTAAAGCAAATTAAAATAGGAAAAACTTCTTCACAATTTTGTATAAATGAAAGGACAGTAACAATTCATCCCTTCTCCCCCAACCTCTCTCTCACTCTCACTCTCTCTCAAACGCACACGCACACACACACACACACACACACACACACACACACACACACACACACACCTGCTGTTGCAAATGAAATTTTGTATGGTAAAGGAAACACTCAAATAATATGAAAGTAAAAAAGCATCTATCATCTTATACACTTGTAGCTCTGTCACTACACAACCAGTAAATTCAACCTCCCCCACCCCCACCTTTCCTGTTCTCTTTTAAGCCAAGTATCAAATACAGTGCAGTGTGTCAGGTACACATTACATTTATAACTAATCATTAGCTAATGCTTCTGATGAGGTAACATGAGCACAATTCTAGGCACTGAATCACACCTTAGCTCAGTCAGAAACCCTTCCCCCCTCCCGCCCCATACACATCCACCATCTTGAAGAACTTGTTCACAATGCAATGAGCATTTAACACACATTAAACTAAACTTTATAATCTAATGCGGACTATTCATATGCTAGATATCTGACTCATTTATTGGAGAGTATGTAGTACCAGCTTAAACCCCCTCCCTCTTTCTTTATTATATTCACAATATTATGACCATTAACACTGATTTTTACACAGTTGTCTGCAAAAAGTTTAGTGTGCTCCCAGTCAAGTGAGCCTTGGAACAAAGCAGGAAACACACACTATACACAAAGTCATTTCAGTGCCTTACTGATAATCACAACCTGATGAAAGTGACTCTAGTAGCAACCTTCCTTCAGCTTGTTGCATTGTATTACAACAGCTTTAATTTAATTACATGGTCATCTCTACAATGGGCTTTCACAAGCCTTTGTTATTATCACATGAAATATGCTAATCCATACTGGGCATACTGCCTCATGTGGTATGATGTCATGTCAGACGTAAACATTGCTCCTGAAGATGCTCCAGAACATGATGACAATTTCTGCGCTCTCTTTCTCACCCGGTACGTCTCCTAGAACTGAGCGACCTCCCTGTTGTCAACAAGATGTGGATTTCATGCCTATTCTTCTCTGTTTTATGAAGACTACCAACTTTTAGTGTTTTAACCAGTACTGTGTTTCAAGTTTTATTTACCATAATTTCATAATGATTATCAAAAATAAGTCTCACATTAGAACATGAGTATATTTCTAATGTGGTTCCATGGAAGACTTTCCCTTCTGTGTTTCATTTACACAATCGGAACAAGAGGGAATCCCATGTGTGCGTTTGTGTCCGTACTCTGCCTATGACACTGCCATTGTGTTTGGTGCTTTGTGTACTGTGAAGAGACAAGTAGAGCTAATTGCACACTGATTAAGGGTTAATGCCACACAGAATCAAGTTACTTTTACACTGAGATAGAGATTCTAACAGAGAAATATATCCCAACTGATTTTAAAAGAGAAACAAATACTAATGTAAAACATTTTGTTTCCAAATGCATGACATCCACATTACTAATTACAAAATACTTGACATTATGACATCTGTGATTTTCAAATCCTCCACATAAAATATTACCACTTATTATCTCGATAAAAAACAAATTGTTGAGATTCTTTGTTCTAGATCAGTGGTTCCCAATCTTTCCTACCAGGTGCTGCCCCCCCCCCCCCCCCATCCCTTTGCAACCCCAGAATATCTATTGCTCCTGTATGTTTATTTTTTTTTTTTTTTACTGTAATCTACAATCAACACTTCGACAAGAGAGAGTTTTCAAAAGCAAAGTAATACAAAACTATTCTGTTTGAAATGGCTTAGTAACCAAGACAGAAATACCTTCATGTCTTCTTAAATTCCTTATGATATCGTTTTCAACTGAACAAGACTTTTCACATCCAACTTTTTATTTTATGTGACGAAAGTCGCAAAAAAAAATTCCAGATCATCAATGAGATCCTTGAAATTGTTTTTATTTAAGCAGCTCCTGAATGTTGGTTTGAAACTAGTTGAAATATACCTAAGGACATTCTCCATGTTCAGGCAACCAAGATGTTTTGTTTTCATGGCTAGTCGAACCCAGCTAACATAGGCATGTAGATGAGGACTGTCGGAGGATTTTTAAGGCGGCTTTTGCCATTAGAGCATTCTGAGGACAAATAAGGAACTTAAGTTTGAACTCTTCTTGAAGCCATTCTAGGCATTGGGACTGACAATGTTCTCCACTCATTGACATGGCAGTGTTGCCTATCCAAAAGTTCACTGAATGAAAAGGCAGTAATGGGAGCATCCAGGTGACACTTTAATAGATGTGTCTTTCACAAGAAGGCCCTCAGGGTGTTCCATTGACCAATTTCATGATGAGCTTAAAATGGCACAAAATGCATATATTATACCTATAGATTTATTTATCCCTAGTCAAGAATTCATCTATGGTATAGAAGGATATATTTTTCAATTTATTTTTAAAAATATTGCTGCTGTCTGTCAGATATTTTATTTCATGTGGTAATTTATCAAAATGTTTTGTAGCAGCATATTTTACCCCTTTCTGTGCTAAAGATAGGTTAAGTAAAGGATAGTGTAAGTCTTTCTTTCTTTCTTTCTTGCATTATAATCATGAATGTCACTGTTGTTTTTAAACTGGTCCCTGTTGTTGAGAACAAATTTTAGTATTGAGCAAATGTACTATGAGGCTATTGTAAGAATTCCTAACCTTTTAAACAGATGCCTACAAGATGTGTGACTATGAGCCCCACACATCATTCTAACTACTTTAATCCATTACTATGGTGTTTTTACCTTGTAGTTTCAAATTCAGGGTCTCAAAGAAGTATGCACGGTATGCTGAGGAAAACAAAGCTGTCATCAGTGATAGAATGATGTAGCTCAGGTTTCCCTCGACTCAAAAGTCTTGTCTCTGATTTCAATTCATACAGCCTGCTGAGCACACTGCCCTTCGTAAGCCACCAGACTTGTTTATGGAAGATTGGTGTTCAGCACACAGGACAACAGAAAAAATGAATATTCACAGCACCTGAATTAATTTTATTAACTACACTGACAGCCACTTTCAGTGAAATGTTCAGTTAGAAGCTAGGGCTTGTCTGCGGATCATACAGTGAAAGCCAATAAGGTTAGGATTTGTTTTCTTTGACAATATTTAGGAAGCCAAAACATGAATCTAAAATGGCTCGTGCTCCAGCAGTACGAATTCCCATAAAGCTGTCCCCAGACAAACAACTATGTTCTTCCTCTTAGAAAACAGTAGTTCTTCTCATCCACAAATCAACAGTATACTATTAAGTGGGTGGCAGGAGGAACAAGACTTCTGGTCAGGTGAATACACTGTTATAAATATGCACTCAAATAACTGTAATGCAGGATTGGGCTTAATAATGAATAAAAAATAGGAACGTGGATAAGATATTACAAACAGCATTATGAACACATTGTCACCAATATAGACGTGAAGCCCACACCCGCAACAGCAGTACAAGCTCTGCAGATGAGGAGGAGATTGAAGAAATGTATGATCAGATAAAAGAAATTATTCGGATAATTATGGGAACCGATAATTTAATAGTCATGAGGGACTGGAATTTGATAGCAGTTGGTTATGAACTACAGAAACTGCAAAAAGACAGGAATTTAAGGAGATGGGACCTGGATAGACTGAAAGAACCAGAAGTTGTAGAGGGTTTCAGAGGGTGCATTAGGGAACGATGACAAGAACAGGGGAAAGGAATACCATAGAAGAAGAATGGGTAGCTCTGAGATATGAAATAGAGACGGCAGCAGAAGAGTAGGTAAAATATAAGGTCTACCAGAAATCTTTGGGTAACACAAGAGATATTGAATTTAATCGATAAAGGAGAAAATATAAAAATGCAATAAATGAAGCAGGCCCAATGTAAGATAAATACTCCTACAGGAAAAATAAAAAAAAAACCTTTGGAGAAAAAGGAACCACCTATATGAATATGAAGAGCTCAGATGGAAAATGAGTCCTAAGCAAAGAAGGGAAAGCAGTACGGTGGAAAAAGTATACAGAGGATCTGTATACAAGGGAAGTGTACTCAAGGGCAATAGTATGGAAATGGAAGAGGACACAGAGAAAGATGAGAAGGGAGATATGATACTGCGTGAAGAATTTGATAAAGCACTGACAGATTTAAGTCAAAACAAGGACCCGGAAGTAGACAACATTCCGTTAGAGCTATTGAGCTGTGGGAGAGCCAGTCATGACAAAACTCTACCATCTGGTGAGCAAGATGTATGAGACAGGCAAAATACCCTCCGACTTCAAGAAAAGAACAATAATACCAATTCCAAAGACAGCAGGTATTGACAGGTGTAAAAATTATCAAACTATCAGTCACAGCTGCAAAATACCAACATGAATCCTTTGTAGACGAATGGAAAAACTGGTAGAAGCTGAACTCGAGGAAGATCAGTCTGGGTTCCGAAGAAAAGTAGGAACACATGAGGCAATACTGATCCTATGACTTCTCATAGGAGATAGGTCAAGGTAAGGCAAATTTAGGAGATAGGTCAAGGTAACGCAAATTTACGTTTATAGCACTTGTAGACTGAGAGAAAGCGTTCAACAATGTTGATTGGAATACTCTCTTTCAAATTCTATAGATGGCAGGCAGGGGTAAAATACAGGGAGGAAAAGATTATTTACAAACTGTACAGAAACCAAATGGCAGTTATAAGAGTCAAGGGGCACGAAAGGGAAGCACTGGTTGAGAAGGGAGTGAGACAGGGTTGTACCTTATCCCCGATGTTATTTGGTCTGTATATTCAGCAAGCAGTAAAGGAAACAAAAGAAAAATTTGGAGTAGGAATTAAAGTCCAGGGAGAATAAATAAAAACTTTAAGGTTTGTCGCTGACATTGTAATTCTGTCCGAGACAGCAAAGGACTTGGAAGAGAAATTGAACAGAATGGACACTATCTTGAAAGGAGGATATAAGATGAACATCAACAAAAGCAAAAAGAGGAAAATGGAATGTAGTTGAATTAAATCAGGCAATGCTGAAGGTATTAGATTAGGAAATGAGACACTTGAAGTAGTAAAGGAGTTTTGCTATTTGGGTAGCAAAATAGCTGATGATGGTAGAAATAGAGAGGATATAAAATGTAGACTGGCAATGGCGAGGAAAGCGTTTCTGAAGAAGAAAAATTTGTTAACATCGAGTACAGATTTAAGTGTCAGGAAGTCTTTTCTGAAGGTATTTGTATGGAGTGTAGCGATGTACGGAAGTGAAACACAGATGATAAACAACAATTCAGACAAGAAGAGAATAGCAGCTTTTGAAATGTGGTGCTACAGAAGAATGCTGAAGATTATATGAGTAGATCACGTAACTAATGAGGAGGTATTGAATTGAATTGGGGAGAAGAGGAATTTGTGGCACAACTTGAATAGAAGAAGGGCTCAGTTGGGAGGACACGTTTGAGGCATCAAGGGACACCAATTTAGTACTGGAGAGATGCGTGGAGGGTAAAAATCGTAGAGGGAGACCGAGAGATGAATATGCTAAGTAGATTCAGAAGGATGTAGGTTGCAGTAGTTATTCAGAGATGAAGATCAACAACAACAACGCTTTTAGGTCATTGTTGAGCTATATCAGTAGAATCGTCTTGCTGGAAAAAAAAAAGAGACATTTTCAGTCTTTTAAGTAGATGTTCTTTCACATTCAGGGAAATTTCATCAATCCCATGTTGTACATTGTCCATTTTTTGCTGACTACCTTCTCCAAAAACAGTTCTGGCTGCTTCAAGAATGGGATGTTTGATTAATGCCTACGTATAGTATGAGGTTTTTTGCTGTTAAGAGAGAAATTTCACATGATGCTTTAATAACTTTCTCATTTTCATGTTGAAACATACAATCAGATTCAGTTTCATGTGATTTAAGGAACTTTTTGTTTCCAACAAAAGACAGTTTTTCTATGCCAGGTGAGTTGTTGTATGATGTTCCAGACACACAGGCCGCAATGAATCGTTACTGAGGGCATTATGACATACAACATAATGTGACAGTTGGACATTGTGTTTTTCAAAAACATGAATCCATGCTTAATAAAGTCTTCATTATAGAAATCTTCTTTTAACCAAAATTTCGCTCAATGCAAAAAGTGAATAAAAATTATATTTACTTCTACAGAGCACAATGGGCAGTTACTAATGCAAGGTCCAGACCAAAGAATGTATTGTGTTAGTAATAACTTAGTAATGTGCAAGGCACACCTGATTCTGCCAATTCTAGAAAAAAAATGCAGTCACTAACTGTAATAAGATTACAAAATTTTCGATCTGTCTGATCACATGCTTCTATGCTTCTCCCACTCCCTCCCCATAAATTTGTCACGCTCCCCCCATTTGGGAACCACTGCTGTAAATGCATTAATACAGATTTTAAGGTCAGGGTATCAGAATAACTACCATTCTTTTAGCATTCCTGAGAATGCCGGTGATAATTATTCTCATGTTTAAGCTGTAAATAATCTCATTTGACATACATGGGGCCTTCTTCTCTATGAGGTTCTTACATACACTCCTGGAAATGGAAAAAAGAACACATTGACACCGGTGTGTCAGACCCACCATACTTGCTCTGGACACTGCGAGAGGGCTGTACAAGCTGTACAAGCAATGATCACACGCATGGCGCAGCGGACACACCAAAACCGCGGTGTCGGCTGTCGAATGGCGCTAGCTGCGCAGCATTTGTGCACCGCCGCCGTCAGTGTCAGCCAGTTTTCCGTGGCATACGGAGCTCCATCGCAGTCTTTAGCACTGGTAGCATGCCGCGACAGCGTGGACGTGAACCGTATGTGCAGTTGACGGACTTTGAGCGAGGGCGTATAGTGAGCATTCGGGAGGCCGGGTGGACGTACCGCCGAATTGCTCAACACGTGGGGCGTGAGGTCTCCACAGTACATCGATGTTGTCGCCAGTGGTCGGCGGAAGGTGCACGTGCCCGTCGACCTGGGACCGGACCGCAGCGACGCACGGATGCACGCCAAGACCGTAGGATCCTACGCAGTGCCGTAGGGGACCGCACCACCACTTCCCAGCAAATTAGGGACACTGTTGCTCCTGGGGTATCGGCGAGGACCATTCGCAACCGTCTCTATGAAGCTGGGCTACGGTCCCGCACACCGTTAGGCCGTCTTCCGCTCACGCCCCAACATCGTGCAGCCCGCCTCCAGTGGTGTCGCGACAAGCGTGAATGGAGGGACAAATGGAGACGTGTCGTCTTCAGCGATGAGAGTCGCTTCTGCCTTGGTGCCAATGATTGTCGTATGCGTGTTTGGCGCCGTGCAGGTGAGCGCCACAATCAGGACTGCATACGACCGAGGCACACAGGGCCAACACCCGGCATCATGGTGTGGGGAGCGATCTCCTACACTGGCCGTACACCTCTGGTGATCGTCGAGGGGACACTGAATAGTGCACGGTACATCCAAACTGTCATCGAACCCATCGTTCTACCATTCCTAGACCGGCAAGGGAACTTGCTGTTCCAACAGGACAATGCACGTCCGCATATATCCCGTGCCACCCAACGTGCTCTAGAAGGTGTAAGTCAACTACCCTGGCCAGCAAGATCTCCGGATCTGTCCCCCATTGAGCATGTTTGGGACTGGATGAAGCGTCGTCTCACGCGGTCTGCACGTCCAGCACGAACGCTGGTCCAACTGAGGCGCCAGGTGGAAATGGCATGGCAAGCCGTTCCACAGGACTACATCCAGCATCTCTACGATCGTCTCCATGGGAGAATAGCAGCTTGCATTGCTGCGAGAGGTGGATATACACTGTACTAGTGCCGACATTGTGCATGCTCTGTTGCCTGCGTCTATGTGCCTGTGGTTCTGTCAGTGTGATCATGTGATGTATCTGACCCCAGGAATGTGTCAATAAAGTTTCCCCTTCCTGGGACAATGAATTCACGGTGTTCTTATTTCAATTTCCAGGAGTGTATATTACACTATGTATAAACTACTGGAGGAACATAAAGAAAAGCAAAAAAAAAAAAAAAAAAAAAAAATATATTGTAAACATTTATATCTCAGGGCTTCTTTTCATTCATGGTTTTTATTCTGTCATTTGTAGTAGCAGGTCAATACTTTTCTCAAGCCTACATCATATAAACATTCAGAAAGACTGGAAGGGGGCATCTCTTGCTATCGTTCACTGTTGTGTCACTAACATTTTTACCTGTAGGAAGATCACTAGGGACAACATACAAAGTGTTTGCTTTCCAACTTAAATGATACAAAATAATATATACAGGTACTGTGCAGCATCTCATCAAAGTCTTCAGTGCTTGTATAGAACAAACTGTGTAAGCATTAGTTAATATTAAAAATCAACATTATGCCTCTCATTTATTTGAACTACTCTGCCCACATCGCATTCCTAATCCATTACACACTGAATCATTTCTATACCACTTTACTGCATTCACGGCATTAGATTTGCACGTGGTAGCCAAAAGTTTCCCACTATAGTCTGTTTAAAATTACTTGATAGTTAACACTTCACAGTTGAAGGTGTCTGTCTCCAATCAGAGCACTCATGCAACATCACTCCTAAAATGTTTTCCACTGTCAAAGTGTCTCAACAAACTGTCAGTTAACTTCCAATTACTTGTCTGGCTTTTTTTACAAGTTGTGTTTGGATCCCGAGTCCTGGGTCTGGCCCTTTTATTTTGCATTTCATCACACACAATAAACACACCCAAAACAACACAGACAGACAACACGATGGTAACGAAATAACGCACATTTCATACACACCACTACCCAAAGACTGCTGGATTCTTTTGCACAAGAGGTGATTCAGCTTCACATATTTAATTATCATCACAAAGATTGGCCTGCAGTAGGTAAACTTCATATGACACGTGAAACAAATTTTTTTGAAGACAGAAAACAATTGTTGCAACTGGTTCTATATACCTTGTATAAGTATAACGACATAATTTCAACCGGTTCTGCAGTGCAGTGATAATGTGAGTCTGTGGTGAAAAGTAGGCAGGTTTGAATGTTGCAATATGTGGTAATATTTTTTTGTTTTTCAAGACTTGACCAAAATAACTCTATTATTTTCAATTAACAGCTTTCAATCTAATTTCTTTTTTTTTTTTTTTTTTTTAAATTTTGTTGCATCATCTTTCATATTGACTTTTTTTATTTGCTCTTATTCTTCCTTCTTTTGGAATTTGCTTGTGTGAATAATAGCCTGTAAATGAGTTCCAACCAGGACAATTGTGACAGCCCATGTAGCAAAAGTGAGAAGTTACAGTTCGCTTTTAGCACTGAAACTGAATTTTTTCCATTGTAAGTTCACTCGTACAGGTTTGAAATCTGTGAGCAAACTGAGTGTGATTAATAGTTCTGCCACAGGTTGAATACTGCCATTTTCTCAATGCATTGTACGTCAAGAGGTTGTGGTTAAGATATGAGTGTAAATTCGGGCCTACAAAATGCATTGTCTGCCGCAATTCAATAACTGGCCATTTAAAGTCTGCTATGGATAGAGCTGGTACTACATACTCTCCAAAAAATGGGTGTGATATCTAGCATATGAATAGTCCACATTAGATTATCAAGTTTAGTTAAATGTGTGTCAAATGCTCATTGCATTGTGAACAAGCTCTTCAAGATGGTGGATTTGTATGGGGTGGGAGGAGGGGAAGGAGGTCTGACTGAACTAAGGTGTGATTTAGTGCTTAGAATTGTGCTCATGTTACCTCATCAGAAGCATTAGCTAATGATTAGTTATAAATGTAATATGTACCTTGCACACTGTACCTTAATTTAATACTTGGCGTAAAAGAGAACAGGAAAGGGGGGGAGGGCTTCACTGCGGAACCGATTAACACTGCTCCATGTTAAATGAAAAGCATTTCAGCAAATGTGAAGTGAACCAACATGTTTGCGTGTTGCCTTTAATTGTGCAGTAGCTGATATGGCAACACTGTAGCGCCAAATGACAGACATCAACCATCAAGTAATTTTATCCCAGCATTAATCGGTTCTGCATTAATGCATTAGAATATCAACAAGTTTTCGTGCCATATGCTGACTACAGCCCGCACTGGTCATCTATAAGCATCTGCAACTGGTATCTGATCACAAACCACAACAGAAAATTATATAAGTTCTGTCGTTAGAGGCAGAGCTCATGCTCACAAGGAGACACAGCTATCAGAATTATATATTTTTTTATCTTTACAGTATGAGAAGAACAGAACTCTGATATCACTCTGCCACAGCAGTTCAATGCAACTCTCAAAAATTCTTGAGAAAATCAACTCAAAGTTTTCAGAATATCTTTAATACCCTAAACCAAGTTCATTCTTCAATGGATTGTGTGGCTTTATGTTAGAATACATTGACATCAGTGACTCTCTTCATTGAAGAAGATGTTTGGGGTTGTGGTGAATATTGTTTTAACGTATTAATCCACAATGCTCAATGTCAGTGTACACAAAAACTGGTAAATGTGGTGACTATGCTTGCATGCAATGCAGAAAGTTCAAAAATCTGGTGTATGGGTACCGCATGCTCTATGCCAAAATCGCAAAAATGTTATGCATTGGAGGAACAGTGACGGTGTGGTGTACTACAGATTGCTTCCCCAAGGTGCAATCATCACTGCTGACATATTGTCAACAACTGAGAGATTTTGCAGATGTAGTCCAAGAACAACAGCCAGGAAAATTGTATGAAGTGATGCTACTCCATAATAATACTCGCTCATATTTTTCTAGACTGACAAAAAATATGTTACAGGAGTTGGGTTGGAAAGTCATTTCGCATCCACCTTATTCACCTGATCTTGCACACTCAGATTTTCACCATTTCCACATTCTATCACACACCATTCAAAGGGCGTCCTTTCTGGATGAAAATGCAACCTGAAAATTATTCAATGAGTTCTTCACCTCAAAACTGTGCGATTGCTACAGTCATAGAATTGAAAAGTTATATCAGTCTTTCAGTCTGTTGTAAATAGCGAAGAAGAATATATTATTGATGACTAAAGTCTCTGTTCTACGTGTATGTTGTGTTTATTAAATTTATGGAAAACCATTATGAACTTATGTATTAACCCAATAATATGCAATCAGTTTATATTTACAGCTAATATATGCTACCTTTATATCCATTAAATGAGCTATCCGTTTGATGTGAGGAACAAAATCATGCGGACGAGCTGTTTCACCTAGTCCTTGATTATCCACATCTGACAGCTCAGAACTACCCACAAATGCCCAACGATACCTGGAGAGAGAGAGAGAGAGAAAAAAAAAGGTTATGAACACACATCACATTACAAAGGTACAAACAAGTGCATGAGAGAATAATAAAATGGTAAATACTATCATATGATTCATACTAAAACTCAATATGAAACAGATTTTAACATAAAATTAATCAAACAATTTTTCAGCAGAATACTTGATTGTGTGTAATGATGGGCTATCATCTGCTGATGAGTATGATTGTCTTCAAAACTCAGTTTCTATGAGGTCTTAAGTAACTGTACAGGCTAATCTAAGAGTTGTAGATTTTTCCACAGTTGAAAGCAACTAATACAAAAATAGATCCAAACCCTGATGATTTAGAATTTTGTAATTTTATTCTAGGTGTCAAAATAAGATAAAAGCCGAAATTAAAGTTTTTGGGATGTTTCAGTTTTGAGTCATTAATTTTTAAAGCTCCCAAAACTGCAATTTTTGCAACATTTTGAAGCCTCATAGTGGCCATATTGCAAAAAGTATAAGACATATAGGCCTGAAATTTATACCATTTTATTCAGTTTGTTATAGGCTTTAAAAATTTGTGTTGCTTGACCAAATTCATTAAAATGCATAATTTTCCCACACCAAAATTTTTAAATTCTGAAAATTTCAAAATCAAAACTTTCGTTTGTTTTAGAAAAAATATGTTAGTTGTACACTGTTTGTTAATGCATGTGCCAAATTTCATGATGATGTTCCACAGAGAACATATGGAAATAAATTTTATTTTACTGGTATTTCTATTGCATACTGTATCTCAACTGAACTTGGTTTGCAAGCTAGTTCACAAAATTATCATTAAAATGAAAGTACTGAGTACTAGGATGCTTCACTTAAGCATTTTAGATTTGTAATACACTACACCATACACTGAAGTGACAAAGGTCATGGGACAGCAATATGCACATATAAAGATGGCAGTTTTATCATGTACATGAGGTACAAAAGGGCAGTGCACTGGCGGAATTGTCATTTGTACTTAGGTAATTCATGTGAAAAAGTTCCCAACTTTATTATGGCTGCACAATGGGAGTTAAGAGACTTTGAATGCAAAATGGTAGTTGGCACTAGATGCATGGGAGTTGTCAGACAAACAAAAATATGTGAAATAACCGCAGAAATCTGTGTGGGACTATGACAAATGTATCAATTAGGACAGAGCACCAAAATTTGGTTCATGGCAGCAGATAATCAATGCGAACGTTTTTGCTAACAGCTTTACATCGCCTGCAACGCCTCTTCTGGGCTCGTGACTATATCGGTTGGACTCTAGATGAATGGAAAACCATGGCCTGGTCAGATGAGTCTTAGTTTCAGTTGGTAACGGCTGATGGCAAGATTCAAGTGTGGCACAGACCCCACAAAGCCATGAACACAAGTTGTCAACAATGCACTATGCAAGCTGTTGTTAGCTCCATAATGGTGTGGGCTGTGTTCTCATGGAATGGACTGGGTCCTCTGGTCCAACTCAACCGATCATTGACTGAAAATGATTATGTTTGGTTACTTGGAGACCATTTGCAGCCATTCAAGGATCTCATGCTTCTGAACAATGATGGGATTTTTATGGATGACAGTGCGCCATCTCACTGGGCTACAATTGGTTGCGACTGGTTTGAAGAGCTTTCTGGACAATTCGAGCACATGGTTTAGCACCCAGATTGTCTGGAATAAATCCCATCAAACGTTTACGAGACATAATCGAGATGTGAGTTCACACACAAAATCCTGAACCAGCAACACTTTCACAATTATGGACGGCTACAGAGGTAGCATGGCTCAATGCCATGTCGAGTTGCTGCACTACATTGGACAAAAGCAGGTCCAACACAAAATGGAATCAGGTGACTTTTGTTACCTCACTGCGTAACAGTTAATATAAATAATGTTATGGATAGTATACATTTTTCATTTTTTATATATTTTAATTTACATTAGTTTAGTTCTTATTTGTACAATGACTGTGTGTGTGTGTGTGTGTGTGTGTGTGTGTGTGTGTGTGTGTGTGTGTGTGTGTGTGTATGTATGTAAAACCAATATATAATAAAATATAAACAATCACTCCTATTCTTAACGTTTGAGTGGGATAAAGCATGTATGCCATCAGTCACTTTTTCTATGTGACAAATGATGAGCATGCAACATAAAAACGGAGCTTGGCAAAAAGATTTTATAAAGCCATAGTCATCACAGGAACTCAAAACTATCGTGAAATTATCCCTATGAGCAAGCCCAAAATATATGTTTATGATTCCAAGGATTTTAATGTTCATAAAATTCAAATGGGTCCAGATGCTGCAGCATTTGAACGGATTACAGAACTAGTTTCCTGTGCCCATGACAATAAATGGTGGATGGTTTCTGTGCTATCAAGAAATGAAAAAGTAGTAGATAACCTAAACTTCATACTTCGTAAATTAAATACCGCAATTACCACAGGAAGAACATATAGACTATGACCTGAAGAGCTACGTACAGCTTCAGATTACATTGGAAAAAGACTGTGTCATTACATTAACAATCTGTCACTGCACTTGGAAGAACTAGGTTACGTCATTTGAAATAAAACTCCAATACACAATCATAGATTCTAGTAAGATTGTTAGTGGATCACCTTAATATCTACCTATTTCTTTGCAAGGCACTCAATTACCACGTTGTTAAGTAATAACAGCTACATTACCGATAATTGATAGAATTGATGAGTATTAATGTATTTGTAAAGTGAGGGTATAATTAAGGAAATTGTTCATAGTGCCGAAGAAACTGGTACAGACATGTGTAATCAAATACAGAGATAAGTAAAAAGACAGAATATGGCGCTGCGGTTGGCAATGCCTATATAAGACAACAAGTGTCTGGCGCAGTTGTTAAATTGGTTACTGCTGCTACAAAGGCAGATTATCAAGATTTAAGTGAGTTTGAATGTGGTGATGTAGTTGGTGCACGTTTTCCTGTACGACCATTTCACGAGTGTACCGTGAATATACGGAATCCAGTAAAACATCAAATCTCAGACATTGCTGCATCCAGAAAAAGATCATATAAGAATGGGACCAATGATGACTGAAGAGAATCGTTCACCATGACAGAAGTGTAACCCTTTCACAAATTGCAGCAGATTTCAATGCTGGACCATCAACAAGTGTTAGTCTACGAACCATTCAATGAAACATCAACGATATGGGCTTTTGGAGCCGCAGGCCCACTCGTGTACCCTTGATGACTTGATGATGCCTCGTCTGGATAACTTCATGAATCCACGGAACTCTGCATGTCAGCAGGAAACTGTTGAAGCTGGCGGAGGCTCTGAAATTGTGTGGGGCATATGCAGTTGGAGACCCTCGAAACATCTAGATACAACTCTGACAGGTGACACATAAATAAGCATCCTGTATGATCACCTGCATCCATTCATGTCCATTATGCATTCCGATGGACTTGGGCAATTCCAGTAGGACAGTGCACCCCACATGGTCAGAATTGCAACAGAGCAGCTCCAGGGACACTCTTGTGTCACACTTCCGCTGGCCACCAAACTCCCCTCACATGAACATTATTGAGCATATCTGGGATACCTTGCATTGCTGTTCAGAAGACACCGCAACCCCTTGTACTCTTACGGATTTATGAACAGCCATGCACAATTCATGGTGCCAGTTCCTTCCAGCACTACTTCAGACGTAAGTTGAGTCCTTGCCATGTTATGTTGCGGAACTTCTGCATGCTCACGGGCACCCTACACAATATTAAGCAGGAGTACCACTTTCTTTGGCTCTTCAGTGTAAATTTTAAGTGTATAATTCTAATGATGTAATAAATTCATTGTCAGAAAATAAAAAAAATAGTGACTGGAGAGTCTTATCTGGTTTTTGACATATTACATCTGAGTAAAAACTCTAAAGCCCTCCAGACTGTGCATTTAGTGCTGTGCCTACCAGTAAAATAAAACTTATTTTAGTGTTCCTACTGAACACAATCACAAAATTTGGGACACACATTGACAAATAATGTGTGACTAACATAGATTTTCTTTCTTTCTTTCTTTCCTTTTTTTCCAAAAACAAATAAATTCCAATTTTGAAATCTTCGAAATTAAAAAAATAATTTAACCTGAGAAAATTTGGCATTGTTATAAATATTGTCAATTAGTATGCGTTTGTAAAGTTTATAAGAAAATTGGGGGAAAAGATACAAATTTTACATCTGTTTGTTGAATAGATTTTGAGAGATGGTGATTTTTATGTTTAAAAACCTAACAAAAATCACATAATTTTGGAGGTTTTATAAATGAATAACTCAAAAAGGAGAGGCTTTAAAATTTTAATTTCAGATTTTTCATGCAACAACTGCTACTACAAATTTACAAAAAATTATCAAAATCTGAAGTATCAAGAGCCAGACCATTGGTGGATTTCATATAGAATGTCTGTTGTTGACACACATTTGTTCTGGTGAGGACCAGCTGCACAGAATTGCTTATCTTCAGGAGCTCCCATTGTTTCCTAGCACTGTGCTTGTCAGTTTCTGTTTTCCGTACATTTGTTTGAAGCGCTTAATTCCTTCCCAAACATTACAACAGCATACTGGACAATTAAGTGCAGTAGTTTGCCAGTTACTTTTCAATTTGACATCTTTGAATATTGTCCTCTAATAGCGCTTTGTGTTGTTCTTTTGTGGTCTTCCTAGTTTTCTTTGATCACCCTTTGGCTGGAAATACATAATTTGTTTTGGTAAAGGGGCATACGAAGAATGCGGCCCATCCAATTGAGTTCACACTTAATCATCAGGACTCAATGATAATAGAGTTTGTTTCTTCCAGAACACTAATGTTAGTGCACCGATCTTATCATTTCACCCTAAGGATCCTTATGAGGCAGCGATGATGGTACCTTTTTCAAAAAATGCCTTCTGTAAGTATTCAGTGCTTTGCATCCATATGTAGGACATGGTATACCAGCAGCTTAGTATACATAGAGCTTGATATTATGATTACCAAAGACACTTACCAAAAGACAACTGAAAGCAGTACTGACACATTGGAGGCAGCATTGGATTTCAGCATCAATATATGCATTTGCTGAAAGATATCTGCCATAGTATGGGAAGTATTCTATGTTCCGCAGAATTCTGCCTAATACTGCAATTTTTAGGCATGTGGTAATGCGTAGTTAGGTTCTCGCTGACATAGAATCTGCTTCTCCTGGATGTTAAGGTTTAGTCCAATAGTCGTATATGCGTCATCAAAACCGATAGTCGTATATGCGTCATCAAATGTATTTACAACTGCCAGTAGATCTTCTGAGTTGGCAAGAATGACATTAACATCAGCATACTGAAGTTCAATGATGGTTGTAATGGACACTTTCACAGCTGGGCACAAGATTGTTAATCCATTAATTAACAAAGTTAACTTCTCGAGTAATGGATTAACTTGTAAGCCAATTTAAAATATATATGTGCGGATGGATATGTGTGTGTGTGTGCGAGTGTACCCCTGTCCTTGTTTCCTCCTAAGGGAAGTCTTTCCGCTCCCGGGATTGGAATGACTACTTACCCTCTCCCTTAAAGCCCACATCCTTCCGTCTTTCCCTCTCCTTCCCTCTTTCCTGAAGAAGCAACCGTCGGTTGCGAAAGCTAGAAATTCTCTCTCTCTCTCTCTCTCTCTCTCTCTCTCTCTCTCTGTGTGTGTGTGTGTGTGTGTTTTATTTATTGTGCCTATCTACCGGCACTTTCCCGCTTGGTAAGTCTTGGAATCTTTGTTTTTAATATATTTTTCCCATGTGGACGTTTCTTTCTATTTTATATATATTAAAAACAAAGATTCCAAGACTTAAGAAGCGGGAAAGCGCCGGCAGACAGGCACAATGAACAAAACACACAAACACACACACAGAATTACTAGCTTTCGCAACCGATGGTTGCTTCTTCAGGAAAGCAGGAAGGATGTGGGTTTTAAGGGAGAGGGTAAGGAGTCATTCCAATCATATATTAATGGGCTCTTTAACTTCTATTAGCTTTCTTTGAGTCCATTAATTATTAATTAGGTACGCACTATTTATGGCAAAAATGATGCTATGCTGTCAGCGGGAATCATCTTTTATCAAGTTCAGGTCGTGTTTGTGGGCTACACCGGAAAGCGCACAACTGAGATAAGCAACTGAGTGCAAGTGAGAATAACTAGGTGTTATCTGGTTATTGTTGTTTGTTCACCGAGTTCCTGTTAAGTACTACTTTTTGTTGGCAGATTTACTGTGGAAACTAAATCATGGAATCAGATTCCAGCCTGCAACTGAAGAAAATCTATGGCTGCACCTAAGTGATTATGTTAATTTTGTATCCAAATCAAGAGAACAAATACTTTTCAATTGTAAACTGAGTTTGCCTAAAAATGAACACTTAGGGCTCACACTTTGAGCTTTAATAATTTGAAACAAAACGTAAGAAGAACACATGAATTACAGTACGTACAATTCAAAGAAACAGGGAAAGCAGGGTCCAGTTGAGGAAACCCAAAAAGAAAAATTGATCTTGGGCATTCAGATATCGACAGCAGAGCCAGTAGCAGTAAAAAGAATATGTAAAGCTCACTATTATGAATTAATGATTAACTTTACCTTCTGATAACTCTCCTGTACAGTAATGTTTTAACATTTATCGAAGTTAACTTTTTGAGTTAACATTGGCCAGCTATGGATACTTTAGTCTTGGCATGTAGTCTACTGAGATTGAACAAACCACCACCTGTGCTATATTCTATTTCTATGCCCTCTGGCAATTTCGCATCGACAAGATGAAGTGTAGTTCCCACAAATATCGAGAAGAAAGTGAGGGGTACCGCACGACCTCACTTCACTCCCACTGTGTTTTCGAAATTCTCTTCGGGGCATTTTCACAAGAACCATGCCATTCTTGTTATCATGCAGCAGTCTAACAAAAGTACTTTACAGAACAACGTATTTTAGCTAAGATATTCCACAAGGCATCTTTTTTGACTGAGTGGAAGGCCTTGGCAAGATCTATGAATCCACATACAGATGATGTTGTCATTATTTGCAAAGGTCCTGCATTTGTCTGGCACAGAAGATCATATCTGTTGTGGTCAAAATCTACCCTGTTTTTCAGGCAACTCGTCTTCAATCGAGATGTATCAGGTGGTTGGACAGAATCTGAGCAAGCATTTTTCCAGCAGCAGATAAAAGGGATATTCCACAGTAGTAACCACAGTTGGTTCAGTCACCTTTTTGGTAACAATCAGTGATTCTCTGATGTCGGGAGAAATGGTTTTAGTGCTTCACATTTTGACAATGAATATTAGTAAATGTTCAGTGAGGATTCGTCCACCTTCCTTGAAAAAATTCTGCAAGGATTCCATCTTATCCAATGGCTTTGTTGTTTTTCAGCTACTTAATAGCTTTTTAAACTTCTTGTGGAGAAAGAACTTCACCAAGATGAAGTTTTGAAGGTGTTTTTTTCTTCCTTTTTTTGAATTGTGGAAAGTGTTGTTTCATTGATCTCTGAGTCTTTATCAAGAGTTAATGGAAGTGGTCCTTACATCGTATTGTAATGGCATTGCTGGCCTTCAGTGGAGTGGAACCATTCCTAACACAGTTTCCACCATGCTGAAGAAAGTTAGACTGTTATTAGTTTCTGCTAGATGTTGCATTTCTTGAGATATCATAGTCCACCATTTGATTTTCAGAGCATGACTTTTCCTTTGAACTTCTGCCTTTGCTTCTTGATATTCTTTTTTTTTTTTTTTTTACAATTGACTTAGGATTGCTCTTCCAAGTGTGGTATACCTTTCTCTTTTTATTTAGTAGTGCCTGAATTTCTTGGTCATTTTCATAAAACCAGTTTTGGTGTTTGGTTTTGCAGTATCCAACTGATTCTTCATCAGCCAATGTCATTTCAACCTTCAGTGTCACCCAGTGTTCAGTGCTTTCAGGATATTTATCTGGCAGCCTTTCATCCAAGAGTTGCTGGAATTTTTCTTTACTGCTACTATCCTTCAGATGGTTTGTGCTGTATGTAAAAGACAAACAAGTGCAACTTGAATGATTGGGCAGGCACTGAAGGTGGAGATTATAATGCTGCAGCATGAGTATTTCACTTCATACCATTACAGGGACATGCTGAAGGATAAATTACTTGTGCCTGCAATCCAGGCTGGAAATAAAAAGTAATCTTAGATTTTTTCAGAATGAAAATTTACTTTCGTAGCTGTGATCTCTCATTAAAATAAGACCTTTTTGTAACAATTAGGGCACATGAGCTTTACAAATAACTACAGACCATTAAATAATATAGTTGATTTAGTCTACAGATGCAGTTTAGAGTAGCTGCATCTTTGTGCTACGGTATATTGAATCATTTCACAACTTTGAAGTTTCTTCCCTTAAACACGATGCATAGAAAGCAATAATTAAATGAATAATTCTTTATGCTGTCTAAATAAGTATTCAAATCAATGACTAGCCGCTTATTATTCATTGTGAGTATATGAATATCCAGCTGTTAATCCACTCAACAACTATTTTGTGCAGTTTTATTTTTCTCTTACAGAAAATCTCTGCCATCATCTGTAGCCTAGAGCAATGAAACATCTCAGAATAAGTCAAACTTTAATTTTTCTTGTACCGAAAAGAACATGGCAAAATTGCCAGGTATAACAACTATAATGATAGAAAAGAAAATATTTGTTTGTAGTCATTCTCTCCCAACTGTTGAATTCAGCAAACACTGATTTTCACACAGATTCCTGCTCAGAGTCAGCTTTGGAACAAAGGAGAAAATTCAGACTATATCCAGTGTCATTGATTACGTAATGTAGCATTAGCATGGTAAGCAAGATTTTCATTGTTTGTGTGTTGGGTCATGGCCACCTATATTATAGGTTCATCATGTTTGAAAGGTGGGGAAGTATGCGGAGTCATTCCCTTAATCATAATCACTATTAGACAATAGTGACTAGTAGCAACCTTCCTTCAGCTCATTGTGTTGTAGTACAACAGCTTTAATTTCGTTTCACAAATATTGTGTTTCAAATATTGTGTTCACAAGCTTGTGTCTGTGTATGTGCGGATGGATATGTGTGTGTATGTGTGTGCGAGTGTACACCTGTCCTTTTTTCCCCCTAAGGGAAGTCTTTCCGCTCCCGGGATTGGAATGACTCCTTACCCTCTCCCTTAAAACCCACATCCTTTCGTCTTTCCCTCTCCTTCCTGAAGAAGCAACCATCGGTTGCGAAAGATAGTAATTCTGTGTGTTTTGTTAATGTGCCTGTCTGCCGGCGCTTTCCCGCTTGGTAAGTCTTGGAATCTTTGTTTTTAATATATTTTTCCCATGTGGAAGTTTCTTTCTATTTTATTTACAAAAATGAGTTTTTATATACTCTGTAATTGCTCAATCACTTGCATTTATGAGACGGGATGGAAAACTGTATTTTCTGCTGTGTGTATAGAGGCTTCTGTTGCAACATCGCTATTACAGTATAGCCAGCCTAACTTGACAAAAAGTGAACTGTCAAGTGCAATGTTTCGCCGGCGTGAGTATAGAATAAGTGCCTATGAGTGAAATGATTAGAAAATATAGGAAATGTATCTATATGGAAGATGATTCTGCAAAATATAGATTCACATGTTGGATTGTGAATTCAATTAACAAAGGACCTCCCTGAACATGATTGTGAGAAATCATAACAACATTCAGCCATCAGGATATGATCGTTTCGATAAACTCATTGCAGAGTAGTTTGTTTGCACAAGAGTGTCGGGAATTCCACTTAATGGCAACATACTGAGAGAAAAAAGCTCTTTCGTTGCTGCACAAATGAGGATCCTCAACTTCACAATATCAAATGGCTGGATCAATCAATTTAAAACTTGTCATTACATTGTTTACAACCAACTGTGTAGTGAAAGTGTAAGTGTTAATAGTGGAACTGTGGATCAACGGGGAAAAAAAGCTGTAAAAATCTTAAAAATTATTATCCAAAAAATTTTTTAATGCTTATGAAAGTGGTTTTTTATAGCATTTTACCAAGTAAGACCCTATGTTTTAAGTGAGAAATACCATGGTAGGGAACTGAGTAAGCAGAGGATAAGTGTTAATCCAACAGCACTGCATGAGTGACAAGTTCTATCTTCACATCTATCATGCGTCCACTGAATGCTAAAATGGGGGCAAAAAATTGAAAAATAATGCTGCTACCTGACAGATGTTCATCACACACTGAAAATCTGCATCTCAAAAATATTAAGTTAGTGTTCCTACCTCCTAATCACATGAGTGAGCTTTAACCGTTAGATCTGGGTATCATCCATTCACTGAAATGGAAATATAGAAAAATGCTTGTCCAGAAGTCTGTATTTATACATGGTAGTGTCATGGATTTGAAATCTATGACTATGTCATTATGTAGCCAAAGCATGCATGGATGTAACTCTTAACTGTTTCATGAAAGCAGGATTTTTCACAGAAAACAAACAGGAACCACTAGAAGAAGTTCAGATTTTTCTGTTATAGGCATATTGTCTACATTTCAAGAGTATGTAGGTATTAATACTTCAGTCATTCCTTCAGAGGTGTCAACAATTGATAACATTATTACCAAACATATTGAAGAAGGGAAGAGAGGGAAATTGTGAAGAGGATGATGATGATGTTGACCAAGAACCAGTTGTTCCAAGCAGTAGAGAAGCTATGAAAGCTATTAACATTTTGAGGCAGTACACTGGTAATGCATCAGGCGATGATAATGCGTTGGATGCTTTGTATACCGTGGAGGGACAAGTGTAGATAACTACTGTGAGAAAGAAACAAAAACAATTCATTATTTCAGATTTTTTAATAGGTAAATTTTAAACTGTTTTAATTTCATATTTTGAAAAATATAAAGAGAATGACAGTGAGAATAGTTCATTCATTTTCACTTGTTGTTTTTCCTATCCTTTCCTGCATTTTGCACTTTGTTGCATTTTATTATTATTATTTTTTATTTTTTGTTGATCAGTCCAGTTAAAAGTGTAAAAAGAGGGTTTTACTGTATGTATGTATGTGTGACACCTTCTCCTAAAACACTAAACCAATTTCAACTAAATGAGGTACACACATCCCTTACTTTCAGGCAACAATTGCTGTCGCACTAGGAACCACCTACCTATCATACATAGTTCAGGAGATATGACATCATAAACAATGAGATGCAAGAAAAACCGTTGCATTGTGCACAATGTCTAAATTTACCACTTCTTTGCTACTGACTCTATTTGCAATATATTTGGCAGACGGTGTCCACATATTCCGCTGAATGTGCCTACAAAATTATATCATTGTATGACACAGGGATCAGGAGATATGATGTCATAAATACCGAGATGTGTGAAAAATGGTGCATCATGCATGAAGTTTTAATACATGTATTCTTTACTACTGAGACACTCCTACAGTTGAGTCAACTTAAAGAAATCTCTGAGACCTGACAGCACTTTTGACAGATTTCAGCTGTGAAACACAAATGGCTGAGGCCGAAAGCAACAATTGTCTATAAAGCTAAGAAGAAGTGTTGCCACTGAGATGTTTACAAAATCGCATTGTGGCTATGCAAACTAGCCGCACCCAGTGTACAGAAACTGTACACTTCTAACACAAAATTTGCAAAATGAACACCTGGGCAATGGTGGGTTTGCCTATTAATAACAGTATAACATCCCAACCAAGTAAATTAAATAATTGCTATAAATTTCAATACTAAATGTACCATTCACTATGTTGCCAGGCTCCTAGTTGTGCTTGTGAGCATCCATAGAAATTTATCAAGGTAGCATGCAAGACTTTAAAAGTGCAATTTTTTTTAATAAAAATGAGCTAGTCAGTCAGTTTTGAGACGTGTCATGCCATAACAAGTAAATTTCATAGGTTATACTAAATACTTAAAATGTATTGCATCCCATAGAATTTATGGTTATCCATGGCTATATGAAAATTTTACAATGAATGAAAACTCAGTACTCCAAATTCATCCCCCTGCCCCCTTGTGTACAACTACTGTTGCAGTTCTTTCTTGACTGGAAGCTACCTTGTGCCTAATTTTAAAAATCATAATTTCTGGGAACAAACTATATTTTTGACTGACCTTTTTTTCTAGTTATATGTAAAATTACTTTTAACAGTCCGTGATACATACATCTGAAACTGAGGCAAGTGGTGTGCAGGCAACAAAAGAGCGAGGTCCAAAAGCTTAGCAGCACTCAACTGCAGTTGGCGCCAATGTGGATGACCATGAGCGTGTAGGCCATTGTTACTGTTTACAACCCAAGATGAGTCAAGGGCAGACAGCAGACGGATGTGTGAGCTGCAATCAGAAGACAAATGCACTGTAACATAACCAGTAAGACCACTGGGAGGAAGTTATTAAGAAATCTAAATTGCAGTTCCTCTTTTAGTGGTATGTAGGTGAGAGTATGAGACTGAATCAGTAGTTAAAAAGTCACACGAGGGTTGTAAGGGCTTAAATATCACTTTATAATATTTGAAAATTTGTTTATGGACTTTTGACTCTCATGGGGAATGGAAAATATTTGGTGCAGATAAATAACAAGTACTTACAAGCCAACGGACTTCAATTGTTATAACAGACACAGAAGAAAATAAATAAATAAATAGAAACACAGATGAATCTCAAATTTTCAAAGTTCTTAAATAGTGGTTTGTCAGAAGACAGGAAGATAAGAAATATGAAGATAAGGTTACATGTGGTGGATGGAAAGATTATTCAGTTTTACATTCTAAGCAGAATTGCAAAAAGACAGTTTTAATTGTACCGTACATCAAATCAATATTATATCAACACAAAATAATACATTATGTAGTCACCAAGTATAATGGCAACACATGTTTATTATTTCATGTTCAAGTTTCAAATTCATTGTGAGGACTGATGTCCTAAATCACATGACAGAAATTGGAATATACAGTAATCCATCAGTTAAAAAAAATCATGCACACAATAGTATATCTTGAGAAAGAAAAAGAACTGCAAATAAATAAAAATTGTGTGTTCCCTAATATCAATAAGTACTACACTTGATGCTTCCTCCGACAACTATTTTTTTCTTCTCTTTTGAAATTATATTTAGAAGTATCTTACTGCCCTACAGGTAAGTACAGAGTACCACCAACCCCAAATACACACAATATTAGAGATAACGACAATCCATACATACCATGCAGCTGCATTGTAAGACATTAAGCACAAACATGCATAACCAAGATACAAATAAGCACCAAGCTATTAAAACTGAAGCTATTTACTGTTATGTTGGCTGATGTCTTTTCATGTATATAACTGTGTTCTTGTTTCTTTTTGGCACAACATTTGTCAATGAGAGCCTGACAATAATAAGGCACATCGCTGAAATATTGTGTCAAACAAACACTGGCTTCTTGCTGCATGCACAACGAGGCATCAGACAACAATGTGCTTTATTGCATACACATGCAAGACAAACTACTGTGTAATAACTGCTACATTTCTGTCAATAAAGGGGCTTAAAATATGAATATCAATACAATGATTTGAAATTTATTCACAAGTAATGGATACAAGCCAGGTATTATAAGGGAATATATCATCCTGAGACCAATTTATATTTTTGTAATCCAATTCAAGGAAACATTAAGAAACAAATGGAATTGTGAATGGAGGAAGAAGAGCGAGGGGGGGGGGGGGGGGGCTGGGATGGGGTGGGGGGTGGGGGAATCAGTGTTTACTGTCCCATTGACAATGAAGTCATTAGAGATGGTGCACAAGTTTGGATTAGGAAAGGATGGAGAAGGAAACTGGCACATCCAGAGGGCACTGCTGTATTGAAGAACACCCATATATGCCTTGAAACACCTAATGTTAGCTCGAACTGGAAGTGTGGACTCACATATTGTTATGTGCAAAGAGAAATACGACTGTTTCGTCTGCCAGTGACGAAAACATGCAATGGACTTCCTATTTCGCCAGTTTCTTGACTTACACAGAATATCTGTCTTCTGCCAACATTAAGGTCCTTAAATTACTACTGAACTTAAAAATAGAGAGACCCTATGTGAATGGCCAACACATGAGAAGTGCAGTATTAAGAACTGTGATGTCAGAGTGTGTATGTCGGATAGAGCGTGATTGGGTTATGAATATATGCTGCAAAAAATAGTACTAATTGCATAATGTGGGAGATGCATATATCATTATCAAATATACACCAAATATGGAACATTTTCGAAAAGTATGAGCTGTTTGCTTGTGCTTAAATGCTGGCAGCTCAGAAAAAAGTTGCACAAAAGCAGCACCATTAATTGATTGTTTACAGAGCCACAGGAGTCACTGTTGTAATTCTGCATTATTGATTGTGGCTGAAACCTGACAATGCTGGCATACAAAATTGTTGCTCTTGTCAACTGTGAAGTTAGTGCCATTATTCGACTTTTGTGTGACAAAGACTCTACTACTGCTGAAATTCTTTGGTAACTGAGCTTTTAGCTAATGTGTAGTGAGTGAAGGAAAGGTTAGATGAGCTCAGGCTTTAAAAGGATAACACAAATATGCATGATGAAGTAATCAGACCAATGAAATCATGTAATAAGACAACCAATGATCTGATCGACAATCAACGAATGGTGTCCTGGGTGAAGAATTTCCTTTATTGGATGCACTACTAATTTCATGATTTTCACTGAAAATCTTGGAAATGACAAATTTTGTGCAAACAGAATACTGATAATGCTTACTAATACAAAGGTTAAAAGCTATCAAGCAGATGAGCATTTTTGAAATGCTATCAAAAAGATGGAAATGATTGTTTTCTCGTAATGTTAAATGGATATCATACACCAACATGGAGTCAACAGTTAGTGGGTGGTGCCACTCTACCTCTTTCATACTGACAAAAATTCAAAATGGAAAAGACAGATTGCTACTTACCATAAAGGAAACATGTCACATGTCACGCTGTAGACAGGCATGATTAAAAGACCCTCACATATAGCTTTTGGTCACAGCCATTGTCAGTAAAGACAAAAAAAAAAACACACACACACAAAAGCAAGCACCCTAGTCCACACAACCACCAACTCCTGCATCTTGGGCTGCGATGCAACATCACGTGGCATGCAAGCAGTAATCTGAAGGGGGCAGAGAAGGGGGAAGGGATAGTAGCGTACAGGTGGGGACAGAGACAAACGCCGTCTGGTGGAGTGTGCATGGACCAGACTGCCAGCAGATGCAGCATCAGGATGTTGTGGGGCACCTCCCTGCCCCACAACCTCCAGACACTGCGCCTACTGACAGTCTAGTCCCTGTACACTCCACCGGACAGTGTTCATCAGCCTCCCCACCTGTGCACCACTAACCCTTTCCTTTCCCCTTCCACTCCCAGATTGCTCCTTGGTGGTCGTGTGCACGAGAGGGTGCTTGGGTGTTTTTTTTTTTCTTTGTGTGTGTGTGTGTGTGTGTGTGTGTGTGTGTTTGTGTGTGTGTGTTTGTGTGTGTGTGTGTGTCTGTTTCTCTCTTTACTGATGAAGACTGTGGCCAAAAGCTGTATGTGAATGTCTTTTAACGGCACCTGTCTGCAACTTTATGTGTCTTCTTTACGATAAGTAGCAATCTATCTTTTCCCACATTGCTGATATTCCTACCTGGAGTTTCCATTGTTTGAAAGATTCAATAAATCTCTTTACTCTAGTGAAAAATTTACTTCTACCTCCTTCTGCTCGATTTCATGGAATGTGGGTTGACAATTAGGAATTCCTACTGATAAAAAAAAATTCTAACACACTTCATTAGTCATTCCTCCTAAAAACCATCTGTTAGCTATACGCCAAGTAGCAGCATTCATTGCAAGCTACTGGACAAATAATAATGTACTATAAACAGGACTCTGTATTTACAGACACAAATAACTATTTTTGAATACCACTGCAATCAAGTCAACAGTAAGCTACCAATAGGAGACAGTGCAGCTTTTTTTAACATAACTGAGAAAACAGCCACTTTATTTATTTATTTCATTTTTTATCAAAGTAGTAGCTTTTTTTGCAATTTAGTAGCTGATATAAGCACACACAGTATCAAATTGTGTAGTGATAGTTTTGCTAAGACAGTGTACACATACTGTTTATCTACTGTATGCCTCTCAAATTGTGTAGTGATAGTTTTGCTAATACAGTGTACACATACGGTTTATCTACTGTATGCTTTTCTTTTGTTAATGTATACTACAAAGTCTTTCACATCCCTTCTTGATAGGATCTACAGAACACAATGAATGAATGATTGTATAAATTGTTTTTAAGTACAGGGAGAGCCGAGATGTAGGTTGTGAAACATTTATAAGTGTTTTCAAATTGTGCACATAGTACAAAAAGTAACTGAATTTTGAAAACTGTACTATGAGGAATAGTCATAAAATTTTAATTATCACCTTGAAAAAGAAACGTTAATGGAATGTGATTAATATTTTGTTTGATAATATTCTTCTCGGGTATGCAGCCGGATCATGACGTCTTCATGACACAATATTTCCGCGGTCCAACTGGCCGCCATCTTCAGGTGAGAGTGCTGGTGCACGATCTCGCCGGAACTGACTTCCCAGCGCAAGCGGCTGCCCCTATATAGGCCGCAGAAGACCCACAACGCGTGCGCGAGAAGGTGCCGTAACAGCCCTCTAGCGCAGTAGACATACCCCGCCGCCAGTGATGGAAAGAGGTGAAATCGAGATATTGCTGTCAAAAATTAAAAAATAATGAAAATAAATAAAAAAAATTTATTCCGACGATAGAACCACAGACTGTTGTTTTTTAATGTCAGATAACACTAGGTCCCAAGTCTTACTTAAAAGAAAACCCTTGTCTCTATTAATAAGATTGTCAGATAACCGAATCTCTATGGATTCTTTTAAAATACAGTCCCAATAGCGAGATGCAGGGGCAACCATTTGTGTCTTGTCATATAGTATTCTGTGTCCCTCGGTGAGACAGTGTTCCGCCACTGCAGACTTCTCAGGTTGAAGCAGTCTTGTGTGCCGCTGATGCTCAACACATCGCTACTGAATGGTCCGGATTGTCTGACCAATATAAGTCTTTCCACAGTGGCAAGGGATCTTGTAAACACCGGGCTTCCTCAAACCCCAGTCATCCTTAACAGAGCCAAGGAGCGCTCTAATCTTGGCTGGTGGACGAAGACTGCTTCAACCTGAGAAGTCTGCAGTGGCGGAACACTATCTCACCGAGGGACACAGAATACTATATGACAAGACACAAATGGTTGCCCCTGCATCTCGCTATTGGGACTGTATTTTAAAAGAATCCATAGAGATTCGGTTATCTGACAATCTTATTAATAGAGACAAGGGTTTTCTTTTAAGTAAGACTTGGGACCCAGTGTTATCTGACATTAAAAAACAACGGTCTGTGGTTCTATTGTCGGAATAAATTTTTTTTATTTATTTTCATTATTTTTTAATTTTTGACAGCGATATCTCGATTTCGCCTCTTTCCATCACTGGCGGCGGGGTATGTCTACTGCACTAGAGGGCGGTTACGGCACCTTCTCGCGCACGCGTTGTGGGTCTTCTGCGGCCTATATAGGGGCCGCCGCTTGCGCTGGGAAGTGAGTTCCGGCGAGATTGTGCACCAGCACTCTCACCTGAAGATGGCGGCCAGTTGGACCGCGGAAATATTGTGTCATGAAGACGTCATGATCCGGCTGCATATCCGAGAAGAATATTATCAATTACGCCAGGAAAGCCTTCGTAGTCACAATATTTTGTTTGTTTGCATCTTATAATGTTTTCAGTAACAGCAATTCATTTTTGGAAAAATACTGCTGTGTTATAATCACACCTATGATTATCAACCGAATTTTAAATTTGAATCACACATGGACTGAACACATAGATTTAATAGCATTGTATTTATGTCCTTTTTGACTTACCATTTTTTTCTCATAAGACTTTAATTGCTTTCTTTTCTTTTCTCAGTACAAATAATAATAATAATAATAATAATAAAAAAATCATTACAAACAGACATCAACAATGGGATAGTGGCTCAGTTAAATGCATATTGCTTGTTTCTCTAGCTGCATTAAGTGTGAGAACCATTTTGGACTTGTGCTTATACAGTCTTCTTTATGAAGTAAAAATAAAATCTTTCACACTCAATTATTTGTAAACTGCATTCCAAATATACAAAGTATGTACAAGATGCTCTGCTCCTGCAAGCTCTCACGTTTTCTTTCATCTGGAAGCATTTTCAACATGATAACAACTTTATTTTTCTATTTGTATGTAGCGTATCATCCGCAGCTCGTGTTCTCATGGTAGTGTTCTCGCTTCCTGAGCACAGGGTCACAGGTTTGATTCCCGGTGGGATCAGGGATTTTCACCTGCCTCGAGATGTCTGGTTGGTGTTGTGTCGTCTTCATTCTCATCATTCATCCCCATTATGGTCGGAGGAAGGCAATGGCAAACCACCTCCATTAGGATCTTGCCTAGTACGGCAGTGCATCTCCTGCATTGTTCCCCTACACTCTGTCAAGAAGCCTGGGACTTCATTTCCATTCCATGTATCATACATGTAGACATAAGTTTTTTATATTCTGAAACATGTGCAAAATTAGAAATTTAAAAGTATGGATCTCTGGTTTAAAAGCTCATAAAGTAGGCCTGTCTGGAATTCTTTCTTCTGTACTCATGTCACACAATCCATAATTATGAAATGGAAAGATTGCACACACTATAAGGAGATATGCTCAGTTGCCACCAGGCGCAACTTGGGATGGATGTATGGATGGACAGATAGAGGGACACACACACACACACACACACACACACACACACACACAAAGCAAGGCAGATCATGCAGGAGATGGTGGCAGGACAAGACGGCGAGGTGCAGTGTGGGGGGAATGGGGGGGGGGGGGGGGGAGTGGGAAAGGAGAGGATCGGAGGAGGAGGAGAAAAGACCGATGTGTGCATTGGTCAAGAGAGTTGCACAATTAGGGTGAAGGGACATGGATTGACAGGAGATGATAGCACAAAGGAGGCAGCAACTGTTGGGTGGAGGGTGTGGGGACAGTAGGTTGCCACAAGTTGACACAGAAATGATTTTGGGAGTGGCGAATGTGTTGTAGGGATAAATCCCATCTACACAGTTCAGAAAAGCTGGTATTGATGGGAAAGATACAGAGGCCTGGGTTGTAAAGCAGCCATTGAAATCAAGCATTTTATGTTCAGCTGCATGTTGTGTACAGGTCGGTTCACTTTGCTCTTGGCCACTGTTTGGCAGTGGCCACTCATCCTGGTGGACACCAGACTGGTAGTCTTACCAGTATAAAAAGCTGTGTAATTATTGTGGCAGAGATGGTATGTGACATGGCTACTTCTACAGGTGGCCCAGCCTCAAATGGGATAGGATAAGTGTGTAACAGAACTGGAATAGGTAATACTGGGTCTTCCACAGGGATGTCATTCCTGTGGTAAGTGGTTGTCATTGGGAGTGGCATAGGAATGGACTAGGATGTTGTGAAGGTTGGGTGCACAATGGACACCACTTTAGGAGGGGAGGGAAGGATTTTTCATAGGATGCCCCTCATTTCAGGGCACTATGATAAAAATCAAAGCCCTAACGAAGGATGTGGTGCAGTCATTCCAGTATCGGGTGGTACTGTGTAACAAAGGGGTGTTCCTTTGTAGCTGGTTCATACTTTTTCTTTGAAGGGGAAGTAGTTGTGTGTTAGGATAAATTTTCTAATGTGTACAAGTGCTATTCAAAAAGTATCCAACATTATTTTTTATTGTTGAAACCAAGAATGGTATCAATTTCCATGTTCATAGGCATACAAGGTCAGTTCAAAAAATTGCAGAACATTCATAATTTCGAGCCATAGGTGTGTTGGAGCAAAATGCGACTGGCAGCCTTGCACACCCCTGTGCTTAATGTGTAACTGCTGAAAGTTTTATTGTTGTATGCTTTGTTGTATGCCTGTTAGTTATTGTTCAGTTGCTGTATTGAGTAGAACATAACAAAGTTTGTGAACTTTGAGATGGCAATGCATTAAATTTTGTGTGAAACCCAAGAAAAACTTTACACAGACACATCAAATGATGTTGGAAGCTTACAGCTGTGAGTGATTAAGCCATACTCATTGGGTTCACACAGTTTAAAAATGACCATACAGAAGTTAAAGATGACTCTTATTCAGGATGCCATTAGACATCAACCGACGATGCTCATGTCGTGAACATCAATGAAACTGTGTGTGACAATTGAAGACGACTGTTCGAGAGATTTCAGAATAATGTAACATTTCAGTTGGATCATATCATGAAATCCTGACACAGCATCTTGGACTGTATCGTGTTGCTGACAATTTGGTTCCCACAGCTCATGAGACAAGAGCAGAAAGATCTTCATCTCGCAATCTGTGAAGAGCTTCTGGATCACACAATTCAGAACTAGATGTTTCTTAAGAGAATCATAGCTGATGATGACATGTGAGTCTACAGCTATGATATTGAGACACTGAAGGGATGAGAATTTGCAACGACAGATAAAAGAAAATTTCCAGACAGTGCTTTGCACAATCCCTAAAAGGCATACTAGGACTGCTTCTGGAAGTGGAAACAGCATTGGGAGTGGTTTATCAATTGTGAAGATTTATTTCGAAGGAGGCCATCCACAATAAGTAAAAGATAGCCTAGATAAATTTTGTGGACAAGATTTTGGAATTTTTTGAATGGATCACATATATAATGTAGATGCCCAATTTTTGCATGACTTTGGAAACAGCCAGTTGCTGGCTATCCACTGATGAGTGGACACATACATGTAAGTTGTCAGATTTTGTGTTGTGGGCGACTCTCAAGTTGGAATAATCCATAAAATTTGACAAGTGTTTGGGGGTTAAGCAAGTGGTCCCATACAAATATAGGAGAGGTAGAACCTCTTCAAAGAGAGCCGCTCATCAGCAACAAGTGAAGCACATTCAGGCAGGCCCTCAAAATTCACAAACGAGATTTTTATTGATCACTTAAGGACCCTGCTGATGAAGGACAGACAAATTCTAATCACAGAACTTGTAGATGAGGTTAAAATTAGTGCTGAATCCATTAATTCCATTTTAAAGGAACATTTAGACCTCAGGAGGATCTCAGCAAAATTTGTACTAAAGTTGCTAACAACTGCACAGAAGCAACTCCGTTCAGAGATCACACAGGACATGCTGGATACTGTGAACTGTGATCCCAACTTTCTTAACATGTTGATCAGTGGTGATGAGTCCTGGATTTACGAGTATGACCCAGGAATAAAATTTGAGCCACAAACATGCCCCAGAAGGTACTGACGTCAATAAGGAGTATTACCAAGAGGTTCTGCAGAGCCTTCGTGAAACAGTGAGACACAAATGGCCAAGGCACCGTCACCAAGATAATAAAACCACTCATCGTTCTCAATTAATTCAAGAATTTTTTTGCCAAACATAACACGGCTATGGTTTGTCAGCCTCCCTATCCCATGGCCTAGCACATGTGGCTTTTGCCTTTTCCCTAAATCGGAAGAGATTCTAAAAGGGACCAGATTTCAGAACTGGAAAGACACTACACAGAATTTGATGGAACAGCTGCGCACAGTACCAAAGGAGGCTTTCCAGTGACGCTTTCAGTAGTGCCAGCACTGTTGGGAGTGGTGTTTAGAAGCTGAACAAGACTACTTTGAAAATAACTAGTGTCAAACAATTTTATCTGAATAAAGATTCATTTCATAAATAAAAGTTGTATACTTTTTGAACAGCCCTCATCTGAGGAATGGGATAGTGGGTTTTGAGTCTGGAGGACATTTGAAAAGGTAATATTCAATAGCAGCAAGACTGTGGGTATGAGAGAGCTTGGTGTTTAGGGAAGTGCCATTAACATGAGTAGGGATGCAGGATTCAGGGCCAGGACCCGTACCCTGATTCCTTCACAACCTCAACACCTTCACAACCTCAACACCTTCACAACCTCAACACCTTCTCTCCCATCTGCTTCACTGGTCCTCCTTAATCCAGTGTTTCAACTTCCTGGACATTGACCACCTCCTCTCTGATGGCTGTATCCACACATCTTTCCACACTAAAACCACCAACCACCAATAGTACCTACATTGCCAGGTCACTTGGGGACTGTATTTGCAGTGACAAGAACTACATTGCCCAGTACACTGAAGGTCCTACAGAAGAGCCTTCCTGCGCCACCTATCCAACCTCCACAACATCCTACTCCATCCTTATGCCACTCCCAATCCCAACAGCTTTTCACAAGGATCATATCCCTGTGGAAAACCCAAGTGCAAGACCAACACTTTCGATTCCAGTCCAGTCACAGTCTTACCATACCCCATCAAGGCCAGCCCATCCACCATACTGTATTACATACGTAAACATGCATTCCCTTCATGTGTTTAGGCCAAGTATTATGCACATTTATGCGATTGGGAATGCTCAGTAGCAACCAGGCTACATGTACATCTGACAATTATACATCAGCAAGGAGCATTGATAATAATATCACAGGAGGCAGTGTTGTGCAACCTTAGTAGGAACAAGATCCAACTATTCGGGAGTAGAATCTTACAATATGAGACAGTGTTCCGAGACAAACTTCTGTCACAATGTCTGCAAATGTGATGTCAGATCTGCCTAGCATCAGCAATCTGAATGCCCATTGGCTGAAGGTTTGGAGATATATATATATATGTGGGATGTGAGTGAAGTGTTGTTATTGGCTAAGAGAGAAAGGTGGGGTCTCTCTTGTCCTTAGGGAAGACAGAGCGAGTTAGTAACGAGGCGCTACTCAAAACGCATGGTCTGAAAGAATGGTTGCGAGTAAGTATTCCAACTATTAAACAAGATATAAAATGAAGGTATTAGTTATCAGAACGCCACGTGTCATGGGCAGTGTCTATCAAGAATATGGAAAGTGAGAAATGTGTTAATGTGTTGTAAAGGGTTGAGTACAAAATGTTGACATTTAACAACTGCCATCCTGAAACACTCCACTTCAGCAGGATCACAACCTACATTGAACCTGGTGCCTGAACACTACTACTGTGTGACGAGGGACTACCAAAGCAGCAAGACACCAGGTTAGTGATACAGAAACCAGATTAGTAAGGCAGAGTTGCTTCATTCTAACTACAATGCCACAGAGGGCATTGTAATACACCATGTCATATACCCACTCTGCACAGATTTTGGTATTGGGTATGACTAGCAATCAACCGTCCACCAGGATTAATGGCCACCACCAAACTGTGGCCAAGAGCACAGTGGACTGCCCTATCAGAGATGCCAACTTTTGTGAAAGCCAATTAGTAATGTGCCGGACAGTGCAGGCAGGGTGTGGGGGATGCACAGGCAGTAATGGCAGGATATTTTCATGTGATGCTAAATCTGAAATTAAAGAAAAACACAATTGAAATAAATCCATTCAATGAATGATATATACAGCACCTGTTTGTTCATTATATCTCTGCAGTAGAAGTTGAAGGACCATTTGCCCCTTTTAGCAGCTGCAGCTCCTGTTTGTTAAAAGTATATTGGTGACATGCTTTTTGTTTTGAAATCATATGCATTTTTCTGCGCTAACGGAGTGCTTAGGAGTTGTGTGTTCATATCTGCATAAAATTCTGTCTTGTTCTTTCCCAACAAACAAAAAACTCATTCCACTAGGGAATTAATATGAGGTATCTGAAGAACAGCCATTATTAACTTACTCGATGAAGGGTACTTTCTTACTCCTGAAGTATCAGTGAGTTCTGAAATCTCACACCAAATTCTATCAGCATGCTGAAAAAACTTATCTTTAACTGGCCATTTGTTGACAATATATGCACACGTTTTTTCATAGAACAGTCTGACATCAAATAAATATTTTTCATTGTAGTTTTGTCTAGAGAAGCTTACTTCATGCAAGCCCTCATGTTTGACTCAATCACAAACTCCCTACCACTTTCCTGTACCTTAACAGACACAAATTTCGCATGAAGCACACAATAAGATCACTGAAAAAATTATTTAATTCTGAATGAAGTTTATGAATAAGTGGGGCGTCTTGTGGCAGGAACAGATTTAAGGAGTTTAGAAGTGGAAGAACAGAGCTGAGAAACAAAAGATAAAGCTTAGTAGATGGATTTTCAATCTGTGATTTAAGCTTGTAAAAATTCTGAGGTGGCCTTATCAAGATATGATTCACAGAAAAATGGTTTCATTGTTCTAAGACCCTTAATACACACTGTAACACAGACAACCACCCCATAGAAACATTCTTCAATATTTTGTGTGGCTTTTCAAAGACTTGCCGACATATCTTTAAAGCATTTTCCCCTTCCAATGATTTAGTAAAAATGTTAAATTCTTGTTTTGCAGCAATTGTCTCTTCCACCATGCACAACTGAAAAATCCCTGCTATGCACACTACATGAATTAAATTTGGAGGAGCGCAGTAAACATGGCCATGCTTTTGAGTATTCCTCCAAAAATTTTTGAACAATTATTGGTTTCTTAACCGTGTCATTTTGCTGCACCTAGAATCACTGCATTGTTTATTTCAAAATCTTTCTAACATATTTCTTCAACACCAACTTAGTATGCACAAGAATAAAATTCTATGTTAATTTCATTTACGATAAATGCAATAAACTCTTGTTAATATGTCACACACATACACACTATTCCCTAAACACAGCTTGACTCCAATTTGTTGTCACAGCAAGACAAAAATGTCTGCACAGGAGCTCACCAAGAAGAGTGATCATGTGGCTTGCATGAGAACAACTATGTAAAATATACCACTTCATACCTGGTTATGTGTTGAGTGAAGTCATATACCACATACGGTATTTGGTGTAATCAAAATTCTACGAGGGTCAGAGAAGGACAAGTATACTACCTGTTTATGAAAAATGTGAAAAGAAATATTGTTGAGAATTCAGCAATTCAAAAATGATTTTCTCTTGTGCCTCCTTTTCAGCACTTTATATGCTTATATCTATAAATCAATAAAAAATTGAAAGAATGGTAATTTTTGCCATGTCATTCATAAAGTCATAATTATGGGTGGAAATTTGCCATTGTTATGATTGATTCAAAATAGTTGGTATCTTTGCCCTGTGTATAATATGCATCAGAACATAAACATGCTTGAGTCCAATGACTGCTTCATACACCTGGTAATCTGTATCCTCTCCTCCAGCACCAGTTTTTCTGAGCAGCCCAGATGAGAGATATCCTTACAAAACATTTTCCACACCCAAAATCATCCAAGCCTCAACCTATGGTAACTTACTGTCTCCACATCTTGCACCCAACAGTTCTGCCTCCTCTGTTCTATCACCTCATCCAGCTCACACCCCCCTCACCTTCAATGTGCACCACTTTTTACCAGAGCACACACTGTCTTTTCTACTTTGCTGCTCCTCTCAATTTCAGCTCCTGCCCCCACCCCCTCCCTTCCCCCACAGCCTCTTTATGCCATGCCTGGGAGCCTTATGCTGCCACCATCTCCCTGAATGATCTGCCAGACAATGCTGACTTCTCTGCCTCCACCCGTACCTTGCTATCCCTTGCCCTTCCCCACTCCACTCTGGATTGCTGCTTCTGTTGGAAATGACACAACTGCAGTGAGGTTGTAGCAGCCGGAGGTAGAAGTGATGTGTGTGGGAGGTATGGTTACTTGTGTGATTGTGTTTTTTCTTTCTGAAGAATGCTTTGATCGAAAACTCAATGTGTAACAATCTTTTCTTCATGCCTGTCTGCAACTCAATGGGTCATCTTTAGAGTGAGTAAAAACCTACCCTTATCATAATATTGTTGATATTCCCACCAGGACTTTCCATTGTATAATTAAGGGGCATTCAATTTATTAATTATGTTATAGCTTTGTGTAAATACTGCTTACAAGTTATGTCCTCTTCTTTTCTGAGGTCAGTGAATTCTATTTTGTCAGAAAGTGAATTGGACGAGATTTTAAGAATAAGAGTCTTCCCTAGCAGCCAAAGACCTGTTTAAACAATATCAGGCCTGAGACCAAAGAATGAAAGCTATTTGGAACATAGGCATATAAATATGTTAAAATGAACTGTATATGTACATCAACTTATTATTTCTTGGCTACACTTTTATATGTTCAGTAACTTACACACTCTTTTCAAAAAGTTTTGAGTTAAACACAGTTGTTGTTGTTTTTGGTGCAGAAGTTAATTCATTCTGATTTCATAAAAATACACAATTATTACTAGTTTCAGTGAAATTTAATCACTATCTCAGATTACTTGTATAGAAAAAAAATTTTGCAGGGCCAATCCATTTTGTCAACTATTCGCATTAATTGGACACCTTATAGAGACGATATTCCACAATATCATCTCCTGTCATACTATAAAAGAATAGCTCTGCAAACAGTGCACAACAGTCACCAATAAAATACATAAAACATGTGTACAATCCTTTCATGTTGTGGCCTTGTAAACAAAGACAAAACAACTTGTTGACAAGGGCACAACATGAAAGGATTTTATACACATCTTATGTATTTTATTTGTAACTATCAAACAATGGAAACTCCAGGTAGGAATAACAATGTAAGCTAAGATAGATTGCTACTTACTGAAAAGATGACACATAAGTTGCAGACAGGGACAACTAAATTGTGTAAATGTCTCAAGTGTACCTGTCTGCGACTTAATGTATCATCCTTATGGTAATTAGCAATTGTTTTGTGACTATTGTGCACTGTTCACAAAGCTATACTTTTATTGTACAATGAGAGACAGTGCTATGGAATATTATCTCCATAAGTTGTGTCCAGTTAATGTGAACAGTCGGCGAAATGGATTGGCCCTGTAAAACTTTTTTCTGTACAAATTATCTGAAGATTAAGATTTAATTTAGCTGAAACTATTAATCATTGTGTATTTTTACGCAATCTGGGCAAATAAACTTCTGTCACAAGGACAAACATGTTCAAATTCTGAGATTGCCTCTAAAGTAGCTAACATCGAGTAATCATCACAATATTTTTGAGATAGCTGTTACTTTTTACACTGGCATATGTTCTTCCCACACTTTCTAGTTGGTGTAAATGTCTTACTACATTTAGTGTGCATACAGACTTCTACTTTTTCCTTATTTATGTTCTTATTATCAAACGTATCAATTCTCATTACTACATAGCACATCAATCAAGTACCACTAAATAGCTAGGCACACAAGGACATATAATATTTCCTTCACTATTTTCAACTTTTCTGAAAAATAATGTGTTGTGATCTATTTATTGCTAACAGTTCTCTTTAAATGCAATGAATTATATAATTTTTTTGGAAGGATAAAAATCACGAAAATTGAGTAGTTGTATTAGTACTTTTTTGCAAATTAATATAATGAAGTCACAATATTAAAAAATAAAATAAAACATTACATAACAAATAAATATTATTAGAACAATCATAATTCAGTATGCATACTTATATATTCTTAAATATGAAATTGGACTGCATCCCCAAAATGAAATAAGTTTACATTAACTTGATGTAATTATTTCTTTTTCTACAGGACAGTGGCAACACTTATTCACAACACTTATTCACATTATGTAAGCAATGCTTATAATGAGTTGAAGCTTCAATTTAAAAATATGATGAAAGCTAAATACTAATGCAAAGTATATACATGCAAGCAGGTATTACAATATCAAAATACAGCAAAAATCGCCTATAAAAGGAACTTCATTTACCTGTTGTTGCGCCTGTGCTTCCCAACACCAATTTAACCACCAGGAAGAGGAGCAAAATAGACAGAAAAAATACACACATTAAAAACCAAATGACTGCTTTAAGCAGTGCAGTCACAAACACAATTTATATAATATCTCTAAAATGCCAATAAACTAATGTTAAAAAAGTGTTTAAATTCCCACTTAAAGTTACATATTATCACTTTACAAAGTCTGTTAAAAAATTAGAAATCATATTTTTTAAAGATCGTAACTCCTCTTACAACTCTAGAGCTTTCTTCAGTCCCATTTTACCATTTCTGGGAACTATTCTTATATACAACTCCTGGAATCGTTAAACTATGTCATAAATTTTTCTTCATGCCTCCAATCTGTCTGAATCACTTTCAGTTTAATGAGGATTTAAACTGAGGAACTAAAAAGAATTAACTGAGTGAGGAAAAATTTCTGTTTATTTACTGTGAACATGGAACTTTCTGAACAGATCTTGTACAACAAAATCTATAATATAAAGTTTACAGAACTTTGATCACACAAGCAACATTACAAGACAAACATATCCATTGCATCACACAACATAAGACATTTTGCTGCTCCTCATCTAGGTGGCACATTAAATAACAACCAAAATAGTGACCTTATCAGAGTACCTTCTGTGAGGGAGGAGGGGGCAGGAAGAAAGACAGTAACATTTAGAATAAGAGAAAGTCTTAAGATAAGATTCTCCACATCTCTGATTACAATAAGTGAGAAAGGAAAAACTATAGGACGTTATAATGAGTGCAAATGGGAGCAAAGAAATTGAACTGAAGCCCAGCATAAAGGGGAGAGCAAAATTATCAGCTAGGATATAGTGAAATGCCAAGATTATTTCAAATTTTCATGTTTTGTCTACTACGATTCCACGTTTATTTTGGTAAGCTCACCAATTTAATAAGCCGTATCAACATATTATTATCTGGAAATGTCAATTTAGAAGCATAAATTAGGAAAACTTTTAAATTCACTTTAAAAGTAAAAAATCTGTAATGCGATTAGTATTTTAGAGCACTAAATTGTGGGCAGAAATCTGACACATCCCAACATAGCTCAGTCTTCATACACATACAAGACTGTGGGTGAAAATCAATTTAATATACAGGTATACTCAATTTAAAAACTCACCAAGGAATATGCATTTACATTTCCAGGAAACTTCTTCAGTTTGGTTCACATTTCATATTTAATTTTAATTAAAAACTATTTGCACATACAACAAGCTTTACACACAAGGTGCAGGTCTGTAAATTATGTTGCTCAATTTTGCTGACAGTGGAATATCAATTTTACTTAATTTGTTGTGTTAAAAACATTGCACACACTGGAATGGATTTATTCAAATTCTTTAAAAACCTACTTGCTGCCTCTAAGTTTCATTTATTCTTTCCTTGTTTTAACATGGTATGTTTCAGTGCCTATAAACCATCTTCAGTATGTCTCACTTGATTTCAAGTTGAGTTCCTTTGATACTGTTTTCTTGTGGCATGTTAATCATCAGCCATTATGAGTTCAGTATGGGGCACTGAAAAGCACTGGGGAAAAATAGACTATATGTCCTGCGTACGACTTTGCAGGTATACAAATGCGACAATACAGGGCACAAAAAGACACTTTCTAGGAATTTTAACAAATTTGTGAATGTTTGAAATGTTATTACATCATTGCTTTTCCACAAGTGCAATTTTTTTATAAAGTTTGGAAAACCAATAATAACTATGCATGTAGCGATTTCTGTCACAGAAGATGTTCAAATGTAAATATATTCCGCCATCTCTCAACAGTGATAAATAATGCAATTTTTTTCATTGTATTTTCATAAACAGTAGAACCAAACTTTGGATAGACCTTTTTCTTCTTCTTCAGACTTAAATATATTTGATTAGGTCGGAGTACATCTGATTCATGGTCACTACCTGCTGATTAGTGGTGCAAGTTAGAAAGTGATCTACACATAAATGTGAGGTTACTGCATATCACTCTTTTAGTTTGTGACACAGCAATAAATCACTAAACATAACTACCAAATCCATTGAACTAATAGCTTGGTCAGTACAGCATCAAATGGTACACAACAGCCACCAATAACATTCAACATGCAATATCTGCCACCCAGCATTGTGTATCAGACATGTTCACCTTACATATTACAGTCAACAAAATGTGAAATATGAACAACACATGATTAGTTATACAGCATGAACTACATGAAACTCTCATGGCCACAAACCAGTAATTATGCTTACAGACTCAACTCCAGATGATGATGATGATGATGATGATGATGATGATGATGATGATGAGACTGACTTGAGCTCTTAATAAATGAACATATAATTAACACGTGAAACAAGGTAAATATTTTGTAAGAATGCATTATTTAATAAAATTATACTTAATCAAATTATACTTGCTGGCACCTTGAAGGTATTTAAAAATACTGAACTTTGACAATTTGAGTAAGGCTGCACTGTAAGATTTAACAGTTAAATCCATTCTTCTTCAACATAACAGAATGACTGTACTTAAAAAGAATTGAAACAGAGCAAATACATCAACAAAATGACAATTTGCTATTTAAATGTGTAGTTAGTGATTTCAGATCCAATTCTATTACATGCGTTGACTAATTAATGTTACTGAGATATGGTTTTTTCTTTTTGCATCACACAATGTAACGTGGTGTTTATACATGTTTATTTATTTATTTATTCTTTTTTTTTTAAAAAGAAAAAACCTTAGTTGGGTTGGTAAAACATCCTTACTCATACACATATCTCTCTCTCTCTCTCTCTCTCTCTCTCTCTCTCTCTCTCTCTCTCTCTCTCTCTCTCTCTCTCTCTCACACACACACACACACACACACATCTTTATTCTCAGAGTTGTTGATTGTAATATGTCAGGTACATACTTCAGATTATTCATAAGCAAATGAAGCAACACCAAGGAAGAGTCCGTAGTGTCTTTTCTTTGCATAAGTGCAAAGAATTTCCCTTGACGACATATATATTTGTTAATTTGAAGCTTACTCCACTATTTTAAAGAATAGAAACTTCTGCTCAAGCTTTAAAAAAAAAATTAAAAAAAATAAAAAAATCTCGTGTTTCTTGAAATAGTTCTTCTACTGATGACAAAATGGAAACATTTGGCAATGAAAGTATGTAGATTTGTCAGTGAGGAAGTATAGGCAGAAAAATGCCACTGTGAATAATGGTATTTACTCGTCATATTGCATTTATATCTATATTTTTTAACTCAACTCAACTCAACTCCGACACTGTTTGTAAACTAATCATTCTTTGACTGACAAATTAAGCAATGGAAAATTCTTGATGGAATAAGATCATCATTATGAAAAGGACAGACTGCAGCTCAACATATAGAGAAGACACTGTGTCACAGACAGGCATAACAGTAATAGTGCTATACATTTAAGGCTTTCAGCAAAAGGCCTGCTTCTAAAGCATAAAACACACGCACGCACACACACACACACACACACACACACACACACACACACACACACACACACACACCTCAACTAACACACCCATGATCACTGTTTCTGGCCACTGAGATCACACTGCTACAGCAGCTGTGTCTGATGGGAGAAGCAACCTGTTAGTAGTGGGGGTAAGGAGGAAGCTGGAGCAGGCATGGGGAGCAAAAGCAGGATAAGGGAACTTGTGGCAGCATACAGGGATGTAGTGGTGACAGCATAGGGCTGGGTCGTGAGCTATGTGCAGTCATGTTTGAGTGCAGGGGGGGGGGGGGGGGGGGTAGGAAAAGGAGATTAAGAGTAGGGAAAAAAAGGCTAGTGGATTTGTCGGTGGAACAGAATGCTGTGCAGTGCTAGAGTGAGAGCAGGGAACAGGACACATGGGAGGAGGACAGGGGATTATGGGAACATAGGATTTTGCCGGGAGAGTTCCCATCTGAAAAATTTCGAACATCTGGTGTTGGTAGGAAGGATCCAGATGGCACAGGTTGTGAAGCATTCATTGAAGCGAAGCATGTTGTGTTGGGCAGCATGTTAAGCAGCTGGGTAGTCTACTGTCTCTTGACCAAAGATTGACGGTGGCCATTCATGCGGACAGACAGCTTGCTGGTTGTCATACCCATGTAGAAAACAGCACAGTGGTGGCAGCTCCATTTGTGACTTTTCTGAATGAGAACACATGACTGCTTGATGATACAGGTGATGCTTCTGACAAGACTGGAGTACATTATGGTGCGAGGATGTATGGAACAAGGTCTTGCATCTAAGTCTATTGTAGGTATATGAGCCATGAAGCAAGGATTGGGTGCAGGTGTGAAGTAAGGTGGACAAGGATATTGCGTATGTTTGGTGAACAGGTGAATACCCCTGTGGGAAGGGTGGGATGGATAGTGGGTAGGATTTTCCTCATTTCAGGGCATGGCAAGAGTTAGTCAAATCCCTGGGCAGAGAATGTGATACAGGTGTTCAGTCCCAGGTGGTGCTGTTTAATGAGGAGAGTGATCCTCTGTGGCTGAACAGTGGGAGTGTATGAGATGGTTAGTGATTGGAGAGGCAAGACATCAGAGATCTGTTTCTGTACAAAGTTGGGAGGGTAATTTCAGTCTGTGATGGTCTTAGTGATACCCTTTGTATATTTGGAGAGGGACATATTGTCACTACAGATGTAAGAGCCACAGATGGCTAGGATGTATGGAAGGGACTTCTTGGTGTGGAATGGGTGGCAGTCTTGAAGCAGTGGTATTGCCGATGGCTGGTACATTAGATATGGATGGAAGGACTGACGCAGCTACCTTTGATGTGGATGTCAACATTGAGGAAGGTGATTTGTGGGGTTGAGGAGGACCAGGTGAAGAGAATGGGGGAGAAGATGTTGAGGTTCTGAAGGAATGTGGATAGGGTGTCCTCATCCACAGTCCAGATCATGAAGATGGCTTTAATGAACCTGAACCAGGTGAGGGGTTTGGGATTCTGGGTGGTTAGGAAGGATTTCTCTAGAATGTCTTGGCATAGGTTGGTGCCATGCGGGTGCCCATTACAGTACCACAGATATGTTTGTATGTTAGTGCAGAGGGAGATAGTATTAATGGTGATGAGCAGGGCACCTTGTGGTGAAAGACAAAGAACTGCAAAGAGTCAGTGGAAGAATGGTTGGTGTCTTTTATATAAGAGGGTAGGTGACAGGTAATAGGCTGAAGATGTTGTTCCACAAGAGCACAGATTCTCCCAGTGGGGGCCCAGTAACTGGCCACCATGGGGGCTTCCTGTGTGTGCGGAGTGGTAGGTGTGTGGACAGACATAGACTCAGTGGAAAGGTTCTGGGATAATACTAAGGATTTCGGAGGACATTGGATATGCTGTTAGATTTCTGCAATGTGGTCATTTTGGGAGCATTTGTAGGTGGATGTTCAGGAAGCTGTTGGGGTCCCTCCACCAGGCAATCCCTGCAGTTCAAAACCACAATGGTGCAGCCTTTGTTGTCAAATATGGTTATAGGATCGGGATCAGTTTTTTGTGGTGAACTGCAGTTCTTTCTGTGGGTGTACAATTGGTTTCCAAGTTGAGCGATTTGGGAAATGAAGGCAAGGCAAAGTTTGAGTATAAGAAATTCTCAACTGATAACGGGGGTGATTTGTGGGCAGTGGGAGTGGGTCACAGTGGGATGGAGGAGTGAACTGAATCTGGCAGGGTTCAACTTTGGCTTTAGGTTGAGTCTGATTGGTAGGGTTGGTGGCAAAAAAGTGTTTCAACTGTAGGGGGAAGAAGAGAAGGTCTTCAACAAGCCCAGCATGACTGAATTTCATAATGGGACAAAAAGTAAGGTGCCTTGAAAGGACTGATACTTATGTGGGACTAAAATCTTTTGGTGGAAAGATCATGATTCCGTTCTCTGCCTAATTAGGTTCTGGATTCTGTATAGTGATTGGAGAGTGTTTCTGAGGGATTGGTAAACATAACAGATCTGTGACGCAGGTTTCATCAGCTGTGAGGGGATGCAAGGGAGGGTTGGATGATCTTATGGAGGAGGCAGATAGAGGCTGTCCAAGGTGAACATGTTGCAAAGTTTTTGAGGTGGCATTGAGTGTGCTGCTCTGGTTCCTGGTAGGCAAAAGTTTCAATTTGAGAGATGTGATATAGGAATTTGAGATTGCGGAGCAGGAAATTTTATGGGAGTAAAGAAGATATTGCAAGGAGGTTTGCTGATTTACTTGGTTCTGCAGGACTAGGTTGGTTAGGGCTCTGGACTAGCAGAACTTGAACAGGTAGAGGTCATTGTGGAATGAGAGTTTGCAGCCGAAGATTGGTAATTTGAGGCTAAGGCCATTTGGTGGGATTTCATGAGATGAGCAACAATACAGGAAAAGTAGCTGGGACTGGGTTCTGACAAGAGACACGACAACGTTTCTGCATTTGTGCAGATGGAAGGAGCTAGAACCATGGTAGAGTGTAAGAAACAAGTAATAATATGTAAATTACATAAAAATACACGTAAAAAACTCATAAAAATATGCAAAATACTTAAAACCTGGTCCCAACCTTGTAATCCTAAGTATTGGCAAAGGCTTCACCACTGTGGTTGTGAACCACAAGGATTAACTGGGGAGATATGTTCACCTACAAACCCTGATACAGTAACCCCTATGCAGAAATCCATCACAATTGCCAGTCCCTCCTCAAATCCTTAGGCCCATCCCAGAACCTCTCCTCTGAGTCCATCACACTGCTCGCTCCCTCCACTCCTCACAATTCTACCTTCTACATCCGTTCCGAAGTTCATAAATCCAACCACCCAGGACACCACATTGTGCCTGGTTGCTATACCACCATGGACTAACACCTTCAGCCTCCTATATAAAAGACAACAATGATTTCCTCCACAGACTTCCTGCTCCTCTACCACACAGTGCTCTACTCATCACTGTTCAACACTCATCACTGTTCAAACCACCTGCCCCTACACTAACATCCGAAATGCCCATGGCTTTGCTGGTATTGAATATTAGCTCTTTGAATGCCTGACTGACTCCATACCTGAAACCTTCCTGATCACCATGACCAACTATAACCTCGCTCACAATTACTTCACCTTTGAAGACATCATCTACTAACAAATATGTGGTACACCAACAGCCACTCATATGCCAACATATTCATGAGCAATCAAGAGGAACCCTTCCTAACCACCCGGAATCACCTGGTTCACATTTACTGATGACATCTTCGTGGTCTGGAGTGAAGCTAACCTACTCTCATTCTTTCAGAACTTTCACCATCTTCTCGCCCATTCGCTTCACCTGGTCCTCCTCTACCTGACAAGCACCTTCCTGATGTTGATCTCCACCTCAAAGATGGTTACATCAGTGCACCCATCCATACCAAACCTACAACCACCAGCAATACCTCCACTTTGGCAGCTGCCCCCAATTCCATACCACAAAGTCTCTTCCATATAGCCTAGACACCTGTGGCCATCGAATCCGTAGTGACAATCGATCTCTCTCCAAATATACCAAGGATCTCACTGACATCTTCACAGACCAAAATTACCCTCCCAACCATATACAGAAACAGATCTTTCGTGCCTTGTCTCTCCAGGCACCGACCACCTCCCAAATTCCCACTGACCATGAAAGAGCACTCCCCTTGTCAATTAGTGCCACCCAGGATTGGCACAACTGATTCACATTCTCTGCTAGGGTCTCGACTACCTCTCATTGTGCCCTGAAATGTGAAACACCATACTCAATATCCTTCCCAGCCCTCCAAAAGTGATATATTGCCAATATGCAATATGCACTATCCTCGTCCATTCCTACTCCCAAATCCCTGCCTCATGGATTGTACCCTTGCAACAGACCTAGATGCGACCTTGTCCCATACATCTTACCACCACCATGTACTCCAGTCTGGTCAGATGCATCACCTGTTCTGTCAAAGGCAGGGCTACCGGTGAAAACAGTCATGTGATGTACAAACTAAGCTGCAACCACAGCACTGTTTTTTTACTTGGGCATCATAATCAATGAGCTGTCTGTCTGCACCAAGAGCCACCGATAAACAGTGGCCACGAGACAGCTGGACCACCCAGCTACTGAAGATGCTGCCCAACATAATTTGGTTCACTTCAATTACTTCTTCATAGACTTAGCCATCTGGATCCTTCCTACCGACACCAGCAGGTCTGTATCACACAGCTGCTCCCTGCAATATAACCTATGTTTCTATAGCTCTCTGGCTATGATCTTCACTAGTTCCTGTCCTTCACCCACCTATCCCCTTTCCCTGCTTCCACTCCAGGTCCACACGGTCTCCTGTTCCACCAACACACCAACCCGTGTTTTTGCCCTCCTCTACTTTTCTCTACTCCCTCTCCTCCAACCATCTGACTGCACCTAGCAGACCTATGTTGTCGCAATCATGCCCCTACATGCTCCCACTATATCTTCCCCCACCCCTACGCTGCTATCCCTTCTCCTCCCCATCTCAACATCCTTGTTACTCTGACTGCCCACAGATTGTGTCTTCCATCAGGCACAGTTGCTGTATGCAGTCCGGTCTCAGTGGCCAGAGACAGCAGCCGTGTGTGTGTGTGTATGTAAGTTGTGCTTTTGTGTGTGTGTGTGTGTGTGTGTGTGTGTGTGTGTGTGTGTGTGTGTGTGTGTGTGTTTTGATGGTTGGTTTGTGGGATTAAAGGAACCAGACTACTATGGTCATCGGTCCCTTGTGTGTTTTGATTAAAAAACATGTTGCTCTACAACTGTTAACAGTTTCTCCTATGTTATTAAAATTCTTCCCGTAATTCCATAATGTTTATGACTGCCTCAAATTTCACATATAAACACAGCACCTTACAGACCAGTTATGTGGACATGCAACACAAATACTTATGTCCCAGAACACTGAGACAAAACAGGCTAAGGAGTTATCACATGAATGCAAGTTGGAAGACTATATGGTCCTCATAATATCTGTTTAGTGAAGACAAATAGCTTATGTACAATGGTATTTAATAAACATGAATAAACACAATGTACTGCACAACAGATAATGTACAAACATACCGCCAATTTTGCTATAAGACTATTTTTGTTGATTATTTAGTACTTAACAGTTTAAACAAATACACAGCTATGAGTGATAAAAATAATTATAGTATATAATCCAAATTGTTACAGACAGTTACCATACTTGCAGTGAGAACGTTGCATTGTAAGGAAAACATGAGTTTATGAAAGAATGAAACTTCAATTAATAAATAAAATGTAAAGGGTCTACCCAGTTACTTGTTAACAAGCACAAGATAGAGAGTGGAGACAAATTAAAACTGACACCCTTCATGTAAGATATTCCAATTCATCAATGGTTATAAAATACAAGATAAGAGACTGTTGTTAATGGCAAGAGATAATTATATGTTCTTTGAAGATAACTAAGTTTGGAAAACAGACATGACAAGAGTATGAACTCAGATTCTGAGAGAAAACCTTACTACAGAAAAATGTATAGTAGTTTAAAGTAATAAACTAATAAGGAATAATAGAAAAATAAGGTACAGAAGGTGTACAAAGAATGTTGAGTAGCAAGAATGTGCGATTTATAAATGCAGGTGTGAAATTTGCTGAACAAAGCATTGAGAATGTAAGTTTTTGATGCAATGTGAAAGATGTTCACATTCTATATTGGGTGGTGCAAATGGCATAATATGCTTGCCTCTATATATACAATTTGGTTCTGTTTAAGCTCTAAATGGACGAAAACACCCAGTGATATCAGCCTGCAGTCTGAAGTTATTAATTCCTTCATCAGTTGTGGAAACTCCAGGTAAGAATATCAACAAAGTAGAAAAGGACAGATTGCTACTCACTGTAAAGATTACACATTAAGTTGCAGACATGCACAATTAAAAGACAGTTCTCAAAAGCTTTTGGCCACAGCCTTCAACAGACCCCCCCCCCCCCCCCCCCACACACACACCAATCATTCACACAAGCAAGCACACATGGCCACACACCTCATGCACACTTGGCCACCAACTCTGGCTAGAATCGTTCTGGCCAGAGTTGGCAGTCATGTGTGCATGAAGTGTGCTTGCTTTTGTGAATGAAGGCTGTGTTGTTTTTTAATGAAGGCTGTGGCCAAAAGCTTACCTGTGTCTTTTAATTGTGCCTGTGCACAGCTTAATGTGTAAACTTTACAGCAAATAGCAATCTGTCTACCAAAGAGATTCTTTTTATTTGCATGAAGGAAATATATCACATCTGTTGCAGTACCTATTGTAATTTTTACAAGTTCTTATCATTTTATGATAGGGATAAAAATTGTCACAAAATTGTTTACCAAAAGGAAGTGTGTGAGAGACATAAGTAGTTTTATACTGAGTAAACTGCTGCTACAAATAAACACATACTGCCACAGTACTTACTACCACACAATCTTCACGCATCACATTGAAGTCTTTGTGAGTTATCATGTACACAAATTCTTTGAGTCCACTAAACACAAAGTAATAGACAGTGAATCAGATAGAGGATTCCGGCAGCATGTAGCAACAATATGAGTCCAGTCTATCATAAGCTGTGCCCACCCCCAAATATTCACCTTGATTGGGGGTGAGGAGTTAACTTATCATGGCTTGAACTCACCAACAAATATAAAAATATAGTTATACTGATCCACAATGAATTAAGGCCTACCCACTGCCTGATGTGACTCCACCAAATATGTTCCAAGGAGCACATAAGTCTTTTAACAATATCCTACACAAACTCAACAGGCCTTGGGTTGGTAATTTTCGTGTCATGACATGACACCATCAATCTGCAGGGCAGTCATAGATCCACTTTGATAGAATTCAGAAGAAATCAGGTAATGCATAGTATTGCTGAGATACTTGTCTACAACGGTGTCTATTTCTCTAGTGTGATCATCATAATGTAATGGTACTACTACAGATGTAAATATATTTTTTTGACCATGTTTTTAAAGTATATTAAAATCATTGTTCATACTTCATTTAAAGATGGTAATTTCAGGATTCACAATATTAACGTTAATACAACTGAATGTATAAATATAAATTTAAAAAAAAAGGATGTATATACGTTCAGCATCTTTCCTCCTAAACCACTGGACAGATCTCAACCACACTTGGGTCACATACTACTTGCTAGCTGACCATATGAGAATCAGCACTATGGTGGTAGGAACCTTCTGCCTCCCATAGGAGGAGAGATCTGGGCAAAAAAGTGTTTTCCAATGCTGATGTGTTTAGGCTGCCCTGATGGCAGGCATGTTATGTGGGTAGCATTGGCATGACTTGCATGGGCTACATATGCGGGAGGGTCTGGTTGAGTGGGGAGGGAGAGGGAGAGGGAAAGGTGGAGGCAAAATGAGAAAAGGGAAGGAAGAAATTGACAGACAGAGAGGGGGGAGGAGGTGATGGACATAGAAAGGGAAAGGAGGGGTTAAACAGAGATAGTGAGGAGGAGGCGATGGACAAAGAGAGAGAGTGTAGAAGGATGTTGGGGTTGGGTTGTTTGGTGGAGGAGACAAGGTCATTGGTATCACTGGGGTTAGGGAAGGACGGGGAAGGCCGTGACCTTTCAAAGGAACCATTCTGGAGCAATTTAGGGAAATCATGGAAAACCTAAATCAGGATGGCCAGACGCGGGATTGAACCATCGTCCTCTCGAATGCGAGTACAGTGTGCTAGTCACTGCACCACCTCACTGGGTTAGGAGGATGTTATGGACAGAGTGAAGGGGGTGAGGAAGATGAGCAGAGTGGGGGCTGAAGAAGGGGCAGGCAGAGAGAAAGGGAGAAGAAGATGTGCAGAGATAAAGGGAGGAGCATGTGGGCAGAGAGAGGGTGAGAAGGAGATGGATGGAGAGGAGGGGGAGGGGAGACAGACAGAGAAAGGGGAGGAGGAGATGAACAGAAGGGGGAGATGCCGATGGAAAGTGTAGACAGGTAGTGAGCATGTGGAAAAAGAAAATGGGGAAGAGAGAGGGAGAGGAGAATATGGACAGTGGGGGAGGGTAATCGTTGGAAAAAGGGATTGTAGGAACAAGGACAAAAAGAAGGGGGAGGAGGGGATGAATGGATAGAGAGATACATGGTGGAGGAGACTGACAGTAAGAGCGGGCGGGGAGAGGGGGGGGGGGGCTGAGGCGATTGAATGGGTGCGAGAGGGGAGAGGAGGGGATGGACAGAGAGACGGATGAGGAGGGAACAGGCAGAGTGGGTGTAGGACAGGATGGACAGAGAGAAGAGCGAGGAGAGGGAAGACAGTAAGAAGGGTGAGTAGGATATGGACAGAGGGAAGGGTGAGGAGGATATGGACAGAGAGAGGAGGGGAGGAAATGGACAGGGAGAGGCGGGGAGGAGAGCACAGGTAGGCGGAGGAGGAGGTCGGCAACAGGAGTGGAGAGGAGGAGATGGACAGAGAGGTGAGGATGTGATGGTGCTAGAGGGGGGAAGATGAGATGCACAGGCAGGAAGATGAGACGAACAGAGGGGAAGATGAGACGAACAGAGGGGATCAGGGATAGGCGAGATGGACAGGGATAGGCGAGATGGACAGGGATAGGCGAGATGTTCAAGCATAAACAGACATGTTTTAACTTATTAAAAAATAACTTATTAACAAAGCTTGCTTAACTGCAACATAACCATTATGTAACCCCTAACTGCATACACCTAGGGGATATATTACTTAGATAGTGAAATGTTATACTATATATGTCAATTTTTTGCGAATGAATCCATGTGCAAATGGTTTGTGAAACAACAAATGAAAGTACTGAGCTTGTATTTGGGAAGGATTATTTTGAAATTGCCACAAGAAATTAAATTTAAGACAATTATTCTCATCCATGCATCACCTGAAAATCTTATCAATTTTATTAGATGCAGGTTGGGGTTAGTTAAATGTGCATCCTCTTGTCATTGTAGAAGTTATCTGATTATAATACACTAGAAGCAGGTGGATTCACAGCAAGCTGATTTGCATTTAGGAATGTGGGAACATAATAATTATACAATATCATTATGAGCAGAGTAGATAAAAACACCCAATCAATACACATCTATGTAATTGCCACAGAAGTCCTCATTCTGCACCGTTTTAATGGACAGCTATGAGCGAATGAACAAAAGATTTCTTAAACAATTGTATTTATACCTTCAAACTCAGTATCTCCAACAAATTTCTCCAGTGTTGCCAGTGAACTATTCCTGGTTAGCAAAAACTGTAAGACTTAACATTAATGATTTATCTACACTCATGCTCATAAATTAAGGATAATGCTGATACATGGTGAAACAACACTTTGGTGGGCAGTTTGCAGGTTTAATACAGCTCGGGGTATGACCATATGGTGCATCTGACCTGCGGTCATCGCGTGGTTGCGCTGACAGTAGTCCACATATGCAGAGGTGTATTGGTGCATGACAGAGTACGGTGCAGCGAGTAAGTGTGCAGACGTTTTCAGACGTGCTAATGGTGACTGTGTGTTGAAAGTGGCTCAAAGAACACATATTGATGACGTTATGAGGGGTAGAATACAAGGGTGACTGGAGGCTGGTCAAACACAGCAGGTCGTAGCACAGGTCCTTCGTGTGCCACAAAGTGTGATGTCAAAACTATGGCAAAGATTCCAGCAGACAGGAAACATGTTCTGGTGTTACAGTATGGGACATCCACAGTGTACAACACCACACGAAGACCAATATCTCATCATCAGTGCCCACAGATGGCCATGAAGTACTGCAGGTAGCCTTGCTCGGGACCTTACCGCAGCCACTGGAACAGTTGTCTCCCCAGTTGTCTCCAAACACACAGTCTACAGACGACTGAACAGACATTGTTTATTCCCCCAGAGACCTGCAAGATGCATTCCATTGACCCCCGGTCACAGGAGAGACCGTAAAGCCTAATGTCAAGAATACAGTACATGGTCATTGGAACAGTGGTCCCAGGTTATGTTGAAGGATGAGTCCAGGTATAGTCTGAACAGTGATTCTCACAGGGTTTTCATCTGGTGTGAACCAGGAATCAGATACCAACCCCTTAATGAAAGGGGTCTGTATGGAGGTCGTGGTTTGATGGTGTGGGGTGGGATTATGATTGGTGCATGTACACCCCTACATGTCTTTGACAGAGGAACTGTAACAGGTCAGGTGTATCGGACGTCATTTTGCACCAGTATGTCTGCCTTTTCAGGGGTGCAGTGGGTCCCACTTTCCTCCTGATGGATGATAATGCACGGCCCCACCGAGCTACCATTGTGGGGGAGTACCTTGAAACAGAAGATATCAGGCGAATGGAGTGGCCTGCCTGTTTTACAGACCTGAACCCCATCGAGCACATCTGGGATGCTCTCGGTCGACGTATTGTTCCACGTCTTCATAGCCCTAGGACACTTCAGGGGCTCCGACAGGCACTGGTGCAAGAATGGGAGGCTATGCCCCAGCAACTGCTCAACCGCCTGATCCAGAGTATGCCAACCTGTTGTGTGGCCTGTGTATAAGTGCATGGTGAGCATATTCCATACTGACATCGAGACACGGGCAGGAAACAGTGGCATTTTGTAGCACATGTTTCGGAAAAGTTTTCTCAACTTATCACCAATACCGTGGGCTCGCAGATCTGTGTCGTGTGTGTTCCTTATGTGCCTATGCTATTAGTGGCAGTTTTGTGTAGTACCATGTTATGTGGCACCACATTCTGCCATTATCCTTATTTTATGAGCATGAGTTGTAAATAGCATAATCTTTTGAAGTTTCTGAAGCAGTGGGTGACAAAATTGAAGTGTGAGGTGATGCAGTAGAGTCACAAGATGTGCCCACTGGGAGAACAGATAGCTTGCACAAGGAAGTGGCAACACATCGAGCAGAATAAGGCCGGTCCAAGCAGCCGCAACTGTCATATGAACAGAATTCTCTGCTTCAATTTTTTTCTTCCTGTTTTGCCCAGCACAAACATTCAAAATGCCCTAAGCAATGAGCTACTTGTAATGCTTGCCAGAATAAAGGCCAGCCACATCACGTCCATGTGCCGTTTGCTGGAGGTTGCTCAGGATATGGACATGGAAGTAAACTGTGTGACTTCAATGCTTCTGACGTCTCCAAGTTGTTTATCGAGTTACGTTTTTACGCGAAGTACTCTGGCTACAGGTTGACACAGGTGCTGCAGTGACGTTACTGAATTCTCAAGTCTGTGAGAGTTTAGGCCTGTCAGCACTTACAGCAGTTTCACGGAAGCTGGTCAGTTATAACAAACAGAAGATACAGCTGTTGGGACAATTTACAGAATCTGCCTCTTACAAGTCAGTTATTCATTTCATTACATTTTTGGTGGTTGCTGATGCCAGTATTGAGAACTTGTCTGTGATGGACACATTTCAAGCATTTGGATTTTCTATCATCAATGCAGTTCATCTTGTGCCCGATCAGGTACCATATTCTCAATTCGAAACCTTGTGTGAGGTGTTTACAGACTTGGTGTTCAGAACATATATATAGGGTGTGCTCTGAATTTTTTTACTCATATTTTTCTGAAATCCTCAGCTCAGCCTGGATTTTGTTTTGCACGTCTTACTCCTGTTGCCCTGAAAGATCAAGTGAAAGCAGAATTGGACAGACTTCAATTTCTAGTGGTGACGCAAACTGGTTTAGCTAGTGAATGTTCATCTGCACTAGTTGTACTTCGAAAGCTGTTGGGGAAACTTCACCTCTGTAGCGAATTCAGTACTAATGTGAATGCACATTCAATCATGGATATATATGTATCCTCTCCGACACTGGGAGGAACTATTGGTGAAAATATTGGGGGGCCAGTACTGTTCCAAAATTGATCTACCTGAAGTGTGTCTGCAGCTTCCTGTGAATGAAGAGGTTCAGTGAGTTCTGGTTTTGGATACTCCTTTTGGTCTCTATCAGTATTTGCAGCTTCCTTTTAGTGTGTCTAGCGTCCTCGCTATTTTCCAACAATTTTTAGAGCAAATGGCTGTGCCTGCCCCAGGTTGCATGAATTATCTTGATGATATTGTTGTTACAGGCTCCTCCACAGACGATAACTTGAAAAATTTGCACACTTTGTTTTCTGTCTTACAGTCTGCAGCCTTATGGTGTAACCTCAGGGCGGGAGGGGGGGGGGGGGGGTGAGTTCAGTATTCTATTGTTTTTTTGGAGTTCGAGGTCTCATGTTGTGGGGTTTGCCCTCTTCCAGACCGCATCTCCATTGTTATGTCTATGCCTCACTCTTAGTCCATGAAGGAGCTTCAGGCCTTCCTAGGAAGCCAAGGTACTATCATTGCACACCTTGTTACGCGATGATGTATTTTTTTGCTGGATTCTGGTTTGCAAATATGCTTTTCAAATGTTGAAATCCAAGCTACTTGCAGCCCCTTCTTTAGCTACATCCTCTTCGGACCAGTACATTGTGCTGGCGACTGACACCTCACAGTACGGCCTCAGCATGATCCTAGCACACCAATATGCCAATGGCTCTGAATAACCTGTTGCTTTCACCTCTAAATGTCCAAGCATCAAAGGAAGGATTTAGATGCATCCAGTGGAAAGCGCAAGCATCAAAGCATGTAGCAGAAACACCATGAATTGCTTGTATGAAAGAAATTAAAAATATAGCAATTGACTAGTAAGGTCCTCTTATTCAGCTTATGGAGTGCCCATCGTCTGCCCTGCCTCTGACACTTCAGATTTCTATTGTTTAGTCGAAAAAATGAAGCTTTGCAGCAAATCAATGGAAAAAAAAGAGATAAAGAAGAAAGTACAAAACAAACTTTGAGGTCAAGGCAAAGAATTCTTTCCTGAGAGGATAAGAAAACTTTTTACAATGTGAGCCAAAAAACAGTATTAATTTAACAAACCATTCTTGCTTTATGTTTATTTGTCTGTTTGATTAATGTGCTATCATTCTATAGTGGAAAGCACTGTGAAAGTGATAAATTTGTGCCAGAGCCCAAGACAATGAATCATGAACTTTATTTTAGCACAGTTAGGTCCAATATTATCTATCCTGTATTTTCCATAGTTAGTTCCAAGCACGCAAGGTTATGTCTAACATTTTTTTTTCTCCCCCTTGTATTCTCTTCAGAACTCCGGCACTTAATGAGATTGCCAAAATTGTAACCACTTTTTCTTGTTGTTGCTACTGTATGTATGAATGTTTCTGAATTAAATAAGCATACCAGCAACAACTTTTCCAATACAAATACTTGACTTCAATTTCATTTTGACGGTAGGACCCTATGTATTTGACTTAATAAGGAAATGTGTAGTTTCTTTTGTAACTGAATTAAAATGGCCCTGTATAAACTGCCAAGAAATTGCTAAAATTAGCAGGTCACAAGAAAGTACCTAAAAGCAAGGAAACCTTCTGGACTGATTTACATATGTATGGGAAGTGTAAAAATGTTTTATGGTGCAATAAGCATGCATAAAAAAAAAGAAAGAAAGAAGAATAAGAAGAAGAAGAAGGAGGAAAAAAAACAGTAATTGCTGGTAAACAGTGCAGCGGAGACTTTTTCTTTCTCTTGCTTCTAAGTACATGTGAGCTAAGTTTTGGAAACAGCACACGCTGGAATCATGTCTGTGATCTTAGTGGATGAGACTCAAATTACTAGGTTTAAGCTACATAACATCCTACTGTAGAATGGTATATCAGTTTCCATTGTCAGTTAAGGTAATTAATATACACTCATGCTCTTCTCAATCTTTTTCAAAAGCGGAGCAACTCCATTGATAGGATAAATTGTAAAATTGTCTCACTTTTGAGAAAGAGCCTGCTACCTGAAGATGTAATCCAGAAAAGTCATAGGTGTGTGGTTTGTTCACCAAGATTAAATGGTGTACAGAAAATCCACAAAGAAGGATGCCATTATGTGCCACTGTCAGTACTCTGTGTGTATCCATTCCAACTAACTGAAATATTTAATGACGGTCCTTTCTTTCATAAGAAAATGTGATAACCATATTTCCAATGCCGTGGCATTCATATGGTGGCTGTAATCACTAAACCTGGATGAATTAGAACTTCCAGTCAGTTTTGATGTTGCTTGTCTTTTCATTAGCATTCCACTTAAGGAGTCCCACGGTTTTTTAGTGGAAAACTTTATGTGGAAACAATGTAACTCTGTCATCATGTGCTGATATCACCATATGTTTTGCTTAATGATTGTGTTTTTGAACAAACTAATAGACTGAAGTCTATTATTCTAAATGGGAAGTCATTCATCTCTCAGTTTTACACTTATTTAGGGAATATTTTGAGAATGATGAAGGCAGCTTTGAAACCAACCTGTTTTTGGAGTTTGGATGATACCTTCATTGTCTGGCCACATGGAGTGGTACCTCTTAATGGTTCCCGGAAAACTTCTCTTCATCCCAGCATTAAGTTCATGATGGAAATTGAAAAGATGGAAAGCTCCCTTTCTCGGATGTATTGGTTTACAAAAGAAACAATGGAATTATCTAACTCAGAATTTACCACAAATCCATGCACACTGACTGGTAACTGCAAAAAACAAACTGTCATCTGCTGTGTGAATGCAGTAGTAGAGTTCCTACAATGCTGGTACAAAGAGCATACATGTTCCTGACACTGACAGCATTTAAAAAGAAACTGAACACCCGAAGAAAACCCTAATCTCCTGCTCCTTGGTTCTCTTAATAAAAATAAATAAATGTCATGTGGCTGATCCCACTTCAGCTGCTCTCACATTAGTGTTACTGCTTCTTATTTCGAGCAGCTTATCATTTGATCACACAGGTCTGGAAGGGCTTCATTCCAGATTTTCAAGTGGCAAAACATATAAAATGGTCACCTAGAATTAAACCTTACACATTTAAATCACTAACCAGCAATGCAAACCTATATTTAAAAAAAGGTGCTCACTAATGTATACAGATCTTTCCTATTTACTTCACTCAAATGACTACATTCAAGTGGAATGGCATGATTTCTTTTCTGTGGGTGTGTTGCAGACTGACAGACTGAATATGTATTAGACTGCATGACACTGCAAAGTCTCCGTTTATGACTCAGCCTGTAGCCACAATGGGCAAGTAGTAAAACATATTGTCCTTAGTGTACTGCATAGTTGTGACACAAGAAGTGTTCTCATCTTCTTGAGAGTCTCTCTGAGAATTACTTGAGCTTCTCAAGGCATGTGCTTATATTTCTCACCCCTACAGTTGATCCTACCATGTCTCGGACAACTGTTCACGCTTTCCATTTTGACACTACTCAGGTTTCCTTCTCAGCTGTAGCAAAGCTACAAATGCTACTTATGTTGCTTCCTATTATATTATATATCTTCATGGAAAAATGTTAGACTATCAAAGAATGCAACCATACAAATTACAAAAAAGTGTGTGTGTGTGTGTGTGTGTGTGTGTGTGTGTGTGTGTGTGTGTGTGTGCACGAGAGAGAGAGAGAGAGAGAGAGAGAGAGAGAGAGAGAGATAGATTCACATCTCCTCTCCTCTTAAACCACTGTATCTATTTCAACCAAACTTGGTACACATATCCCTTACCATCAGGAAACAATCATTGTTGGGGTTATAACCACCTACCTGGCAATAATAGCTGTCAGTCTAAGAACTACCTACCTATCACCGTGCAAGAGATAGCACATCATAAACATTCAGATGTGTGAAAATCTGCTGCACTGTGCATGACATTTAAATTTATTACTTCTTTCCTACTAAATCTATATGCAAAATATTTCACAGACTATAACCAAACACGCCACTAAATGTATCTACGCAAATACATCACTGTCCAATACATTGTTCAATAAATATGTCGTCATACACACAGAGATTTATGAAAAAATGCTGCATCTTACATGAAGTTTTAATGCATTTAGTCTTTACAACTGAGACACTCCTACAGTCGAGTCAAATTAAGGAAATCTCTGACACCTTGCTGAACTTTTGACAACTTTCAATTGCAAAACGCAAATGGCTGTAAATCAAAAGAACAGCCATCTACAGAGCTATGAAGAGGCGCTGCCTTAGAGACATTTACAAAATAGTGTTGTAGATATGCAAAGCTGTTTCACAATTTCAAAGGTGTTTTCACAAATACATGGAAATGATTTTTTCCCTTTGATATTGCACTACAAACACAGTTCATTTTTTTCTGTTTCTAACAGAAAATTGGCAAAATAAATACCCATGCCAGATTTATCTGCAAATTTTATGACACATATCCCCTCACTCTACCACATCAGTATCTTGTTCAAACATTGCTTGAGCAGTCACTGGCACTTATGCTGAAGTTACACACCCATTCAGCAATTGAATTAACATTTTCACATATTACATAAAGTATACTGACAACTGATGGATCCGTCAGCATCAAAACGATGTGCATAAATGTTATGAAAATCAACAGTATAAGAATAATATGCGAATATGGGAGTAAAAACAAACCTGAATTGCTCAGTGTCAGTACTAAGCTCCTGTTCAATGTGCAGGAACACTTGGACTAGTTCACTAACAATCACTGGCCACAATGATGTTACATGTTGCGGTGACATTCGCAGCAACAGCACTCGGAAGCATAGAAACACTTGTGCCTGGACTGATGGAACCACTTGTGGCAGTCGCAGGCTTTCAGCAAGCCGTTCTGTGAGCATATGAGATCTTTATTTCACCAATTTGTGTGACACATGTCAGTAAAATTTATTTTTATACATAAGAATATAGCAATTACCAGCACACTTAAAGATATGCATTGTGGAAGACAATGTCATATGATATAATTGCACTGGCTGCAACAGCCAGTCAGTTGACATAAAAGTTTTCTGAGTATCATCGTGCATCATAACTTTAAAAACTATATTTGAGAAACCAACATTTCAACCACAGTTACTGTGACCCTCTTCTGGGTCCACTGATGGCCCAGTAGACCCAGAAGACGATCACTGTAACTGGGACTGAAACATATTTTGACCAGAATGAGAGTTTGGAAGGTAGAGACGAGATACTGGCAGAAGTAAAGCTGTGAGTACCGGGCGTGAGTCGTGCTTCGGTAGCTCAGATGGTAGAGCACTTGCCCGCGAAAGGCAAAGGTCCCAAGTTCGAGTCTCGGTTGGGCACACAGTTTTAATCTGCCAGGAAGTTTCATATTTTGACCAGTATAGTTTTTTCCATTATGGCGTGGTATGTCAGGTGTCATATGAATTTATTCTTCACAGCTTAGGGGTAGAGAAGATATAAGAAAATGAAAGTGTTCTGGGCCAAGCCCATAACATATTGTTTTGATAGAATTTAAAATAGAGTGGTTACAGTTTGAAGCCACTCACGTAACAGTTTCACTACACAAACAGAACACACAAAATAAAAAGTATCCATAGATACTAGAATAAAATTATTTTATCCTAATTTGCCTATACTTCCACAACTTTGCTTTATTTCTCTTTCTTTGATCACTGTTGTGTATGAGAATACATGCCTTTAACAGAGACTTAAGTAAAAATATCTGTTAGATTTCAGTTTTGGCAAAACTTGGTCACAATAGTCAAGATTAGGTATTTTGTGTATGATAAATTTATTAATAGTGCACTGTCATTCTGACAGTGTGTTAATTCTGTAAATATTAGCTGTTCCAGTTTACTACATTGTATTAACCTATTTTGACTATCTCCCGACAAATGATCAGGGTAGTAAGTACTATATTCAAATGTTTTATGTTATACTTTGACATGTTCCATACCCACGAGAATCATTCCATTTTTGAGCCCATGGAACGAAAACTGAATCTAATCTAACATAATCTAATCTAATATTTTGTACCTTTGTCAACATATCAATGGATACTTGTTATATGATGTGTTGCGTAAGTAGTAAAAATGTTCTGCAAGTTGCTTCAAATTGTAACCACTTTATCTGAAATTACATTAAAACATTACATTATGGGCTTGGCTCAGAACACTTTCACTTCCTTATATTTTTTCTAAGTTCAGCGGGGAAAAATACATGTATCTCTGTTACACTATACAACACAAGAATATTGGAGTTATGGCTTCTTACAGAAGTAGGATCTACCTAACATGGAAGTTTGCAATGGCTCTACGATATTTTTCCTGGCTTATCATGTTTGTTAATGGGGTCAGCATGTTATTCTGGATTTGGCAATGTTAGGGACAGATGGCAGCTGGAGGCCCTTCCTATCACCATGGTCTATACCTATTTTATGGATTACAAGGCAATCTTACAATCAAAATTAATATAAAAATGTCCAGCATTTGGTTTAAAAATTCCCAACGGTCTTAAAAAAAGGCCATATATTTCATGCTACAGGAAACCTATCTCTATCTGGCAAGATTGAAATCAACTGGTGGCAGCAGTGCACCAATGCGATGAACATGAGTTGCGGGTATTCACACGCTTGCTAACACTGTCTCCCTCCCGCCCCACTATCACAAACGCAGAACAACCTATGATGCGTCACTGTGGCCTATGGTGCCAGTGAAGTTGAACTGAAAGTGATTTTCATCATCAGTAACAGTATAATATTTTTGGTAGTAGCTAATTTCATAATGGAAAGAAGAAGATATTCATAGTGAGCTATAAACTGGAAGAATTACCAAAATGTAGAACAACATGGAAACAGAGCAGGTGAGCGGCATTTCGGCCCTCCCTCAACCAACAGAAAAAACCATTTGCGATTGGCAGGCTAGTACAGAAGAATGGGTGGGGGGTGGGGGTGGGGGTGGGGGGTGGGGTGGGGGTGTGGAGAAGAGGAGTAAATGTGCAAATAGAGGACTGAATGCAAAATGCACCTAACTAGAAGGTGATGTACTGAAGTGGATTCATGGGTACCATCAAAATAGCACTGGAATGAATACAAAAATGATTCAAATACATGCTCATAAGTAGAGGTCTGCGCGGATAAGAAAAGTGCAATCTGCATCCGTAAGGTCTTAATCCGCATCCGCAGCAATTAATCCGCATCCGCAAGTTCCTTATCTGCATCCGCATATATTTAAAATTTGAATGAGTAATTAATAGTAATAGACAGTAGTACTTAGAATTATGGTATGTAATAACATAGTTATTGTTTGGGTGCCATTTCTGCGACAGCTTAACTACTTTTGACTTCTTAAAGCACAGGAAATGCTCTATGCCTACTCTAAAGCAGACCATTCCAAACAGGAAAGCATTGGCGCTCCGGAGAACACACAGTAGCGGCTCGGATCTCGTGAGATTGGAAACGCTATATAAAAAAATAAAATTCAATGTAATAGTATTAAATGATGAAAATACGTGTATAGAAATAATTATATTTCGCTGCTCTTGTGCCAGGGCAGCTGAAAATGACGATGGTTTTAAACTGTTACTAGCACATTGCATCATTTACCGACAGTTTTTTTGTACTCACTGCTTGGATGTGTCAAATTTTGAAGCCATTCATGTCAGTTGATGATTATATTATAGCTTACGCGTTCAGCCCTTGTCATTTCCAGGCGAAAATATTTACAGTATTAGGCTTACACTGCAAAATGCTGGCGCACCTGTGAAAAAGTTAAACTGCCAACAATAATTGGCGTTGTCTGGAAGAAATAACTCGTCTTCCGAAGAGTGACAACAAAATCAGTGGTTATAGAAATTAGAAGTGGTTGGGTGAGGTAGCAGTTCCTTAGCACTCACTGCACCATACTTGGCCCACACATCAATACGTAACTGTGCCATCTCGAGAAACCCAGATCCACACGCAGCTTCAAATGGTAAAATGTCTTTGCTGACAAGATTGATAAGTTTGTCTGTCGCGACTGTCTTCAGATTTGGCGGAACTTCAGGAACTTTCACGTCTCTCTTGGTATTTAAATAAGTAATTATGCTACTTTGACGAGCCTCACACGAATGGTTAAGCAAATTTGAAGTTCCACTTTTGTGTCCAGTGTAGGAATATACTCTGTTACATGCAAAACAAGCCACTATATCTTTTATGTTTTTGTTGCCATCAAATACGTACGCGAATTTTTTTCCAAATTGGCGATTTCAATTTGTTTTCCTTCACTAATGTAAAATCACCTTTTTTCACCTTACATGAAATTGTATCCATCGGTATGGTGTTCATTTGAAGAAAGAACTCTCACTGGTATTTGCTACGATGCACGTTGTTACTCGGTCACTACAAAGCTCTAACTTAAGTCAGCGGAAAATTGCAACGGGCACCTATCTGGTAGACAGTGGGCAGGTTTGCCACCCAGAGAGCACTTCACAGGCCACCCGAAAGACACGGTCGCAGAAACGGATTAGGCGCAGGTCTCTTGGGTGCAGCTACGTCGGTCGTAGCCAGGGGCTAAGGACAACAGACATTTGCTCTACCAGGGCCCTGTAAGATTCCAAGAATGTCATTAGACTTGAAGTTTTGAACTAACATTGCAACATACGTACTGGTCAGATGCCTTGCTCATTAACCACAGATGACCCGCAGATATCCGCGCCGGTCGCGATTTTATCCGCCAAGTAACAAATACCGTGGATATATCTGCGGATATCTGCATCCACGCAGACCTCTACTCATAAGCTAGTGCTACTGTGGAACTTAACAGACTTAAGGGCGGAGTTGGTTAGTGCCATACGTTCATGACGCATCATGGACTTAGCATGCTAACCAAAACATCTCGGAAAATGTCACAAGGGAATGAAGAGAAAATACTGTCTTTCCATGACTTTATTATTCAACATCCAAAAAAAAGTAGTGTGGGACTAAGCCAAATGGAGAATATGGATGAAAATCTTTGCCATTTGATGTGCCGAGCGACATAACTGTTGCTATGAAAGGTGCTAAAACTATAAGTATAAAAACAGGTGGACATGAAAAAATGCACTAAACTGTTGTCCTTTCATGTTGTGCTGATGGTACTAAACTTAATCCAATGCCAAAACCTTTTCAAATACTGCCAGATGTTGTTGTTCACTTACATGACAAGAGATGAATGGACGAGGCTGGTACGAAATTATGGATTAACAGATTGTTTAGAAGGAAAGGTGCTTTATTAAAGTTCTCTTCTTGCACTAGAGCAGTTTAGTATTTGAAAAATCCTGTGAAAGAGAAATTGAGTCAGGGAAATACACAGCTTGCTGTTACTTTGTGAGGACTTACTTAGCAAAATGCAATCTCTTGATGTCTCGATAAATAAATCATTTAAAGTGTATGAATTCACGCTAAAGGGACCTTTAAAACAACCTACAATCAAACAAGTGTCTCACTGGACAAAACACATTGTTGTCTAGAGTGAGAGAAGACATTAGTGTTAAATTTTTCAAGAAGTGCGGCATAATTAGCGTCTCAGTGGCAGTCAAGACCATCTTGTATATGAAGAGGAGAGGTGAAGACCAACTTATGTACGAAGAGGAAAATGATGATCATGAAGATGAAGAGGAGAAAGAAGAAGAAGAAAGTTCAGATTATGATTTTCAGGGATTTTAATGACCACTTCGGTTTTGTCAACTAAGAATTTCTTTTTATTCTGACTTTGCAAGCTATCAATAAGAGCGGTAAAAATGTTAGATTTTTTTAAAAAAAAACTACTTAAAAATTAAGGTGTCTCTTGGAGTCCATAGTGTCTTATAGCCCGTAAAATACGATAACAACCACCTCTTAGTTAATATGGACAAAACAGTTCATATGGTCTTCTGCACATCAAAGAAACATACAACACACATAGTTATTACTCATAAACAATAAAATAAATGAACACGTCAGTGAGATTAAATTCTTTGGGTTGAGGATATAAACTGTTATGCAACAGGAGTAGCCTCTGCTATGCCAGTTCTTTGTCAAAGGTGTGACTTGACTAAAATTAGAACAGTAGATTTTGCTCATGTGAATTCAATCTTTCTACGTGAAATTCCTTTCTGCAGTCAATAACCAAGAAGACATTACTATGCAGAAATTATTTGTCAAGGTCGTGATGAGATTGTCACCATATGCACCCACCAAGCCACTCTTCAAAAAATTGGGAATTTACATCTCCCATGAAAAAGGTCACTCCAAAATAAATGCATAGCTTTTTCAAACATCCAATTTATTTTACATACCTTTGATACTTCTACCCTATGTCAAAAAGTTCGCAAGAGATGAAATGACATATTTTTCACATAGTGTCTGTCTCTTTCCACTGTTTTATGCCACTGTGAAAACAAGCTCTGTATACTGGCTCTGGTACCGAGTGCTGCAGGATTCGAATCCGTGCCAGATGGCATCCAACTCAATGACCACTAGAGGTCTCTGCAGCAGTTGCGTTATAAGCCGTGACAGCATGCACTCCTGGCCCCGAGTCTAACGTGAGAGCACCACTGTGGATCACGTGGCCCCAATGGCCAATAGCAACATACCCTGTTATGTATTTAGGCGGCTGCCTCTCACTCAGTGAGGCAGTCTGGTATTCGCATTGAGTTGGTTGATATCTCACTCACAGACATCGTATTTATGTCGTGTGTGCTTACTTCCCATTTATGAGTGGGCGTTGTTTTGATTCTGTTAGGTTATCTCCTGTGACCCTTTTACTTAATACTTTTTGTTGATCTTGGTGTCTTGCTTGGTTGTCTGTCATCATGCTTGTCCTTCCATTCGTGTTCGTCCATCTTGTTTCTTCACGGGCCACTCTCGTTCAGTCCCACCGCGTTTTCGTTCGTGGCAACCCCACGACCATTCCTATTGCAGTTACAACACTGGATCCTGCAAATATTCTCAGAACCCACCTTACACAAACATTTTCCAACTTCAACTGTCTCAATATTCTGCACACACCCATTTCTCCTAGTCCCACTCGGGTTTACAGTTCAGTTCATTCATTGCAATACATTTGTCGGGCAAACTCAGATTGGGAATAAACATCACTCTGTTGGCAGTCTGTGGAGTGCTTGTGCTGCAGTTGTGCGGGAGGTCCCGAGTATTGCTGTACCCACTTTCAGCACATAATCTGGTTGTCTAATGACTAATTGTACTGTGATCAACAGCACTGTCTTCATACACCTTCTTTAATCTCTTGTGAAAGTTAGTCACTGTCTTGTTCTCACAACATACGATCTCTACAACAGCACATTGCTTCTCAGAGGAACATCATGTGCAGCAGCAGTCTTGATGGAATGCCATAATAGCATGATTTGCAGAAACAGATTGAATTAAATTTGTTTACACATAGGAAGAACGTTTCTATGACCTCTGTGAACAGCTACGATTTAGAACAAAATTTGCATTTTTGAAGGAAAAAAAAAGTGTGCATTTCTTTTGGAATGACTTTCGTACATACATCCTAGAGACAATTTCATTTGTAAATAAGAACCTCCATCTGATTGTATTCATCTTGGTTCTGCAGTCAGATCATACAATCATTCCATCACTTGAGCCTTGTCATCTTGGTTCTGCAGTCAGATCATACAATCATTCCATCACTTGAGCCTTGTCCCACAGTTACGCAGGGTCAGCCATCATTAATCGGATTTGGCATGTTAATGTTTAAGGGGTGGCTGGATGCCCTGACTGCCGCCACCTCGTACCCCCTGGGACGGAATTCGTGTACCCCAGCTGTCTGCGTTGAGTGTAATCCATGGAATAGTACGAAAGTTTTCAGATGTCTGCGAGCCGTGTAACTGAGGCAGAACATGGGGACCAGTCCAGTACTCACCTAGTGGGATGTGGAAAACCGCCTAAAAACCACATCCAGGCTGGCTGGTACACTGGCGCTCATCGTTAATCTGCCAGGCGAATTCGATCCGGGACCAACGCGCCTAACTGAGTCCAGGAAGCAGCGTGTTAGCGCTCCGTGCTACCATGGTGGGTCTCAGATCATACAATCATCTGAACACAATATTTCTGCAATCCACCTGGATGTCACCTCCAGGTGAGAAAACTGTATGCTTATCTCTCTGGAACTGATTTATACCATGAAATTACAGTCCTTTTATACAGTGCACATGGCCAAGAGCACATGCACCAGAAACCGTCACAACTGCTCCCTAGTGCAAGTGAATGTACAGAGCCCCAGTGGAGACAGATTGGGGGGGGGGGGGGGGGGGGGGGGAGAATTGCTGTTATCACTGTCAACATATTCTGCCAACTAGGTCAGTGACCACTGTTTTTTAATATCAAATAAAACAGGGTTCCAAGTCTTACTTAAAGGATAACCCTGACCTCCACTTATAATGCTGTCTGCCAGTATTATCTTGAGAGCTTCCATTAAAATACTTTCTTAATAGCAAGATGCAGAGGCAAGCAGTTGTGTCTTATCATACAAGGTTCTGTGTCCCTTGGTAAGACATTGTGCCAATGCAGATTTCTCAGAGTGCATCAAATGTGTGTGCTCAGCACACCTGTGTTGAATGATGCAAAGTTTTGGTCTATATACAATTTCCCAAACACCAGGCGTCCTCGATCCTACGTCACCTTCGGATTGCTCTTATTCAGCACTATCAGACTGTGCACACAGGAGTGCCATCAGTAGGTAATCTTCAAAGTTTCAACATTTTTGTTCTCAACCCATGACATTCGATGATGATACCCACTGATGGATCATGACTAACCTCATGAGTAAAGAACTGGATGATGTCACACTATCAGTGTGCAAAGAAAGGCCTAAATTTTGCTCTTACAACAGAAGTCTTCCAGCAATGAATTTATTTGCTTGGTGTAACGAGCAGGTGCCCAGCTTTCCTGCAGACCCAGCAGGAAAAAAATCAGGCAAGACATTTCATATGGTATGGTTCAACACCCACCCTACCTCCCGTCAAAAGGGCAGCAGTTCGGTCTATTAGAGAAGATTCAGATTTATTTGCCCTATCAGTGAACAAAGGTAATGTCACAGCTCTTCTTTCACAGGAAGATTATGTGGGTAAAATGGAACTTTTATTCAAGGACTCAGTATATCTTCAACCGCAGAATAACCCAGCTGAACAGATAAAGCAGAAAATGCTTACATTCTGACAAAGTGTTTGTTGTCCGATGATGCGCTTAGAAAATTTCATCGTGCTTCCATTCTAACAAGATCTATGCTTTGGAAAAAGTTCACAAAGAAGTTCACTATGTCCCATTACAAGTATTTAGAGTCTGTTCTTAGCCTTCATGTCAGAATATATCAAAATCGTATTTCCAATTCTACAGCTTTTATACAACTGTTGAAGTCTTTATGTCTTGGTCCCTTGGATTTGGGTGTGAGCTTTTGATGAAATCTCTCTTTTTACTCATCCTCTAGAACAATCCTTGATGATAATTAGTGAAATCCTTGCTCAGTCAAAAATAGTAAGAACTGCTTTGAGAAGAATTTTACCAGTATAACACTTCGTTCTGTTGCTGCATTTTCTGTTAGAAAGAGCATATAAGCCACTGCTAGCATCCCCTTTAGACAATGAATGGACATCATTTAGTTCCAGTATGACGGAAATAGAGGATTTATGGGCAAAGATTAAATGGATTGTAAATCACACTCTGGAGAAGCAGGTGCTGAGCAAGTGGATTAAGGATGGGAAAAACCCATCACAGTTTAACAACAAAATTCAGAAAATACTGAGGAAGCAAAGACTGTTGCACTCTTGGATCAAAAGAGAACACAAATGGTGACAAGTAAAAGTTAGAAAAGATTCTTGCATCTTTAAGAGAGTGGTGTGTGAAGCACACTTTAACAACAGATCTAGCCAAGAACCCAAGAGCATTCTGGTCTTTCATAAAATTGCTAAGTAGATCAAAGGCTTCTATCCTGTCACGCATTGACCAATATGGTGTGACAATAGAAGACAGCAAAAGGAAAGCTGAAGTTATAAATTTTGTATTTAACAAAATTGTTCACACAGGAGGATCATAAAAAATGTCATTTCCTGATCATAACACAAACTCATATAAGGTGAATGTAGTAATAGGCATTCCTAGTGCAGAAAAGCAACTGAAAAAGTTGAAAACAAAAAGTCAGTAGGTCTGAATGGAACCTCAATTTCGTCTGACAAAGTAATCATCTATGACACTGGCCCCTGACTTAACTTGCATTTATTGCGAATCTCTCACCCTGCACAAAGTCCCAAGACAATGGAGATGCACAGATCTGCCCTTATGTATGAAGGGTAAAAGAACTGACCTGCAAAATTACAGACCAATGTCCTTAACATCAGTTTGCTGAAGAATTCTCAAACATTCTTAGTTAGAATATAATGAAGTTCCTTGGAATAGGAAAGCTTCCATCCACAAATCAGCACAGTTTTAAAAAGCATCACTCATGGGAAACTCAGCTTTCCATTTTTTTCACATGATATTCTATGAAACATGTATGAAGGGCAACAGGCAGATTTCGTATTCCTAGATTTCAGAAAAGTGTTTGACAGGTGACACACTGGAGATTGTTAATGAGGGTACAAGCATATGAGGTAGGATCCCAGATAACAACGCGAGACAGATGGCTTCTTAGTTATAGGACCCAGCATATTGTCTTTGACAGTGAGTGTTCATCAGAGACAAGGGTATCATCAGGAGTGTCCCAGGAAAGTGTGGTAGGGCTGCTATTATTCTCTATAACACATCAATGAGCTGAAAGACAGGGTGAATAGCTATCTGTGGCTGTTTGCTGAAGACGCTGTGGTGTACAGAAAGATATCACTGTTGAATGACTGTAGGAGGACACATGATGACTTAGACAAAATATCTAGTTGGTGTAATGAATAGCAGCTACGTCTGAGTGTAGTAAAATGTAAGTTAATGCAGATGAGTAAGAAAAAACAATCCTGTAATGTTTGACTACAGCATTAGTTATGTAGTCAGTTGATTACATAACTAGGTATAATGTTACAAAGATATATTAAATGGAACGAGGATGTAAGGATTGTAGTGCAAAAGGTGAATGGTCAGCTTCAGTTTACTGGGAGAATTTAGGAAAGTGTGGTTCATCTGTAAAGGAGACCGCACATAAAACACCAGTGTGAGTACTGCTTAGTCTATGGGATTCCCACCAGGTCAGAGTAAAGGAAGACATTGAAGCAATTCAAAGGTGGCTGATAGATTAGTTACTGGTAGGTCTAATCAACACCCAAGTATTACATTCATGCTACTGGAACTCAAATAGAAATCCCCAGAGAGAAGGCAACATTCGTTTCAAGGAATGCTACAAAAATATTTTGGGAACCGACATTGTAAGTAGACTGCAGCAAGATCCTACTGTCACCAATGAACATTTTGCATAAGGACCATGAACATAAGATAAGAGAAATTAGGGCTCATACAGAGGTGTGTAGCTATTTTTCCCTCATTCTGTTTCTGATTGGAACAGGTAACAAAGTGACTAGTAATGGTACAGGGTACCCTCCGCCACACACCAACGGTAGCTTGCAGAGTATTATGTAGATGTACACCAACATATTCCATGTGTAACTTTAATTTTGTCCACAATGTAACGGTTTTAAAATGTTATGTTAGTTGGCTTACAATTAATTCTTACATCGATATGTACACTTTGTCCTCTCCAGTACATATATATTTAAAGACTACCATAAAAAAGACATATGTATACTTTGTCCATCTGCAATGCACAAATACTTAAATAAAATTCTAACAGAAACACGTATTCTTCTTCAATTACTGCTACAATTTGTCCCATATGAACATGATGCATGGGCAAATGAGTAAAATATATCTGCAACACAAAAGTTATAGGAAAGCATCTCAGAAATAATAATGGATGGAATGAAAGTGTGTATATCTTGAATGAATTAATGCATTAATGTGCACTTATAGAACATACAAATGCAAACTAAGTGTGGGACAAATTAAAAAATGTCTATGAAGACTGTGGACTTTATTGAAAATCTGTTAGCTGAAAACACTCCTCACAACTCAATTGCAGAACGACATGCCAGATAAGGAAAGGTCTCCAAAAGAGTTCCAAATTCTAGGTAGTTAAACACTATGAGCTGATGATTGTGAATGTAAGAATTCCTATACACCAGTAATCAAAGTGAAGGATGATACATGCACAGTGCAAACAGCTGTCACAACAAAACGAAGGCAGGTGGTAATTAATCGGTAAGCAATGCAAATTACAAAACATTTTTCACTACTTCTGGGGTAACAACCTCATAGATAATTAATAATATGTAGACACCAGTGGAGCAGCACATATGTCTAAACCCCTGTGTGACAAAGTCTTGTACATCAGTGTTAAGTACATAAGTAGTGGTGACAAGTTATGAAAATTTAAACAGTGAAGAAATTGCTTGCACACACATTGATACATTTGTTGGCATAAGAAAGATGAATATTAATCTAATAGACATTCTTTACGTGTCAAAAGTTAAGTACAAAATTTATTTCCTTTGAGCAAGTTAGTTGAAAAACAGAAATTCAGTTACCTTTGATATGCAAAGCTGTCACATTCACAATACAGACAAGAAACCCAATGCACAAGTGTACCTTCATAACAGCATGGATCTACCAGATAATCAATCTGTTGCAACAAAGTCCATACCTACATTAAATATCATGAACTTGTGGAATAGAAGGTTATGACATTTAAATCATGACACAGTGGAAACTTATTAGGAATGGGTGGCCAGTAGCATTAAATATGTGGGAACTACTGATTCTCAATGTGCTACATGCTCTGAAGCTATACGGGTAAATTTACCTTACCAACATTCCAAGTTAAGAGTGAACAGTATTCTTGTATTAATATATTCTGATTTGTATGGACCCGATTAGACATGGTCAATTGAAGGTGCACTGAAGGTGCTAAACATTTCCTAACACTAACAAATAACTAATGAAATCAACAGAGTTTTCAGGAAGTTAGTGGAAAAACAGACTTATAGTAAAGTTCATATCTTGCATACTGATGATGGAAAAGCAATTGTGAACCTGAATCTTGTATACTTTTTGAAGACAGAAGGTATAAGACATCAAGCAATAGTCCTACACATATCACAACAAAACAGAGTGGTAGGTTCGTACAACGGAACCATAATAAAAAAGCCAGATGCATACAGGTTGATGTAGGTCAACTGAAAAGAAGATTGGTGGGGAGGGGAAGGGAGGGGGGTGGTAAATATCTACAACAGTGTAGTGAATCTCAGTAACATATAACACACAAAAGCCTTAAAACCATGAAAATTGATGTAGGAAGAAGCATTAATTGGAGAGAAACCTGACATTCAGCATTTAAGAATATTTGGAAGCAAGATTAAGTGTCATAAACCAAACTCAAGCAGTTGTAAATGAGATAAAAAGAACACTGAATGCATACTGATGGATAATTCAAAAGAGAACAGGTATATTGCCTACCTCAACCCATCCAACATCCAATACAGTCCTATAAATTTTATTTTCCAATAAAAGGACAGTACAACCTGTTTTCAGGACAACAGTCTCATTGTTAGGTGTATCTGAAAAATTACAGCTACAATATGATGACTACAGTATACATATTGTCAAACTCTAAGAAACCAACAGAATTTACAGTAATATTCTAAATAGCACACCACATATTCATAAAGGATGTCCACGCGAGTCAACTAAACAGGGGTTAATATAGTGATTCCCTGGTACATAGAACACACACAAAAAATCCATCTTATAACACTCCCACATAATATATTAGATTCACATATATAAAAGAGTGTAACCAGCCCAAATAAAATCAAAGATGAACTATTAATGACATAGCATCCTACAAACCACAATACAAATGTACAATGTTCCCGGCTAAAGTATGTCAATAACATGTTTACGCATAACAAGACAATCACACACTGGAACCAGAAAAATGAAATATAAATAGCCACTGCACCTATAAGCTTCAGTGTGAACATGATACACCGGCCTTTGTAAAGATTCTGACTTACTTGTACCATACACACGGCCATCTAGTACCATACCAACCACACAGCAACATTTAAATGCCAAGTGATGGGTCTTGTAGCCACCACGTAAGTAAGTGCGCCACTCACATTATCACATGTTTAAGTTCCAACCAATTATTCCCGTTATTGTCATATCTAGAACCTCTAAAAATAGCAGCATAGCGATCACGCAAACTCTGCTCATGTACGAGAGATGCACTATTATTACGCATAACAGTTCCTGGATTTTCTGCTTATTAGCCATTTAGCAGAGAATCACAACATGAACCCCGTTAGCTGATTATTTTTATATATATATATATATATATATATATATATATATATATATATATATATATATATATATATATATATATATATATATATATAAAGGGTGTTTCAAAAATGACCGGTATATTTGAAACGGCAATACAAACTAAAAGAGCAGCGATACAAATACACCGTTTGTTGCAATATGCTTGGGACAGCAGTACATTTTCAGGAAGACAAACTTTCGAAATTATATATATATATATATATATATATATATATATATATATATATATAGAAAGAAACTTCCACATGGGAAAAATATATTAAAGATTCCAAGACTTACCAAGCGGGAAAGCGCCGGTACATAGGCACAATGAATGAAACACACAAACACACACACAGAATTTTGAGCTTTCGCAAGCTTGTGGCTGCTTCATCAGGAAAGAGGGAAGGAAAAGGAAAGATGAAAGGATGTGGGTTCTAAGGGAGAGGGTAAGGAGTCATTCCAATCCCGGGAGCGGAAAGACTTACCTTAGGGGGAAAAAAGGATAGGTATACACTCGCGCGCGCGCGCACACACACACACACACACACACACACACACACACACACACACACACATATCCATCCATACATACACAGACACAAGCAGACATATTTAAAGGCAAAGAGTAAGGGCAGAGATGTAAGTCGAGGCAGAAGTGTGGAGGCAAAGATGTTGTTGAAAGACAGGTGAGGTATGAGTGGCGGCAACTTGAAATTAGCGGAGATTGAAGCCTGGCGGATATCGAGACGAGAGGATATACTGAAGGGCAAGTTCCCATCTCCAGAGTTCAGATAGGTTGGTGTTGGTAGGAAGTATCCAGATAACTCGGACGGTGTAACACTGTGCCAAGATGTGCTGGCCATGCACCAAGGCATGTTTAGCCACAGGGTGATCCTCATTACCAACAAACACTGTCTGCCTGTGTCCATTCATGCGAATGGACAGTTTGTTGCTGGTCATTCCCACATAGAAAGCGTCACAGTGTAGGCAGGTCAGTTGGTAAATCACGTGGGTGCTTTCACACGTGGCTCTGCCTTTGATCGTGTACACCTTCCGGGTTACAGGACTGGAGTAGGTGGTGGTGGTGGGAGTGTACATAGGACAGGTTTTACACCGGGGAGCGGTTGCAAGGGTAGGAGCCAGAGGGTAGGGAAGGTGGTTTGGGGATTTCATAGGTATGAACCAAAAGGTTACGAAGGTTAGGTGTGTGTTTGTGTGTTTTATTCATTGTGCCTATCTACCGGCGCTTTCCCGCTTGGTAAGTCTTGGAATCTTTGTTTTTAATATAGAAAGAAACTTCCACATGGGAAAAATATATTAAAAACAAAGATTCCAAGACTTACCAAGCGGGAAAGCGCCGGCAGACAGGCACAATGAACAAAACACACACACACACACACACACACACACACACACACACACACACACACACACAGAATTATTAGCTTTCGCAACCGATGGTTGCTTCTTCAGGAAGGAGAGGGAAAGACGAAAGGATGTGGGTTTTAAGGGAGAGGCTAAGGAGTCATTCCAATCCCGGGAGCGGAAAGACTTCCCTTAGGGGGAAAAAAAAAGACAGGTGTACACTCGCGCGCGCGCACACACATACACACACACACACACACACACACACACACACAGAGATATCCATCCGCACATACACAGACACCAAGTGTCCAACCTTCGGTTGCGAAAGCTAGTAATTCTGTGTGTGTGTGTGTGTGTGTGTGTGTGTGTGTGTGTGTGTGTTTTGTTCATTTTGCCTGTCTGCCGGCGCTTTCCCACTTGGTAAGTGTTGGAATCTTTGTTTTTAATAAAATATTACTACAGCTTCTCTTGGTTTTTTAGAGTTTGACAATACATATAGTCACCACATTTTTGTTGTAATCTTTCAGATGCACCTGAAGATGGAACTGATATCCTGAAACCTGGGTGTGTTCTACTTTCATTCGGAAATAAAATATACAAAGGTGTAGCTGATACTATTAGTCATGATTCGTATACACATGAGGTACATAATCTGATCAAAGCAGCTCAGGAGGATCAAGTTCAATCAAGACAAAAATACTGCACCTTCACTGCAAATTTAACCACTTAGAGGAATTTCATATCCAGTAAGAATGGATAACCATGTGTCCTATTATTCTACAGGTGCACAATCATCATTAGGAGAACCTTTAAATAAATAACTTCAGGCAGTTAAAGAGAAGATACAGCCTTACACTGAAAATGTAATATGGGAAATAGCAATTTGAGCCTCAGGTAAAAAACTCAACTCGCATAAAGTGCATTTCTAAATCTAAAAATAACATAGAAGTATATGTTACCAGATATAAAACGTATTTAGTAGGTAAAGAATACACAACTCAATGACCACTTACATATTATTATGGCATTCCTAAGAGAAAATTTATGTTATAATACCAAAAATAAATTTTTATGTTAAAAATGCTAGGACAAATGTACCATGATTCTTAAAAGAAGAGCAGTTTAGAGGTTAAAACTAATAACAACTGGATTGTTAAGCTAGATAAAGTAATGTTACAATTAAACTGTAAAAGATGTACAACACAATAGCTTGTTTATCAGAAGAATAATGGAAGCGATATACTGTTTCAGTTTATGCTGATGTCATGTTGATTTTTTAGCCATTCTCAGCAATAAGGGGATAGCTTGAAAAGCAGCCTCAGGGAGGCCCTTTATACATGAACATGTTGTACAGGTTGCTTCTTTGGCCAACTGTTTCGATCATAAATAAATAAACACAGTATAACCTGCCTCTAAAATTAATTTATTATATTACATCTGATGTGACAGTTCTGGAGTTTAGCTCATCAGCATTGCTTCCAATAATGTCTAAATATCTGCAGTTCCATGCATGTGTGTTGCAGACTTTTTCTAGAGTTCTGTATTTCAGCTTTACACTTGTATTGCGCACTATTAAAACAATAAGATTGCATGCAACATCACCATGTATGCATGGAAATGCAAATGATAGCATTTTTGTGCAACTGCACAACTACATTACATCACACATAAAAGGAAAGATTATGCAAATCTTATTTTTAGTTAGCTGTTTGTGAGGAGATCATGTTACGCCTCCTGCAAGGAGCAGAAACATCTACCAGCATGCATCAGAATTCAACCACAGTAGGATTTTGGGCAACTGAGGCTGTGGTTTATCGTGTCACATTATTCCTTTTAATGTTGGTCGTAACTTCACGAATGTCAACATGGAACTGACGCATTCAGGAGGACCATACTCAACATGATGCAGCATATCAGTGGCTACACTGTACTAGTGCCTGAGAGGACACACATTATTCACTTGGCCATGTAGGATTGTACAGTCATGTTGCATACTCATATACTGAGTCAAGAAATGGGTTTCTTTGCAGCAAGATAAGTATCCACATGGACAGTGCAAAGATGCCTAGAATACTACAGACTATTGGCATGTTGTTGTTGTTGTCTTCAGTCCTGAGAATGGTTTGATGCAGCTATCCATGCTACTCTATCCTGTGCAAGCTTCTTCATCTCCCAGTACTTACTGCAACCTACATCCTTCTGAATCTGCTTAGTGTATTCATCTCTTGGTCTCCCTCTACGATTTTTACCCTCCATGCTGCCCTCCAATGCTAAATTTGTGATCCCTTGATGCCTCAGAACATGTCCTACCAACTGGTCCCTTCTTGTCAAGTTGTCCCACAAACTCCTCTTCTCCCCAATTCTATTCAATATCTCCTCATTAGGTATGTGATCTACCCATCTAATCTTCAGCATTCTTCTGTAGCACCACATTTCAAAAGCTTCTATTCTCTTCTTGTCTAAACTATTTATCGTTCATGTTTCACTTCCATACATGGCTACACTCCATACAAATACTTTCAGAAACCACTTCCTGACACTTAAATCTATAATCGATGTTAACAAATTTCTCTTCTTCAGAAACGCTTTCCTTGTCATTGCCAGACTACATTTTATATACTCTCTACTTCGACCATCATCAGTTATTTTGCTCCCCAAAGACCTTTACTACTTTAAGTGTCTCATTCCCTAATATAATTCCCTCAGCATCACCTGACCCAACTCGACTACATTCCATTATCTTCGTTTTGCTTTTGTTGATGTTCATCTTATATCCTCCTTTCAAGATACTGTCCATTCTGTTCAACTGCTCTTCCAAGTCTCTGGCGAAATTACAATGTCATCGGCGAACCTCAACGTTTTTATTTCTTCTCCATGGACTTTAATACCTACTCTGAATTTTTCTTTTGTTTCTTTTGCTGCTTGCTCAATATACAGATTGAATAACACAGGGGAGAGGCTACAACCCTGTCTCACTCCCTTCCCAACCGCTCCTTCCCTTTCATGCCCCTCGACTCTTATAACTGCCATCTGGTTTCTGTACAAATTGTAAACAACCTTTCGCTCCCTGTATTTTACCCTTGCCACCTTAAGAATTTGAAAGAGAGTATTCCAGTCAACATTGTCAAAAGCTTTCTCAAGTCTACATATGCTAGATGTGTAGGTTTGCCTTTCCTTAATCTATTTTCTAAGATAAAGTCATAGGGTCAGTATTGCCTCACGTGTACCAACACTTCTGTGGAATCCAAACTGATCTTTGCCGACGTCCGCTTCTACCAGTTTTTCCATTCATCTGTAAAGAATTCGCATTAGTATTTTGCAGCTGTGACTTATTAAACTGATAGTTCGGTAATTTTCACATCTGTCAACACCCGCTTTCTTTGGGATTGGAATTAATATATTCGTCTTGAAGTCTGAGGGTATTTCGCCTGTCTCATACATCTTGCTCACCAGATGGTAGAGTTTTGTCAGGACTGGCTCTCCCAAGGCCGTCAGTAGTTCCAATGGAATGTTGTCTACTATGGGGGCCTTGTTTCGACTCAGGTCTTTCAGTGCTCTGTCAAACTCTTCACGCATTATCGTATCTCCCATTTCGTCTTCATCTACATCCTCTTCCATTTCCATAATATTGTCCTCAATTACATCACCCTTGTATAAACCTTCTATATACTCCTTCCACCTTTCTGCCTTCCCTTCTTTGCTTAGAACTGGGTTGCCATCTGAACTCTTGATATTCATACAAGTGGTTCTCTTTTCTCCAAAGGTCTCTTTAATTTTCCTGTAGGCAGTATCTATCTTACCCCTAGTGAGATAAGCCTCTACATCCCTACATTTGTCCTCTAGCCATCCCTGCTTAGCCATTTTGCACTTCCTGTCAATCTCATTTTTCAGACGTCTGTATTCCTTTTTGCCTGATCATTTACTGCATTTTTATATTTTCTCCTTTCATCAATTAACTTCAATATTTCTTCTGTTATCCAAGGGTTTCTGCTAGCCCTAATCTTTTTACCAATTTGATCCTCTGCTGCCTTCATTATTTCATCCCTCAAAGCTACCCATTCTTCTTCTACTGTATTTCTTTCCCCCATTACTGTCAATTGTTCCCTTATGCTCTCCCTGAAACTCTGTACAACCTCTGGTTCTTTCAGTTTACCCAGGTCCCATCTCCTTAAATTCCCACCTTTTTGCAGTTTCTTCAGTTTTAATCTACAGTTCATAACCAATAGATTGTGGTCAGAGTCCACACCTGCCCCTGTAAATGTCTTACAATTTAAAACCTGGTTCCTAAATCTCTGTCTTACCATTATGTAATCTATCTGATACCTTCTAGTATCTCCAGGATTCTTCCATGTATTCAACCTTCTTTTATGATTCTTGAACCAAGTGTTAGCTTTTAAGTTATGCTCTGTGCAAAATTCTACCAGACGACTTCCTCTTTCATTTCTCTCCCCCAATCCATATTCACCCATTATTTTCCTTCTCTCCCTTTTCCTACTCTCGAATTCCAGTCACCCATGACTATTAAATTTTCGCCTCCCTTCACTACCTGAATAATTTCTTTTATCTCATCATACATTTCATCAATTTCTTCATCATCTGCAGAACTAGTTGGCATATAAACTTGTACTACTGTAGTAGGCATGGGCTCCGTGTCTATCTTGGCCACAATAATGCGTTCACTATGCTGTTTGTAGAAGATTACCCGCACTCCTATTTTTTTAAATTCGTTATTAAACCTACTCCTGCATTACCCCTATGTGATTTTGTATTGATAACCCTGTATTCACCTGAACAAAAGTCTTGTTCCTCCTGCCACCGAACTTAACTAATTCCCACTATAACTAACTTCAACCTATCCATTTCCCTTTTTAAATTTTCTAACCTACCTGCCGGATTAAGGGATCTGACATCCGACGCTCCGATCTGTAGAACGCCAGTTTTCTTTCTCCTGATAACGACATCCTATTGACATAGCAACTGTTATTGCAAATTCCCTTTACAGTGCACCAGTGAGGGGTGTATCAACAGTGGTGCACTCTCAACAACACACAATACAGGACTGCCACCATGTCACATTTACAGCATCATAAGGGGCACATTAATGGGTGGGTGATCCAAGGAAAATGAACATTGCAAGAAAACATTTGTCATTGTGATATGGGTCCCGCACCTCGTGTGATGTTAAAGGATGTCACTGAATCACCTCTGGATTGTATAGACACTAATTTCTAAAGCAAACATTACATTTCCTATGATTAAGTGCAGAGGCTGTATTTTTGGAGCCCACCTGTCATTACATTTCAACAAATTAACACAAGATCAAATGCTGAACATGCTATCCTGACAGACCTTGATACAGAGTATGCTCAACTGTTGTTCTGGCTAGCATATTCTCCAGATCTCTCAACCACTGAAAATATCTGGTCACTGGTTGCCAAAAGACTAGCATGACACCTCACCAGCCGCTAGAACTTATAAAGTTGAAGCAGGGTCAAATTATGTAACCGTATCTACCATCCAAGATCAGGTTAGAGACACTGCTTGTGTCAGAGATGGCAGCTCTGTGTACCAAATTTCACACCCTGTAGACCCCAAATCACCCACAAATTTACCCATTATTTTTCTTACAATACTGTGTATGCACAGCAAGAAAAATTTCATTATTTGCTGGCCAACAGCACAGTCTCAATGGAAGAGCTGTAGGCAGTTTGATAGATGTACAAACGGGCAATTTTAAATCACTTCAGCGATCGTCCCTGATAGACAATTAAAATAAGCCTGAATCCTTGAAATGGTCTAAAGATCACAGGTGGCAATTTTCTAGGGATGAGAACCATGAAAACAGTGGCTAAAGTGATAAGACTGAACAGGAAATATAAGAAACAGACGCTCTACCACTGGTTTCTGTTTAAATCAGAAGGAACTGTAAATGTATAAAAAAAAGTTTAAAGTTAGAAACAGCCCGCTGTAGTTCTCTCAACTACAGAAGCTGAACATGCGACTGATTTCAGCTTCTTAAAATCACAACTTGGCTGCAAAGGTTAGAATGATAAGTTTCTCTGCTGCTTGAAACTTATCTGCAATAGCAAAGATGTGCCTGATTTACCCAAAACAAATTGTTACAATGGAAAAAATGACATACTGATACACTGGTGCTGGAGGTCACATAATTAGAGAAAAGATAGCAGAACAAATTCTAATGCAGCATGTTCTCACTAATACACTCCTTGAAAATGAAAAATAAATAAATAACTTGCACCATGAAGGAATTATGTAAATGGGACAGGAATCAGTAGATGTGATGCACTTGTACAGACAAACAATGATTACAATTTCAGAAAAATTGGTTGATTTGGAAAGAGCTTCACAAATTGAGCAAGTCAATAACACTTTGGCCCACCTCTAGCCTTTAGGCAAGCAGTTATTTGGCTTGGCATTGAACAATAAGACTTGCTGGATGCCCGCTGAGGAATATGGTGCCAAATTCTATCCAACTGGTATGTCAGACTTTCAATATCCAGAGTTGGTTTGAGGACCCTGCCCACACTGCTCTAAACATTCTAAATTGGGGAGAGATCCATTGAGCACACTGGCCAAGACAAGGTTTTAGAAGCATGAAGACAAGCTGTAGAAACTTTTGCTGTGTCTAAGCACGCATTATTTTGCTGGAATGTAAGCCCAGGTGGCTCACATAAAGAGCAACAAAATGGGGCATAGAGTATCATCAACATACAGCTGTGCTGTGAGGTTACCATGGATGACAATCAAAGGTATCCTGCTATGAGAAGAAATGGTACCTTAGACTGCCAGTCTTGGTTGCCGAGTTGTATGGCAGGTGACAGTCAGATTGATATCCTACTGCTATTTTGTTGCCCTCTGTGGCAAACCCTCCTGGGCTTATATTTTAGAATAATAGTGCTAGCCCGTTCATGGTGACAGTATCTACCGCTTGTCTTCATGCTTGCCAAATGCTACCTTGACCAACAACATAACTGGATTTCTCACCAACTGAGAGTGTTTGGTGTATTACAGGCAAGACCCTCTGGTCACCTCAGCATTTTGACAATCTAACACACAAATTGTACAGAATTTGGTACAATATCCCTCAGGAGGCCACCCAACAACTCCATTAATCAATGCCAAGCTGAATATCTGCTTTCATAAGGACCAGCACACTACCGACTTGCTCAATTTGTGAAGCTTTTTCTCTTAAATAAATGATTCATGTTTTTCTGAAATTGTAAGCATTAGTTCATCCATACATGTACATCACATCTGCCAATTTCTGTCTCATTTGGATAATTCCTTTGTGGTGCACTGTTTTCTTCTTCTTCTTCTTCTACTACTTTTGTGTGTGTTGACCAAATCACTGTTAACAATATACCATCCAACAATTAAGAAATTTTGACTGATAGTATAAATATTCCACAAACATGGATTCTAGTGGGAGTGTTCTGAATGGGAATCTATTTCTCTGTTGCTTTATGTCAGGGGCATAACACAGGCTTGCTAGTACTGCAGGGCACAAACACCTCACTGTGACTATGTAAGGCCCCAACAGGGAACAAAACAAATTACATAATTAGTTCTCATAATTTGTTTTATAAAAATTCACTTTAGTTCACTTGTGCAGTTTCGACAATGTCTTCAAAAGAACTAAGTTCTACAAGGGTCCGCCCTCTTCTTTCTGGAAAGGAATTAAAGATCAGAAAAAAAAAAATACAACAGCAAATGACAAGGGGCAGGCCACCATCTAATGGGGAACCCACATGGGGCCCGAGGTTTGCGTATTCATGGTTTATATAAATCTCTACTGACATACCTATGTACACTTGTTGTATGCACTTTGTATGTAATAAATGTTTTATGAGTTGTGTCAGGCCATGTTCATTTCTGGATCCCTCAATCCCTTTTTCCACAGTCAGTTTCAGTCTGGAGTACAGATTATCTTCACAAAATCGCCACCAGAATGAAACCAGTTATTGGAGGATTATTCAAAAATTAAACAGGCAAACTTATATAGTGAAGGAATGCCTAATGCAGGAAATGAAAACTGTTACTGTAGTTAAGAAATTTTCGAAGAGTGCTTGCCTTCTGTTTGATTAATACTTATGAAAAGATGATGTCTAAAGTGTTAGTTATGATGTCATGTCTGTTCAAAGAAAGAATTTTTGATAACAGTGTTTTGTGATACACACTTTTACTTTCTCTCTGATAAATAAATACTTTCTCTCCAATAAATAAATCTATAACATTAGATGCATGGAGCATGTGAGTGTTTATGCTTCGATGCAAATATTTAAAAGTGGAAGCAAAAGTGTAGCCAATGAATGCAGCACTGTGCATCCCATAGCAGTATTGACCTTGCAAGCTTGTATTGATTCACTTATCCAAGAAGATTGATAATCTATAATTGAACAAAACTGCTGAAAAATATGAAGTAAGTGCTGGCATAACTCATCCCTCATTCAAATCAAACTGAATTACCATAAGACTTGTGCAAGGTAGACATTTATTACAAAGAACAGATATTTCTCATTTGCACTGAGCTCAAAAATCATTCCAGTAGCAAAGGTGGTGTATTTTTGGACATGATTTTAACTTGTGATCAGACTTGGATACATAATTTTGAGTGCAGTCCAAGTGTCACAGTGCGTCCTGGAAACACCCTGAAACAATCACTTGTAAGAAATTCAAAATGTAACCATTGATTGGTAAAGTCACATTAACCATTTTTTGTGGTGTCCATGGTCTGATTTTCCATGCATTTTTGGATGAAGAAAGCACTATAAAAGCCTGGACCATTCAGGCTTGACCGTAAATAAAGTCAAATCTATTATCAAGAGGAACATCTGGGATGCCAGAGGAAAAGATTCTTCTTCAAGACAACACTCAAAATGTGATGCTGGAGACTACTGGCAAAATGGATGGGTATCTTCGACCTCATCCTCTTTACAGCTCTAACGTTTCCTCTTCATACTGTTATTTGTTTGGTCCAATGAAAAAAGCTTTGCTTGGCATCGTGTTCAATGGCAATGAAGAAGTAAAGAAAAAAGTACAAGGTTGGATTTGAAATTAAGGTAAAAAATTTTTGGTGAGGGGATATGCAGTAAATCTGTCTTAATATACACTGCCTGACAAAATAAATCAAGCACCCAAAACTGAAGAGGAAACTAAATGAAACTACATTTTTTGAGAGGGTGTATGGTGTTATGGAAGTGATTTCCAAACTGAGTCACGTGTAAAAAGAACTCGTTAGTATGAGTCGATTTATCAGTATGTTGTTACACCCCCTCTGGCATGGATGCATGTACTGATTCAGTTGGGAAGGGAACCATTGTATCCTCACCTGAGGCAAGCTGGTGCACAACTGTTGCCACTGATACTTTATATCCTGGACCTGGCACTGGGATAAAGTTAATGACTAAGCTGGTCTCACACAGGGCTGTTTCTACCATTTACCATTAAGCCTAAGGCAGCAAAATTTCAGGAGCAGCAAAGTGCGGAAAAATTAATTTCAAATCAAATAGAAAAAATATTGAGCAAATGAGCCAAAAAATGAGAAACAGGAAAAATTAAAACACATAATTATTTTCAAATGCATATGACACAGTTATTTAATAAGTCTTTACTTACTCTGACAAAGGTAAAAGCTTTGCCTCTACCTACCCCGAAAACTAAAGCAGCTACTACTGAACATTATAGGAGATTTGCATTGTTGTGCCATTGGATGTTGTGTTGGTGGAATAGGGGGCGGGGGCATCAGGGAGACTGACGGTAGTAGAAAATAGGAGAGTCATTTTTCCATTCTCAACTTGGACTGCAAAACATGTAGCAATGGTCTTGGTCCAACATGTTCTGCTGACAGATGTGGGGGTCTTGCTGGTGACACGAGTGCCTCAACATCATGCAGATAGTTCATAGAGGCATGTGCCATGTGTGCAGGAGCACTGTCCTGTTGAAAATGGGACCATAATACTGTAGCCTGAGAGGTAACACGTAAGGATCACTACCAGCCATGATCTGATGTTATAACCAATGGCCCGCCACACCATGATGCCACAAGTAATACTGCTGTGCCTCTCAAAATAATGGAATACCGGGACCTCTCTCAAGGTTGTTACCATATTGACCAACAACAGCCATCTGGCATAATGCAGAACTGCAATTCATTGCTGAACACAACGTGAAGCCAGTCATCAGCAGTCCATGCTTCCCAGCCATAACACCACTTCATATGCAGTCGTTTGTGTTATGGTGTTAACATCAAGCTATGCATGAAATGGTAATTCTCTAGTCCATATGCTATTAGTCTCCAACAACCAATGGTGCAGGATGAAAGTGTTGCAGGGAGTCCATTCCTTGCTCTTGAATGGCAGGCTCAGATATGAAGTGGTTATGATGTGCTTGGTGCACAGTGCAGTGACCCTCCCTTGTGGTGGTCAAACATGGTCAGCTGGAACCCTGACATCCAAATGCCCCATAAATTTGGATATTGCATGATTTGACTAGGTGGCCAAATGGAGATCCACAATGAGGCCCCTTTCACACTGTTATGTGTTGATAATGCTGTCCCACACAAGTACACTGCATATCTGTTCCTTCACAGCGATCAGTCAAATTCTAATAAGCACCTTACGTACCCTACCGATCCTAGTAACAAAACAAAACATGAACAACGATAATGCACTCTGGTGACCATTCTACCTGTCAGAGATGCTTGCACCTATACTCATTTACATACCTGCTTAGGGTGTCCATGTACAAAGTCACATTGATATCATCTGTGTGAGGTCAGTCCACCCCCCCCCCCCCCCTCCCCACACACACACCTTCAAGAACTGTATATAGAAGTGAACAACCAGATGGTGTCTTTTCCTTATAAATGTGGTCATGGTTCCCCTAAGGCATCATTTCTTCTGTTATGGCAGGATCACACTTTTTGAAACAACATTACAACAAAAATTACCTCTCTAATATTGAGCAACTCCCAAAAACATCTCAGTATTATGCTCTGTATCTGTGTGTTTCAAGTAAGAATACACAGTTCGCCTGTCTGTAACACAGCTGAAGTTTTAACAGCACACAGTAGGATATACAAGAAGTAACAGAAGGCAGATTATGTTTTAACATTCTGTCAAGAACGGCACTATCAAAATAGAACTAATATGCAGAGGGATCAAAACTTGCAGACTGACCTTTGATAAACTAAAAAGTCGAGGAAAAGCAGTAAAATAAAATATTAAATGTAATTCATTCTGTTTGTAAATGTGTTTAAAAATGTGTACAAGATAGTGCACATGTAGTACCAATGCAGACCACTAAGACAATGCTCCTTAATGTCACATGTTTTAGGATATCAACTTTGTGTTTCATATTTCAAGTTTATATGAATTTTTAACAATAATTTCCAAACTGTAATGCATATTTTTACCTTGAATTTCAGGCATATACTTGTGGTACTGATCTGTTTCACTGCAGAGAATCACAAATGCAAGACGTTTCAGGAGCTGAGCTCTTTGCTCATACTCTTGCTCACGGCTGGAAAAAATGCTCAAAGATCCACTCTGGGCCAGTGATACTCTCCCTAAAAAAGAAAGAACTCGTGATGTAATTCACAAGTAATCTGAAACTAGGTAGTGAACATAACATAAAAGTTCTAAATTTTTACCCATGAGGTCACGGAAAGTTGTAGTATCATGAGTCATAAGGTTGTCCACAACAGTTCTCCAGAAAGGAAGGCATTTAGCTTCCATCTGAAATAGGTTGGGGTCTAGAAGCAACTCAAACACATCCTTCCGCCATGCCTTCCGAGTATACTGATAACCACTCAGACTTGCCAAAAGTTGAGAGCATGTGAAGAAACTCGGAACATTCCGGCGCCTGAACATCATAAGTACAAATTTAATGTTTTAGGACACTAATTAGTTAAAACAGTTTCATAAGTATAAAGCTCCCACCAAAAATATTACGCAACTGTTGCTCTAAATCTGTATATGTGCAATGCATATGAAGTAGTGGTATGAAGTTTGTTTATTTCTTTTAATAACATTCAGAATAGGCACTTGCATGAGGGATACCTCACTCTAAGAAAAAATAGTCAATAGTTTAACAATCAATGCAATACACTTCGTAAGTTTAAACAGCTTACGAATTAAGGCATAATTAGTTACAGCTAAGTTTTAATAAAATTCTCAGCTTTAAACCTGTAATGTTCAACATACAGTTGACAAGGACTTACTGGCAATAATAGACAAAACATTGACAATGCATTATCATCACTCATTTCTATACATCAGTACAACATCCAAGGTCCTATTTCAAAATAAAAAATCAGAAGGCCTAAAAAATTAATAGCAGGTGACCTAACAGAAGTGAATGAATGAGTGAAAAGCCTAATAACTTTATTCAAACTCCAAAGGTCCTATCTACTGTTTAATGCTGCAACTACAAGTAGGCCGGCTAACTTTCTTCATATCACTGGATGAAAGCCAACAAAGAAAGTCACTATTGATTTTATGAATATACTGCACATTACGAAAGACTACAAGAATAAAAATGAATGCACATAAATTTAGCACATCCTTCACATAAATTTAACACATCCTTAACATTGCCCACTTTCTGTGGGACACACAGAAACATCAAATCCTGAGATACTTTTTTGATTACAGAAAATTTCTACATGCAACCCCATGTGTAACTGATGTAAAAGGAAACTTGCATTCTAAGTGTAGTTTAGCAGATTTCACTGCTTTTCCAATCATGAATGGGACAGAGAAGCTTGTATTCATTGCTCTGTCTGTCTATGAGCTTCAAAAAGTCATTAACAGCTTAAATATGAGTGTGTTGTCACTTTGGAGAAGGAAAGTCATCAGTATGGGATGTTGTCCACCAAAGTGGCATATATCACTGCTATGCACTCAAAAATTCAACTGATGTTTTGAGATGCAAAACACTACAGAATAGTGTCTGCCTGCAGTCAAAAACACCAGCTGATGATCGCTGCCTAAAAATTATGGCCTGTAAGTACCCCGAGGAAAATACAACAGAACTGCACACTGCCTTTCAGAAGGCAACTGAGAAGGCATTGTTGACCCAGATAGTGCACAAGCATCTCCACACAATTGATTTGACCTCTAAGAGGTCCACTGCCATCAGTAGTACAAATCTCCCACCACTGTAGTGCACAAGAAGATGGGCTAGGAAACACCTGGAATGGAATCTGGCTCAGTAGCGTTGTGTTCTCTTCACTGACAATTACAACAACATCTGTCTGACACCAGACGACCATCATAGAAGAGTGTTAAGATGGTCAGGTTCCAACATATGTCTCAGGTACGTAGTGTCTCAAGTTTAGTTAGGAAGCAGACCAGTCTTGCTTTGGGCCAGTATCATGGACGTGTGTTGGATACCTCACATTGCTATCAAGGGCAATTTAAAGGTTGTGCAGTACCTGGACGGGATCCTCCAACATACTTTCCAGCCATTCAGTCAACATTTTGCTGATGAGTTTCATCTTTTTCTTTTTCTATTTTTTTTTTTAAAAAAGATCATCAGAAAACCACAACCACCTTGGGAACACCTTCCTCTAGGAGGCAAGAGTCAACTGAATGGATTGGGCTGTGGTATATGTTGACATGAATCTGTTCGAGCAGCCTTGGCACCAGGTCAAATTTATGGTGTGTTATCATAGCAATGCTCCTCAAACACTGGATGACCTGAGAAGAGCTACCATCAGAGAGTGGGCTAGGCTTGAAAAACCAATGACTTGAACATTTTGTGGACATCACGCCAGAGGCAGATAACAAGCATGTTACAATCCACAGAGTGTAGTAATGTGGTATTGACTGTTAATAGTAAAAGGAGTTTGATTTCACAAATGTGCATTTTTTAACAGATTGCTTCTCCTCCCCTCCCCTCCCCTCCCCATAAGGCTATACTTTCATCCCTTGCAACCATCGAATCAAAGCTCAGAAACACTTGCAAAATTGTTTTTGAGAAGTTAGTATGTATAATGTTCTGCTAGTCTACAGACTTTCACTTTAGCTGTAGCATGTTAGCTTTGTAACATCAACTGGACTTTGTGTAGAACAACTGTGGCTGAACGAACCATTCAGCCATTGCAAATATGGTACAATCTTTCAGAAGTACCACACTGCCAAATTAAAATCTCATTAAACTGCACATCAAGTTTTATTACATTATGGCAAGATTCCTTCAACAGCATAGAGCAATTTTTTTATTTTATTTATTTTGAGTTGCATGGATCCCTGATGCCAGTGTCTTACTATTATGTAAAGTGGGTCACATTATTACAGTAATAATTACATTTAAGTGGTCATTATTTTGTATGTGGCATCTAATCCGAGTTCCTTACAGGCATGGCTTCTGCATCACAAGACAATTGTCTAATGCATATTATTCAGTTACAGGGTGAGAAAATCCAGTGGTTGCTGTAAGCCGTGACACAGCTAACACAACAACAGCAGAATCTACAAGCAGCCTCAGCTGCAACCCCCATCAGCCCTTCCACCACTCCGCAGTTTAAAAAAAAGCTGCACGAGGACTGATCAGAATACATAACTCAGTTGATGAATCATATGGATGTATACCAACTACTAGGTACGAAGAGCAAGGCATTTTTTCCTTTCCACATTGGCCATGGAAGTTTACAGGCTCATAGTGAAATTGTTTTCTGACAAACAACCAGAACAGTTAGAGTTTGAGACTTAAGTTAACAAACACATGTGGCAGTTGCAAGGCTCAAGTTTTTCTGTCTTCAGCAGACAGCAGGTCAAACTCATAAACACTGGCTGAAAATATTTGCGACAATACAATTTGTGTTGCTATTTTGAAACAAAAAAATGGCTCTGAGCACTATGGGACTTAACAGCAGAGGTCATCAGCCCCTAGAACTTAGAACTACTTAAACCTAACTAACCTAAGGACATCACACACATCCATGCCCGAGGCAGGATTCGAATCTGCAACCGTATCGGTCCGCGGTTCCAGACTGAAGCGCCTAGAACCACTCGGCCACTCCGGCCAGCTATTTCAAAACAACCTGACCCTTCTTTAGATACAGTGTTATAATTAATTGAGGCTCAGGACACTTATGATTTAGCTAAGTGGGAGATGCAAATGTCAAATATTAATGAATTGCATACTGACAGTGTTAGTAGTGCTGTAGAACGTAAACTGTCCCGTGCCTGCCCGGCCCGTGTGACACAGCATGTGACATCACATACAGAGACAAATGATGCCAAGCTGCGCCGGCAGAACACCGGTAGACAGAAAAAACATAGCGAAGTTTTGCCCTAAGTACTTCAGTCGCCGTAAGTGTGCTCAGTGCCGAAGTCACAACACTATTTGTTACTTTTGCAACACAAAAGGTTATGTTCAGTCAGTGTGCATGGAAAAGCTGCATGGACAGCAAATTCCCAAGCAACATGCTACTAAACCAGTTCAAATCATTAATGATGTCATGGCAGTCACCCACGAAATAGTGTGGCCCTGTGGCTGTAGTAAATGTCGTAAAAGGTCACCCAAGTACAAAACTTAGTGAACACTAGTCAGGTGGGTTTCATGTGTCAAACAAGTCACACCGAGGCAAACACAAGTCCACTACTAAATCTTTGCCCACTTTATCTGTCACACACTGTAGTGGCTTACGGACACAGGCAGGAAGTGATAGTTCTCTCTTAGATGTGGAACATAGTCGGAGCGAGGGGTTTGTTACTATGAAAGATGGCAAATTGCAACTGGACAATGGTGCATCAGTTACCTTCTGAACAAACCTACTTATGAACAATTAGGATCACCAGTGCTGAGTCCAGTACACATGTGCTGTCAGCTGGTAACGGACAGGAAATTCCATTTTTAGGAACTTTCAGGACACCAGCTACTTTTCAAGTTGTAACGAAGACAGTTGTATTTACAGTGCTTTCTGCCAAACCTTTACAGAATTTTTTTGACATTTTTGCATTGTCAATCCAAAAGCCAGTGTTTGAAATTTCAACACATGTGTCTACAGGAAAGCTTCAAGCTGTGTGTGACAAATTTAGTGAACTGTTTAGCAATTGTCACGTGTCATTCAAAGACAATGCAGAACCAAAGTTTTGTCAAGCTAGACAAGTGCCCATTGCCATTTATGGAACAGGTCACTGAATGATTATAACAATGGCAAGTTGATGGGGTCATCTAGCAATTCAGTGCAAGTCAGTGTTCTTCCTCATAGTCATCCTTCACAAACCCTATGGATGTAGTCTTTGACTGTGTGCTGATTTTAAGTGGACTGTGAACTCTCAGACTGTGATAAGACACCATTTGGACCTCGCTCAGTGGAATTAGTGGACAGATTAGGCGAGGGTCGTTAAGATAGACTTGGCAATGCTTATCTCCAATTGCCTTTGGATGACTACTCAAAGAAATTTTTGGTTATTACCACTCATCTCAGCTTACTTTAATTTTAATGTCTGCCCTTTGGTGGTGCCTCAGCACTGGCGATCCTTCAACACTTTTTATAACAAGTGGCTGGCAAGGTGCCTTTTTGCTCAAATTACCAGGATGACAGTGTCATACCTGGAAATTTTGCAAAGAAAGAATTAGATACTCTAGAGTGCCTTTTTCAATTACTGTTATTGGCAGGCGCTCTTTTTTCCAGATGGAAATACAAAATCTGGGACATGCCATTAATGTGCAGGGTATTCACCCTACCCAGATTCATTTGCAAGCCATCAAAGATTTTTCTGGCTCCCAAAAAACTAAATGAACAGCAAGTAGTGTTAGACAAACTGAAGTACTACTTCAAATTCATTCCTCACACCTTTCAGATTGCAGCTCCACTTCACAAGTTACGTTGTAAGGATGTTCCATTTGCATGGATCAAGGCACGCCAGTTGGCTTTTGATCAACTGAAACAGGCCCTATTTAGTAACATGTGCCTCATACATTTTTATCCAATGAAATAAGTGGTTTTAGTAGTTGATGCTTCTTCTATTGGCCTAGGCATTGTGTCGGATCACTGGATTGTCCAAGAGCATTTGCCTCCAACTGACTAAAACTCAGGCAAATTACAGTAAAATTGAAAAATGAAGCATTGGACACCATTTGTGGTGTAACCAAGTTTCATCATTACCTCTAAGGAATGAAGTTCTACTTGGTCACAGATCAAAAGCCACTCACTTCACTCTTCTACCTAAGGAAGCTTGTTCCACCACAAACAGAACAGAATTTGTAACAATGGGCTTTATTGCTGTTAAGTCACACCAACCTAGGGCTCAATATTCCAATGCCAATGTTTTGTCAAGGTTATCACTGGACAAGGTTGATCGGTTTGACTCCTCCAAAGCATTATGTTGTCAGATAAGTGCTCTGGACACTTCAACGGTTAACAATTTTCACACAGACCTTCAACGCATAGCACAGGAGACAACTGTGGATGCCGATTTAAGCATTGTGCTGAATTACAAGCGTGCAGGGTGGCTACAGAGAGTGAAAGACATTGTTTGGCCAGAAGTTTGTTGATACTTCGCTATCCGTCAAGCCTTGTCAGTACAACATGGTGTTTTGCTGTTACACACTGAGAATGACCAGGCCTGAGTCATCACCCCTTGCATGCTTCAGCAGGATGTTTTAAGTTTATTGCATCAAGGACATTGGGGTATTATGAGGACAAAGCAGCTTGGTCGATGCCATTGTTTTTGGCCAGGGATGGATACCAGACTGAAGACAGGACATCACGCTATGTCGCTTGCATGGAGCAACAGGTGACTCCCTCTCAATGCTTTTCTAACTGGTCATGCCTCAGCAGTCCATGGAAAGGCATCCACATTGATTTTGCTCGACCTTTCTGGAACACATGATGGCTTATTGTAGTGGATGCCTTCAGTTGTTTTCCCTTTATGGTTCTGATGAACTCTACATTGCAGGCCAGTACTACCATTACACTTACTTCAATTTTTTTTGCATTGAGGGCTTGGGGCTTGCCAGAAGTGTTATACATGGAGTCCTGCACTATGGCTGTCGAGTTTAAACTTGTTCGGGGCTCATATGCCACGTATGCTCCGACAGCCAACAAGTATTTGGTATGTTCTGAGTGCTCTGCTGTGAATGCCGTAGCTAATGCGAGCATTAAACATGATAACAGTGAGTTGCTTAGTGAATTTTGATTCCATTTGATGCGAGTTGTCATTACTAATAGTGATGGTGTGTGACAAATTCTGCAAAAGTAAACGAAATAAAGAATTTGCAGGATATACGCTTTCTTCAAGCGGAAAGCGCATGCACATGTGTACCGCTACTATCGCTCTGAATTGCCAACAATGCCATCCCTGTCCATGAGTCGACATGCACAAATCGCCATTGTTCGTGAATCACTATAGTGTCTGATAATGGACTGCAGCTCACGACAGCCAACAGAATTGAACATGTGACCACAGTGCCATTCCACCTCCAATCAAACGGCGAAGCTGAACATTTCGTTCGAACATTCAAGGCACAGTCAAGTACATTCTTTAGAACTCACTCAGGGAGCAGGCCAGGCAATTGTTCCTGCGCACCGACCGTGCAATACCTTGAGATGTATCTTCCCCAGTTCAACTCCTCCATGGCCACCAGCATTGCACCTGCTTCATCTGCTGCACCCACTAACGAGGAGTACCCATCAATATAAAGATTCTCATTTTCAGATCCAGGACACAGTAATCAAGACCTTCAAGCCCGGACAGCAATGGCAACAGCAGATTGTTATGTGTGTCCTTGGGCACAACATGTTGTTTCTTCCTTTACAGGGCCACTGCTCGAAAGACACTCTGAGACTCTGTGATCCTACCACTCTATTTCATTTTCCAGACTCAGCATGCAGTCAGGAACCAAGGTCACAGCAGTTCACTGGGGACCAGATGACGTCTCAGCACGAGGCGCTTCCCATAGAGATGGACGCGCCCTCATCCCTGATGCCATCATCACAACAGTCCATGTCACTGAGGGTGTCCATCTTCGCCCTGCCATCTTCCTCTCCAAGAGAGGACCTGTAGCGTTCAAGACTATGCCCTGGATGTAGGCAGGTGTCCTCCCTGCAATTCACGAGGTGTCCTCGTGAGGGCTCAGGGCAGATGCTTGGGCTTGGGCATGGACGACAACCCATTGCCGACTTCAGTTCCGTTCCTGTCCTATCTGCGACCCCTACATCGAAACCTCCATCTCAGTGTTGGTTTGCACCGCAACCATATGCGACCATGACCAGGGGACTTGGGGGAAACAAGTGTGGTGTTGTAAGCACAGCACACACCACCAGGCATTGACAGGTCAACAACCCACTCTGGGGACAGCATATAGCCCAGCAATTGCTGTGCACCAAGAAGTCACAGTGGTGATGTAGCCAGAGAAGTGATACGTGCCACCACTGTAGCAGAGAGGGCAGTTCCAAGTCAGCTCAATAATGAGAAGACATATTTCTACTTGTGTACTTCGCACCGCATCATCCGCTTTTATTGAGTACATGCCAGCCTGTCTTCGTGAACATTCTAGAGGGACAAGAACTGTTTACTATCCAGCCTTGGCTTCTGGAATAGTAGTTTAACTTCAGGATCTGGTGGCTAAGCCAATTTGTAAAAGTCGGGTATTCACCAATAAATGCGTATGTTCTTGACACTAATCATTATCAGCGTTCTCCTCATTCTCCTCTCATAGTCTTTCACTCAGCACACTATATACAGTTGAGGCTCGCAACACGTAAAATCTCCTCCTGTGGTTGTCAAAAGTGTGATAAAACAGATACAACTTGAGATCTCTTACAAAGTTCATGGAGAGACAGGACAACTAAACATTTTAGATCTGCAAACTATGCAAGAGCAAGAATTTCATGGCATTTCACACTGAACTGGCACACAGAGCAACATGAGACTTTATTAACTTTGTAAATATTTTTCCAAACAATTAAAAGTATCAAAAGAAGCTAGTAAGAGCCAACTATTTACTTGAATCCTTCTGCAGCACATCCATAATAAAAACACAATCTATACAAAATGTTAAGTAGAACAAAAATGAACAGCTGTACTCACGAGTGGTTTTTGAGATACGGTGTTATGTTATACATCACAGTTGTGAGAAGCGTAACCACTCTCTCTTTTTCTTGGCTGCCATAGCTGACATCAAGAAGAGGAGCCAATAATTCTGCAAGCACAGCCTGTGCGTGAATACTGTACTGTGCTGCTGATGTTGACACTGTAAATATAAAGAAGGAATAGGTCAGAGAATGTACATTTAAATTTCTGAATCACATATATTACATCATAATGCAGCATAATACTTGCAGAGTCCAGTAACTGATGCTGTGACATCATTAAAATTTATTACAATATTAAAAAGCAACCATTATATGAGTTTGAGAATTATGAATAATGATATCTATTTCAGTCTTAGCAGCATCATCATTATTACAATTTAGCTTACATGGATCTTACTCATGTGCTTCTGGTTCTAGTAACATACATCTGTGGAAATGGCAGAGAATATGTAGCAGGGCTCCAGGTAAAAAGTTGTGAAATCAAGCTAACAGGTCAGTATGTTTTCAGGATGTGAGGGGGTCAGGGTCTCAAAATACAAAAAACATGCTGAATATTATAAAAAAAAGTGCAACAGACAGTAAATACAGAGGACAGCTGAAATAAGCAAGTTGTACAGCTGTGAGTAATGTGACTGTTGAAGGAAGGGATAACAGGAAGACTTCAGTAAAATTATTAATCACAGCGACAGAGTCACTGACAAACACAACATGCATGAATCACAAAAGTAAAATTGTATTTTGTGGATGATGGAGCTGACACATCGAACTTGCAACAACAGATAATCTTCACTTAAAACTTCCGGGCCGATAGGCTGTGGTCGAAGTATAAAAAAGAGATAATGTTGCCCACTTATACTACTGGTGTCAAGATAATATCATATATGATTCATGTTCCTGGAGAATGCAACTCTGTTCTTTTTCACTCTGCTTGGATATCAGAATAACTCTCTAATACTTTTGTGTTGATTGTTTGTGAGTGTTCACACAAGATGAACATTTAAAATAAAGTGACTTAAAGATAGTGTAAGTATGGCTATGCGGTCTACCCAGCAGTATAACTATATTAGAGCAACATATTTCGGCTGTGGAAACCATAACATATTGTGGCAGAGTCCCGAGTTTCAGATTTGAAGACTTGGAATCTGGCACTGCAATCTCCAGGTTGTGTGATTACAAAGCTGCTATCTCATATCGACACAATATATATTAAGTAATAATACACTGGGAAGTCATATGTATTAAAAAGTAATTTGTTGGCTTACAAGAAAGATTATTGATCAATATAATGAATCACCTCATACACACAGTAATCTGCAAACATGTTCTTTATATGGAGTGATTGTGAATTGTGGATTTTGTGGTATATACTCTCACAATGTACACTATGTGATCAAAAGTATCTGGACAGCTGGCTGAAAATGACTTACAAAGTTCATGGCGCCCTCCACCAATAATGCTGGAATTCAATGTGGTGTTGGCCCACCCTTAGCCTTAATGACAGCTTTCACTCTTGCAGGTGCTCATTCAGGTGCTGGAATGTTTCCTGGGGAATGGCAACCCATTCTTTACGGAATGCTGCACTGAGGAGAGGTATCAATGTCGGTCGGTGAGGCCTTGCATGAAGTCGGCGTTCCAAAACATCCCAAAGGTGTTCTATAGGGTTCAGGTCAGGACACTGCGTAGGTCAGTCCATTACAGGGATGTTATTGCATGGTAATCACTCCACCACAGGCCATGCATTGTGAACAGGTGCTCGATCGCGTTGAATGATCTAATTGCCATCCCCGAATTGTCTTCAACAGTGGGAAGTAAGAAGGGACTTAAAACATCAATGTAGGCCTGTGCTGTGATAGTGCCACACATAACAACAAGGAATGCAGGCCCCCTCCATGAAAAACACGACCGCACCATAACACCACCATCTCCGAATTTTACTCTTGGCATTACTCATCCTGGCAGATGATGTTCACCAGGCATTTTCCATACCCTCACCTGGCCATCGGCTCACCACAGTGTGTACCGTGATTCTTCACTCCACACAATGTTTTTCCACTGTTCAATCATCCAATGTTTACACTCCTTATACCAAGCGAGGCATAGTTTGGCATTTACCGGCAAGATGTGTGGCTTATGACCAGCCGCTCGAGCATGAAATCCAAGTTTTCTCACCTCCTACCTAACTGTAATTCCTGTGTGATGATCTGGATAGATGTCTGCATATTACACATTACAACTCTCTTCAACTGTCGGCGGTTTCTATCAGTCAAAAGACGAGGTCGGCCTGTACACTTTCGTGCAATACGTGACCCTTCATTTTGCCACTTCACTATCACACTGGAAACCGTGGACCTGGGGATGTTTAGGGAGTGTTGAAATCTCACGTACTGATGTATGATACAAGTGACACCCAATAACCTGACCACATTCGAAGTCCGTGAGTTCTGCAGTACACCCCATTCTGCTCTCTCATGAAGTCTGACTACTGAGGACGCCGATATGGAGTGCCTGGCACTAGGTGGCAGCACAATGCACCTAATATGAAAAACGTATGTTTTTTGGGGGTGTCTGGATACTTTTAATCACATAGCGTACATAATCCAAATCATTTGATTCAGGCACAGGAGACATATCAAAATTTTTGTAAAATTTCCCCATAAACTTAGAACAGCTGATGTTAACAAACAGCATAATAATAACAATAATAATAATATAATTTTTATATATACATACAATAAAACCCGACACTTAATTACCCCTTGCTCTAATTATCATTTCATCCTCTATGAACTATAATATTGAATAATAGCATTTCCCCCACAGAATCAAATGTAACCTTGTTTTTAGAACCTCTGTTTTCATATTAAACATACTTTTGTCCATTAACGTGTTATATCTTGTCATCCCTATATACTGTGAAGTCCATGCATATGATGTCAATTGGCGGGTGGGTAGCAAAATGATTCCCCTCAAGTACTATTTGCCTGTTGTGCAGCAAAATTATATTTTCATAAATGTGCACAGAGGGAACAGTTAGGATTTCAAGGTGTATACGTGGACAAGGGAAAAAATTCCCGGGTTTTTCCCCGATTTCCTGGTAAAAAGATACACTTTCTCCTGAGTAAAAATACACTTTTTCTGTGTCAAGTGACAGTATACTTTCCCTCGGGATCACAAAACGTATCAATCCTTTAACCCTTTAACTGCTCTGGAAGATTTAACGCGCGTGCCTCTGTACCTGTCCTTGGTGCTCTGAACGTGTTTACGCGCGCCACAAGTCGTCCTACCTGGCCTGGTACTCTGAATGTGTCTACGCGTACATTCAGAGTACCAGGTAGATGGACTGGTGGTGCGTGTAAACATGTTCAGAGCACACAGGGACAGGTACAAAGGTGCACGTTAACATGTCCAAAGCAGTTAAAGGGTTAAATAGTTAAGGTTTTATACACCATCACAGAGCCTCCTTACACTTTAGGACACAAACTACACAGAAAAATGCATTTTGGAAAGATCTTTGATTTGCAGCAACATGTACACTGCATATTTTCATATTACGAAAGTACAGGGTGTACATAAAGTCCAGGAACACTTTCAATCATTTATTGCCCAAGAACAAACTTTGTACAGATATCACACATACATCATTTTGAAGAGAAATACTGAAAGTTTGTTTTCATGTATACCACCACAGTGTAGTTTCCTAAGTTTGTGGGTACCTGAACATGCAGCTGCCTCATCAATGGATCAGCTGTGCTAGAGAAGGGGACATCTGTTTCATGAAATGGCCACCCTGATCACCAGATCTCATTCCGTGTGACTTTTTTCTGGGGGGAAACATTACAGATCTGGTGTATGTACTGCCTCTACAATGTGATGTAGCAGAGCTCCAGGCAAGAATATCTACGATGCCATGCCGGAACGGGTATGGCAAGAATTTGATTACCATAATGACATCTGCCAGGTCACTCATGGTTCACATATCAAATGTTTGGGGGGGGGGGGGGGGGGGGTCAGTACTTAGTTATTGTGCAATAAATAACTGAAAGCGTTCCCGGACTGTATGTACCCCCTGTACATGGTCGATTTCCACCAAACACAGAACATTAGTTTCCGAAGCACTGAAATCGAGATCATCATGTGCTTTTGTAAGCCAATCACATCTCATGTCACATGATCTCACCAGCTGATGATAGCAGATATTCATCGCGTTTACATGAGGCTCCCAAAACCTGATTTCGTATAAATCTATGTCCCAATACCACTCCTGGGTAGTCATTTAATCACTTCAAATTCTATTCTGGAAATCCGCTTCTGTTTGCCTGTTTTACCAGTTCCGCAATCTATTTTCGCTGCCATGTAAATGCAGTCGGTATTGAAGCATGCTTGGGCTGTAAGGTTTTGTCTCGTTTTTAAAAATTTCAGCTAATATGGACGGAGTGACTTTTTGTACAGTGAAGGAAGAGAAATAGCGATTGTGGTGACTAAATCATGAACTACATCTGCTGTTTTCCAGGCACCGTAGTTAACTGGGCTAGAAAATCTGCTTCTGACCTTAACATGTCAACACGACAGCAAAAAGCCATTTCTGAAACTCAGTTTTCGTCTTTTGGAAGATGTGTTACATGTAAAAGTAGTGATTCAGAGCATAGGATGCTTGATGTAGTCAGCTTGTAGCAACGTCACTGTTAAGCAGCACGAACACACAAGGAAAAGCTAATGGTTTAAATTAATGTACATAGAACAGCTACAAGAAAAGCTAAGGTTTCACACATAATATTTGTCTTTTTTGAAGGTGTTACACACAAATGTGTCAGTAAAATTTTAAGTAATGACATAAATGTCTGGTCTTCTGGGCTCAACATTCTTGTAAGTGGATGGCCCTCAAGGTGTGATCTTTAAATTAAAATCAAACACTCTGTGATTTAAGAAATTCAAAGCATGTCACACACAAACATAACTCATATTGCATAAAATTCAATGTACTTTGAAAGTAATGCTTTTCAAACGACCAATTGCAATATTTTCCGGTGACCTGTTAAGATTTCGTTTCAGCAGTTGTCAGAGAGCGCCAGAAAACTTCTTACTGTGCCTGCAAACCATGATGACGTAGGTAGCCCAAATGTTCATATGTAATGACATTAATAGATCTTACATTACGTCATAAACAAAACAGGACATCAGAGGATAATCCAAGAGCATCGGAATTTCGTAAACCATACTAAAATCCATAATTCGGTTTAAAGAGCACATTCGTATGTCCAGATTCACAAAGATATAGGTCCCAAGTTGATATTAAACTTTTCAGTGTGGTTTTCGGAATGCATATTTTCTTGTAGTACCAGTACTATATTATCTCATGTTCAGTTATATGGCATAATGCCATACCTCGCAAAAGATAACAATGTGCACTTGAAATTCCGCAAACAGTTGACACCAGCCAATAGTGTTTCAAATAAATTGACAGCCTCTGTGGACAAAGGTTAGTTAAAGACTTTTTTTTTTTTTTTTTTTTTAAGCAGATCGCCAAAAACTATCTACATTGTTCTGCAAGGCAATTAATACCTGACTGCCAAAAACCTGGAAATAAAATAAAATCAGAAAACTGAGACTAATAACATATTTTAGCCTTCCATACTTATGTTAATATTTTAATTCACTTTATAGCTCCCAGCCACAGAAATCCGTTTTGTTTTTGAGAGCTGTAAACCAAGAGGAAGCAGCAAACCGTTATGACGTCATTCCCATCAGAAGTAGTTTGTTGTTGTAAACTATTGCAGTATTCACCCTAAAGCCTTCGGCACATTTTGCTGTTGGCAGGTGCTTGTGAGTGAGCTGTGTTTTGTTGCTGTAAATGACGCATCTCTTCGCAACTTAAGTTTTTTCCCCCCATCGTTTATGTTTTATTGCTGCAGTATTATATTGCCGTGACGGGCTAAAGTGGAATTCTTTATTAGATTATCAGCACTTACCAGTCAAAACTACTGAAATTTAACTGAAAACTTAAACAATGAAAAATTCCCAGAATTCTTTAAAATTCCTGTTTTTCCTGATTTTCTCCCACATGAAAAAATACCCGGATTTCTCCCGGTATTCCCAGAATGTATACACCCTGGATTTGTAGTTTCTGAAATAACGGGCAACAAGATTTTTTTTAACTGTGCAGTCATCATGTTGCTGCATGCGTTTTATATACTGAAAATTAAAGGAAATTATGAGTGCCTTTCCATAATAACTGACTATGTTTGAAGTCTGTTACAAATCCATACCTTCTGCATCCTAATACACATACAATGTCTCCAAAAACAATGAAGTCAGCCACAAAGGTTTCAGAAATGAAATTCCATAAAACAAAATTTTCATGGTGGAACAAGAAAGATCCCCACTCAAGCATGGAAGTACCAAAAATACTATGGATAACAGTACTGATCAAAACTAACTTACCAGAGGAATCCTTTTCCTTTCCATCAGGCATACTTTCCAGCTCCTCTTCTTTGACAGCCATGTTGCGACGTAGCCAAGTTGTTTGCTCCAGACAAGCTCCTGCTATCTGAGCACATGACTCTATAAGCTGTGCACAAAGATAAAAAAAAAATATAATAATTGTATGAGATGTACGGAGCACTTATTAACCCAAAACTGAAGCTTGAACATAACAAAAGTTTTACCAAGAATCTGAATCTGATTTCACAATTCTCTGAATTTTTCATCAGGTATTCAGGGTAAATCTTTCAAGCTGAAGGGGAGGCAATACCAGACCATGTAGAAGATGGTTATGTAAAACAAATTAAAAAAAGAGACATTATCTATACACTGGCAAATATTTATAAAGCATATGGCTACACGGCCAACTCAATTTACCAAGTTAATAAGTGCACACAAAACTTACAATCACAATATAAAAGAAAACAAATTTCATTAAGAAGTTAATAATACTGGTGAAATAAAGCACCATTTAACAGCACATACATATCAATTCCAAACTATATTCTTGTTTCATAATCAAATCATTTTAGACCTCCTTTTGAATGCACCTGCACCTGATACCTTCTTCCCATTTTAATTAGGATAAATTTACATTATACTCATTCAGCACATCCCCCTCTTCCTCAAGACACTTTTCATATTACTGAATCTTCTCATGTGAACTAATGGAAAATTAAGATGGTACAAACATATCTACAGAAGGAAAGATCACTATGCAGTGTAAAGAGGAGATTTGGCAACAGAAAATCACGTAAAACATCAAAGTACTGGCTGAAATTTCAGACCACTATCTTTGTAAGGGAGCTCCAACTCGGTGAGTCGAGGTAATGAGGAAAATGTGTGGAGCTGTGTGGCTGAGGAACAGCATGGATGGAGGTTAGGCAGGATTACAGATGTAAAAATTACTTCAAACAGACAAAAAACTGAATCATGAAGGCAATAGACTACTTAGCAACAAACAGATCAAACTTTGCAGATCAGCTACAAAAATGAGGGTTTAGGTGACAGAACCAATGAATAAAGGTGTTACGAGAATTTTTAAGAAGGTTGGAAAATATTTCTGCTTAGGAATAGTGACAGGATACAGTAACAGGTGGACGACACAAGAGAAAGACAGACAATGGAGACAGTACAACATAATAACAAGTCCAGTGAGCGAACAAAGATCGAAAGTTAAGGCATAGCCAATTCAGAGCCAAGACAACAATGAGTAGTGAGACCAATCTGTGGCACAGAGATGCACAACTGATTGTGAAGCTGCTGTGCTGCCAGCTTTAAAGGGAAGCCCTGATTGCAAATAGGCTGGTCCGGAGTGTCTGTGTTGCAGCTGCACTCACAGTGGCAAACACAACACCCACAGATGCAACTATGTTGCCTAGCAGTTGTCATCAATTTCCACACTGTCCAGAAGTCCTTCAAACTTGGTGGGCTGACATACCAAATTCCTTCCCCTTGAAATGGGCACATAGGGCCAGAAGTGACCTACACAAAGCTGGTGAAGGCCAACAGGTGATTCAAGTTGAGGCCTGGCATAGAAGCTCGCAGGCAGAAAGGAAAAACTGGGGTGCCTAGTTACATGCAAGGGCGCAGCAGCATGGTTAACAATGGTGTGGGTGATGATGGCTCAGAGGGTGGAGGTCACACTGAGACCTCCACATCCATGCCCTTGCCCTTGGGAACTGCTGCGAAGGCCCAAGACTGGAAGTTGTAAAAGTGTGGGTGTGGAAGCAGCATATGTGGGTGTTCCAGGACTGACCTGTGTCAGCGGCAGTGGTAAAGCTGGTAGGCTTGGATGGAGTTGGTTAGCATGCTGTTGCTCTAAACTTATCAGAGTGTCCACCATCGTACAGCACCGCCCATGGGTGGCAACCACCACAACCATCATATACAAAAATTTCACCCCATATGAGTGTGCTCATGTAACTGAGTATGGCAGGATGCACCTGCAGTTATGGATCCAAGGTCCTGTGGCCTGTGGGGCCAGGAGTTTGAGGTCAAAATGTGGCTCCTGCCCATGGGGGAGCTCTGCTGAGCTATGGTCGTGGCAGGACTGGTACTAACCTAGATGCCACTGGAGATGCAGAACTGTTCAAAAGCTGCCATGAATGTATGTCTACTGTCTGACATGGTGGTGCAGTGAATCCTCTGTCTAGAATTTGGACAAGAGAACTGTGAGTGGCATCGGTGGTGGTGGGCACCATGCTGACAACATATGGGTGGTTAGAATGACGACATATGGATAGTTATAATAAGTGTCCACAACAATGAGCCACACAGGAGCTAGCTAAGTCCAGATGAATGCTGTCCCAGAGGTGATGGGGTGCGGACCAGGGGGCAAGAGACTGAGATGGAGCAGGCTGGTACTGGGAACAAGTGGAATGTCTGAGTAACAAGGTCTTCATATCTCTGTTCGTCTCAGCCAGTACACTTGTCACCTTGCAAGGGTTTTCATCTGCAACATATGCAAACACCCTTGATGGAGTAGTTTCAGAACCTGGGGGCACACGTTAGGTGGGATGATGACACACAGAGTAGCCGCTCCGTGTTATGCAGGAGAACAGCATCAGAGACAACTGACAAATAGTAGAAGAGGTGAGCCCAGGCCCAAAATTCTGGATCAGCACACATAGAAAAAGAAGTGTGCCACCCATGGAGCACACAGTGTATGACAATCTGCAAGAGAGGCTCGCTTTGCAACTGTGTAGGAAACCCACCTCAGGAGTGCAATCTAGGTGAAAACAGGAGATTTTCTGTTGGTCAAATAATGGGTCGCGCCCCATGAGCAGAGGAGAAAGGACAGCCGCATGTATGTGTTGTGCAGTGGGCTCATATTTAATGTCATAAATGTAAGATGTGAGGAAGAGCACCCACAACACTGGAGTCATCATGCAGTCAACTCCATAAGCCGAGAGTGAGGCCCATAAAGAGCGATTAGTGGCTTGTGGTTCATAATGAGGGTGAATTTGGTCCCAAATAAGTAAACATGGAGGTTCTTAATGATACTCCAGATGTGCGAAAGCATGTTCACAGGCAGCTGTCCACCTGTACTGAATGCCCTTTTTTCACAGCTGGCTGAGGAGATGCGCAATGTGAGCCTCTTGTGGAACGAAATCATAATTCACCTTTCCCAAAAAATTCTGCAGCTCCTGTAAGTTTGGGGGCAGAGTAGAGAGGTAATGTCAGATATCTTGCAGTCAGTGGAGTGGATCCTGTCTTTTTTGAACAAGTGGTCAAAGTATTCCACTTGCTCCTAAAAAGACTGACATCTGTGTAAGTGGGACTTGCATCCTGCACAATGCAACACAGCACAGAGGGTGCGGAGGCTGTGCAGGTGGTCCTCACATATAGTGCTTGTGGCAACTATGTCATCAAGATAGACAGTAGAAGCAGGAATGGACAAAGTTAACTGTTCCAGATACCTCCAGAAAATTGCCAGAACTGAAGAGATCCCAAAGGGCAAGCGCCTATATTTGTATAAGGCGAAGGTGATGTTGACAGCTATAGTGCACTGTGATTCCTCATCCAGGTGGATTTGCAAATATTCAACAACAAGGTCTCTCTCAGAAAAGTATTCACCTCCAATAAGCTTTATGCAGAGATCCTCTGGATGCAGGATTTGGTATGAATCCATTTGTGCCTGGGAATTTACTGTCATTTAAAATTGTCACACAGCCAGAGAGAGTCGTTGGGTTTCTTGATCATTACCAGGGGTGTGGCCCAAGCACTAATTTCGCCAAGTTAAATTACCCAGCTTGTGGAGTCAGTCAAAGGTGACTTGAACCTCATCACTGATTGGAAATCCACACAGCAAAAAGGCATCAACTGTTGCTCAATGAGTGACTATCGATGACAAACAGAGTTTAAAGCCATATGACCGGTTTGTAAGTAGTGTTGACTGAATTAACCCTGGAGAGGAATTGAACTGTCACCATAGGCCACCAACATACGAATGGGTGGGGCTAAGTCAGGGGAAACAAAGCAAGCATACATTTAGAGGTTAATTAAAGAAACAGTAGCTCCTGTGTCCACCAGGAAGTGAACAGTCTAGTTTGCAGTCATGAGGTTGATAAACAAAGCACTTGTGCAGGGAGCGCCCTGAGAAACAACTGCTCGAAGTTCATATACCATCCCGTGACGCATGTGTGCTTGTCAAAAGGGGGTGAGGAAGGGAGGTGGGGGCTATCCTGATACTTGATGACAGACAGTAATGTGGAGTTCTCCATCTTTTCTAAAGTGAGTACAGTGTGCTCAGTGATCTGGACAGCCCATACGCAGATGTGCTGTGAAGCAATCAGGACATGGCGCGAGACACCACTACTTTAATCAATGGGGGGTTACAACCTCCTCCTCAGAGGATATGAAGACCTGCAAAATTGATGAATCATGATGCCGCCAGCAGGAAAGAGACTTGTGAGAATTCTGCCCCCAAGGCAATCGCTGGACAACTGTTTCCTGGGTTCAAGCCATGAGGCATTAGTTTGCTGCCTTTGTGATCTCAGTAGAGTGTGCGATTTTCAAAATATCGTCTAAGGAAGTGAGTCCAGTTCGAGGGCTGCAGTGTGAAATTCCAGACTGGGATCCAATTGGATCACATCTTGGACCAGAGAATCTGGGTATGAAGTTTTGCAAGCTGGTTTTGTACAAGTGAAATTGCAACATCAACTCAACTCTTCCACATCCATCACCCATGAGTGGTACGACTGCCCTTGGTGCTTATGGTATTGATGGAACTTGAGGTCTGATATAACCACATCAAATCATACTGAATAATAGTTGGAGAGCAATGAACACATTTTCTCAAACATTAGTGCAACTGGGTTTGAACACAGAGCCAACTTCTTTAGCAAGAAATATGTGTCTCCGAGGAAGCCCAAGAAAGGAAGAGCAACTGTTGGAGGGCACCATCCAAACTGAAAAGCAACTAAGTGCTGTTTCAGGCACTGTGTGCCCCAATCATCCCTTGTGTAGTCAAATGGTTGAAATGCAGGTGGATGGCACTTCACCCAGGAAGTGACGACAGCCTGGATGTGTTGGGAACCCCGAATCTGTAAGTTATCAAACAAAATTTGAAATTGTTGTTGGAATTGCTGTTGCTATTCCATGAGCTGCACGAGTTTGGTGTCCATGGAAAACCGCTACCCTTTTTACCTTACCATCAACTATAGTAACCAAAATCAGACATAACCTGGAATGACTCAAGAACCAGCAGAGGTAGCCTGACTAGCTGAGAGTATTTACTGTAAGCGACCAGAGAGTAAGAGGTGGGCAACGTGAGACAAATGCAAACCACACAGATGACAGAAGAGAATAACAACTCAAGTGAGCACACCAAGATTGAAAACTAAGGTGCAGCAAATTCAGAATGAAGCCAATGATATGTAGTTAGATGAACCCTAAAGCGAAGAGAAATAACTGACTGCAGAGATGCTGGTGGCCAGCTTTAAAGGGAAGCCACAGATGTAAATATACTGGCATGGTGGGCATGTCTTATGGCAGCACTAGCAGTGGCAACAGCAACAACCGCAGACGCAGGCGCAGCTGCGCCACTTAGCAGCTGGCAAGCCTTCAAACAAGCAGGGCTGGTACAGGGTGTATACGTGGACGAGGAAAAAAAATTCCTGGATTTTTCCCGGTTAAAAATACACTTTCTTCCAGGTGAAAATACACTTTGCCCGTGTTAAGTAACAGTACACTTTTCCTCGGGACTCTAAAACTTACCAATCCTTTCAATGGTTGTGGTTTTATACAAAGACGTAGAATTTCCCAGCACTTTAGAAAACTAAACTCAAGGGAAAAAAAACACGTTTTGGAAGATGTCTGATGTGCAGCAACATGTACACTGCATATTTTCATATTACGAAAGTATAGATTAGAATTCCACCAAACACTGGGTGTTACTTGCCGAAGGAGTGAAATTAAGATTGCAATGCGCTTTTGTAAGCCAGTCGTAACTCATGTCAAGCGATCTCACAAGCCGATGACAGCGGATATTCAGAGCATAGGACATGCAATGTAGTCAGCCAATAGCAAATCACTGTTACGTAGCGCGAACAGACAAATAGGAAAAGGTAATGGTTTAAATTAATATACATAGCGTTGCTAGAACAAAAGAAAAGTATAATATTGGTCTCTAAGATTAATAAATTGCAAGAGAAGCTAAGCTTTCACAAATAATGTTGCTCTTTCTTGCACGTGTTACACTTTAAGATACATCACACAAATACGCCAGTAAAATTTTTAACAATGGCATAAATGTCTGATATTCTGGGTTCAAAAATATTCTAAATGGTTGTCCTAAAAGATTTGATTTTTGAATGAAAGTGAAATGCTCTGTGATTTAAGACACTCGTTGGAAATTCGCACACAGAATTCATCTTGTGTAAAACGAAATTTACTTTACTTGAAAGTAATACTTATCAAACAACCATTCAGAATATTTTCCCGCGACCTATTAGAAATAGATTTGTTTCAGCAGTTGCGTCAGATGACAGGCATCACTGCGCTTCCACAGCTAGGATGACACAAGAAGCCCGTATGCTCGTACGTGTAAAACATTAAAAGATCTTACATTATGTCAGAAAAGAAACAAGACATTAGAGGATATTCCAAGAGCATGGGAATTTTGTGAACCACACTAAAATGCATAATACAGCTTAAATGCACATTCGTATGACCAGATTCAGATGTTAATTTTCTTGAAGTACCAGTACCATATTATCTCATGTTTGGTTTTTTATTATGGAATAATAACCATATGTGCTATAAGATAAAAATGTGAACTTGAAATGCAGTGAACAGTTGAAACTAGCCAATAGCGTGGAATTAAACACCTCGTTTCAAATAAATTGACTGCCTCAGCAGAAAAGATTAATAAAAGTCAAATTTCTTTAACAAATCGACAAAAATAACTTCACTGTTCTGCAAGGTGATTAACGCTTGACTGTCAGAAAGGTGGAAACAAAATAAAATCTGAAACTAATAACACATTTTAGCCTTCCATAATTATGTGAATGTATTTTAATTCACTTGATAGTTCCTGGCCACAGAAATCCGATTTGTTTTCATTTGACGTGAGAGCAATAAACAAAGAGGAAACAGCAAAATCACTAAATGTAAACACAGGTCACGTGGAGACTACCACCTTCTCACTACAACTCAGATTGCACTGTGTATCAGGCCCTGATATAAGATATTTCCAAACCGGGGCAATATTAGGTAGTGGTGTTCCCCCTTCCTCGAGCAATTGAGGTAGGCGCCAGAAATTTTAAAAAATCAACTTTTCAAAAATATCTTCATTTTGTAATGCACATTTTTCTGAAGAGTCTGATACATAAAACATACATGTTCGAGGGAACGTAAGACATGTTATTTGGTCTTAATTGTGCGAAGAGTAGTTCCACGCTTCTTCACACAGCAGTCTTCCATCGCACGTCTCTGTATTTCGCTCTGTGGAATTCAAATGTGTAATATTTTGTATTGGGTGCCATCAAACTATATTCAGGCCAGTGGAAATTAAAATGTCTCCTACTTCCCGTCGGCTGGTTTGACTACCTGCCCCTCTAAAAAATAATCTCGCAATTAATACTGGATGGGATTATTTGTAACAGGCAGAACAAGAACTCTTCAAAAAATTTGCAGTCTTTACTGCCTATTAGCTAATAACTTGCTGTTTTGTGTGACATAAAATTAAATATAGGATACATAAAACGAGTACAGACAAGAGACAAGCAAGACAGTACACATTTTTCAATCCTTAAGTCCTAGCTTTTTTTTTTTCCTCTCTCTCTAATCTTGCCACAGCTTTATATGGCGTACTTTCCTTTCTGGGAAAGAATCTATTACCTCATCAAAGTTCGTCAATGTTTTGCTAGATGAAAAAATGAAATGTCATTGTCTAATACTAGAAAAGCTGTTAATAGAAATAGTACCCAAGACTGGTGTGGTTTCTTGATCTGATTACATCTATTTTGTCACTGTCTGCTAGATAAAACGAAATCGGCCTGCCTAATATTGCAGCAATTGTTACACACACCAAATAAATTAGACTGTTTTGGCACAAATGGTCAGTTTTATAACACGACAGAATATAATTCACAAAGAACGAATATCAAATGCCTATTAGGCATTAATACAAGCAAATACTTTATGTTAGGAAACAGTTTCACATTTCATTCATGCACACCAGTTTCTCAAGCATGAGATCAAAAAGTAGTATTACGAAATTTTTATATAAACTTGGAACTGACTTATTCTTCTATAATTTGTGTGATGTTCCCGTTTCTTCTACTTCCTCGTTCTAACAAACAATCTTGTCATCACCAATTCTGTAGCTATTCCTGCCACTGTCAAAATTTCTTCGCCGATTAACTTCACTACCCTACCAGAATCACCAGTTTAGTTATCCCGCCATTATTCTCCAGTTAGGCGTTATTACATGTTTGTACAACGCGTTTTCCGCACAACTCCCAGAATAGAACTGTAGCGGCTGCTAGCCAGGGACTGTATAACTGGCCCTTAGTAGTGAAGCCGTCTGGTCAAAAATTTTCTGTCAAAAATTCATTTTCTTCGATACATGGAGAAGACAATATGTAATCTTTGTTGTCTGTTATTCCTGTTAGTCATTTATTTCCACTCTGACAATTTGAATCAGTGGAATTCGCTAGTAATTATAACAATGCTGATCATTTGCAAACCCAGTGAACCACACAAACAGCAATTGTCATTCACTCTTTCGGCTTTACTGGCGCAGCTCATATAGACTCGTCCCCTTTTGTCTGCAGGAAAGTTTATTTCTAGATGCGTCGGAGATTCCCCTGGCAGAGACATCACTTACACGATGCACACATTCAAAAATAAACTTACGATTCATTCAGAAATCGCCTTAGAATTTGATCAAAAATGTCCAAAAACCAACAGGGATGCGTTCAAAATCATATGAGTAATTGATAGACCAATGTGTGCTGGATGCTAGGTGCTTTATGAAACAAGGTCTGTTTCCTCAATAATATGAATTGTATGATTCTTGTTTCTATATTCCAACTACTACTTTAACTGCATTTCTAGAATATGAAAAGAAATACAAGTATTCTATTGAAATCACATAATGAAATTCAATTCACACTAGTAATAAATGACAAACCTTTGCTGTGATGTCTTGCAAATCCCTAAGCTCTTTTTTCTCTGAAAGTGGAGGTGTCTTCTGCACAAACTCGTTCAGTATAGCTAGCATCAAGAACTGAGCTGGTGGTGAGAGTGTCAAGCCATCACGCAAAAGTCCTATTAAAGAACTCCAGCTCTCAGTGAGTTGAGAACCAGAAGTTGTTTGCATATAGCAGTAAAACAACTCCAGAACACTAACTTCTATGCAAGCCTCCTATAATAAGAGAAAAATGTATGTAAAGTACTTTGAAATAGAGTATATACACTTATTTTTTCCAGTCCATTATTTTCTTACGCAATCACAATTACATACACATCATTTAAAAAATAGAGCCCATCACAGTAAAATTTATGTTTTATTTTTGTAGTTTTGTCTATATTTAGTGACAGTTCACATGCAAATAAATAAAACATACAAATTAGTTTTAAAATCTGCCAATTTTCAAGACAACTTACTAGTAACAAAGTATACTATACAGTATTCGACACTCTAGTTGACCATCTGTTGGATATGGAATTAAGCACCTCTGCTTCTAGCCTTTTTCTTCATTGTTCTTAGATCCACACAAATCTCAACAAATTTTCTGGGGCATATGTTCTACATTATTGCTTCACTTACGATTTTATGACGACATTGGTTTCTGCTCTTCTAGTACTAGTCTGCTTGTACTCCTGTGCTCTGCCAAATGAAGTCTCTTAATTTTACAAGGGAAGGTCAGCTACCAATAGCAAGAAGCAATCTGAGTAGAATCGATGCACATGATATGAGTTGAGCCAGCAAGATTACCTCTCTGACTTCAGGCAGCAACATGTAATTTGTCAAACAGTTCCAGAATCATGCTTAGCCATCCCTTTATACACTGGTAGGCATTAAAATTGCATCCGAAAGGATAGGAAGCGATGAAAGATAACACTGTCGAAGACTGGTCACAGCCACCAGCTTTAAGATGCCAGGAATGTAAGTCTGGTGTCCAAAGTATCATCTACATGAACTAGACTAACCATTATCACCATACAACGTGATTGGTCCATATGATGATGACAAATGCAAATGGGACTCCTCCACACATGGATATGTCCACTGTGATGCCGTATATAGAACTAGGACTCAGCTGAAAAGATGACAAAATGACATTCCTGTTTCCAATGTCGTTATTAGGTACATCACTATCTCTGCTGCCACATCATGGCAAGCCACAACAATGGTGCTGAAAGTCCAAGAAGCCATAGCCTTACCACTGGCAAATTACAATACTTGTTAGTAGATGTTTCTCCTTCTTACACAAGGCACAATAATCCGCTCACAATTTACTAACATTCCAAGGTGACAGGATGAAAAGTAAAGGAAAGGTGATCTCTCACCAATAACGGATCAATGCATGGACCACAGAAAGACTTAACAGCATTTGCACTAACTTTTGAGCAATAGCGCTTTTTCTAGAACAGGTACACACATTAACACACATAGACACCCAAATGCACACTCCTGTGGTCACCGCAAGACTGATTATCAATATTTGATTACTGAAAGCAGATGCCTCAGCAGATAGTGGTGTGAAGCAAATAGGGAAGGACGCAGGGAGGGAGTAGTGGGAAAGAGGCAGGTCTCTGGACAGATGACTCCGCAGCTGCACAAGATAAAAATACTACAGAGAGTAAAGCAAAATGAGATGCAGTAAGAGCGATAGGAGGGAGGGGGGGGGGGGGGGGGGGGGGACTAGGAGGTAGGGAAAATGGAAAACAGATGAAAAGGCAGAGAGGGAGAGGAGAAAGAAGGGGAAAGGGTTGAAAAGGCAGAAGGAGGGGAGGGCGAGGGGGGAAGAGTGGTGAGAGAAGGCCGGCATGATCTGGATGGAGGAGGAGTTGTCTGAACGAAAGAAGAAGGGAAAAAGATCAGGTAAGGCAGTCGGAACATGTTCATAGAGGTTTAGGCCAGTGGGATTGAGACAGTGCAGGATTTACTGGAGAGACAATTCCCATCTGCATAGTTCACACAAACTTGTGTTGGAAGGAGTATCCAAATGAAGTCAGTTGTGTTGCAACATGCAGCATGTTCAGCAGCTGGATGTTCAAATTTGTGGTTTGGACAATTTCATGAAGGCAGGCAATTTGTTACTTGTCATGTTAACACAGAATGTCATACACTAATGTCAGTATTGATGATATGATGGTGGTTTGAAAAGTTCTCGGAATCACCACAAGAGGTCAGCTCTAGTGCAACGAGTTGTTCACGTGATATTCATTAAGACTGTTGCCTGCAAACACATGCCACGTCAGTGTCGGAAGAGCGCTGTGGCGGTGACGTGGCTCTGTGGAAAAGATGGAAAAAAAATCGAAATTCAAGCAGTGATTAAGTATTTCGTAAAGAAATGTATGAAAGCAAAAGTCATTCATGCTGATTTCCAGAATACACTGGGGGCCTCTGCTCCTTCATATTCAACTGTTGCCAAGTGGACAAATGAATTTAAATTTGGTCAGGAGAGCTTAGATGATGAACTGCATAGTGGTCGGCCAAGATGTGTCACTACTCCAGAAATCATTGCAAAAGTGCACAAAATGTTCATGGAGGACCGCCGATTGAAAGTGCATGAAATTGCTCACACTTACCAGATGTCTTCTGAAAGGGTATATCACATTTTAACTGAAGAATTAGAAATCAACATAGCAAAATTACACGAACTAAAGTATGAATTGTTGCCACACCTGCCTTATTCTCCAGATATGACTCTATCAGACTTCCATCTCTTTTCAAAACAGAAAATTTTTCTCGGTAGATGAAGATTCACTTCAAAGGAAGAATTGATAGTCAGAGCTGACAACTATTTTGCAGGCCTGGAGGAAACTCATTTTTGAGATGGAATCAAGGCACTGGAACACCACTGGGCCAAGTGCATTAATCTACAAAGAGATTACATTGAAAAATAAAAAAAAATAAAAATTCACTGATGTAAGTACTTTTTTCCTATTCTGTTCTGAGAACTTTTCAAATCACCGCCGTATATAACAATTATGTTTTCACATATGGGCCTGCTTCTTATTGGTTAGAAATTCCAGTGACTGGAATACGGTAGGAGGTGGTGGATGGGGGTAAGGGACAAGTCTTACCCCTAGGATGACCACAAGGCAATGACCTATGGGTGCAAGATTAGCAGCAGGATTGGAAAAGGGATGGACAAAGATATTCTGTAGGTTGGGCCGGTGACAGAACACTACTTTGGGGGATGTGGACAGGATTTTTGGTAGAATGTCCCCTATCTCAGGGTATGATGAGAGATAGTAAAGCCTTGTTGGAGGATGTGGTTGAGCTTCTCAATGCCATGGTGATATTGGGTTTTAAGATGAGTGCTTGTCGGTGGCTGGTTAATAGATTACTTACAGCAGGGAGGAGATGTCACGAGAGATTTATTTATGGATGAGATGACAGACAATTCCCCTCTTTCATCTTTACCTTTTTCTCTTTTCCTCTTCCTGCATCTCTTTTTGATCTACCCGCTGTACACTCTTTTGTTCCTGCCGCACAGCCACTGAGTCATCTGTCCAAAAACCTGCCTGTTTCTGTTACCCTCTCTTTGTGCCTTCCCTATCCTCTCCCCATCTCTATCAGCTCAGGCAACTGCTTTCAATAACTGAGTACCAATAATCAGTCTACCATGACCATGGAAGTGTGTGGGTGGGTGTTTGTGTGACTACCTGTGTGAGTGTGTGTACTTGTGCTAGAAAAAGAGCTATTGCTCGAAAGATATGTATTGCTCCAGCCAGGAATTTCCATTATTGTTGAACATTCAAATAAGATTTTTAAACGAGAAATGTGCTATGTAATCTTTCCTTATGTAAAAGATGTAAAATGCATTACTCATATCTACTTTGTGCAGTTGCACTGAAACGTTTATCATTTACGTATCCAAGTATCTAGGACACTTCATGCATATTTGACATTTTTTGTATGCCACCTTGGTGGTATTGCCATTTTTAATGTCCAGCAATGCAATACTATGACACAGATAGTGTTGACTGAGGCCGACTTGGTAAAAATTCATAGGTACCAGTTTGGATTGCCAGGAGATGTGGTTTCATTAGACAAAACCTGTACATAAAAAAGGAACAGTTAATTAGTGACAGTAAAGGTAATGGAACTTGGATCTCATTTGGTAAAAATCCCAATTCTCACAAGTAAGAGGCAGAGCATTGTTTCTCAGATTGAATCAAGATGTATTGGACACCTACTCACTCAACACAGTAGTCCCTGGTGAAATTACTATTGGCAAGTTTTACCTGATGCTAATCAAAGAAATAAAAAAGAAAGACTGAAAGTGGCGAAAAGAGTGAACAAGGTAATCCATTCATAACACAGAGCAAACATTTCCCCAGTATTAATTCATCTACATCATTGAAGAAATTCGTTTCCAGAAAACGTATTTAGTGTGCTTTCAAAAAACTGACACACAAAATAAATGCGTAAGAACTAAAATGCTTCTGAATCTAGAGTTGTAGATTGCCAAGCATGACAGAAAATACTGTTACTTTAGTACTCTGTACATATCTTGGGCTTTCTTAGTTGTCATACTTTTCACTGGAAATTATGTTGATATCTTGGTGTGGTGCCAGTTTCAGCACTGGTCTGTAGGCAATAAGGATGTGAATCCACACAGAATCATGCTTCAAAACCTGCAAATTCCCAGGACAACATATACTTTATAGGAAAGACATCGTGATTAACACCTTCAGTTGCTGAATCAAGTAACATTATTCAGCACCAATTTCAGTCTACACGACTGTCTTTTGATGCAAAACTTGGAATTCATATCTGTGCATCAATAGTATAGCACTGTTTTCACTTGTTACAAACCATTAGTCAGCTCTCATATACTCAAATCTACACTACTGGTCATTAAAATTGCTACCCCATGAAGATGATGTGCTACAGACGTGAAATTTAACCGACAAGAAGAAGATGCTGTGATATGCAAATATTTAGCTTTTCAGGGCATTTACACAAGGTTGACTCTGGTGGTGACACCTACAACGTGCTGACATGAGGAAAGTTTCCAACTGATTTCTCATACACAAACAGCAGTTGACCGGCATAGCCTGGTGAAACGTTGCTGTGATGCCTCGTGTAAGGAGGAGAAATGTGTACCATTGAGTTTCCAACTTTGATAAAGGTCGGATTGTAGCCTATCGTGATGCGGTTTATCGTATCGCGACACTGCTGCTCACGCTGGTCGAGATCCAATGTCTGTTAGCAGCATATGGAATTGGTGGGTTCAGGAGAGCATACGGAACACCGTGCTGGATCCCAACATCCTTGTATCACTAGCAGTCACCATGACACGCATCGTATCCACACGGCTCTAATGGATCGTGCAGCCATGTCTCGATCCCTGAGTCAACAGATGGGGACATTTGCAAGACAACAACCATCTGCACAAACAGTTCAACGATGTTTGTAGCAGCATGGGCTATCACCTCGGAGACTATGGCTGCGGTTACCCTTGACGTTGCATCACTGACAGCCTGCGATGCTGTACTCAACGACGAACCTGGGTGCACGAATGGCAAAACGTCATTTATTCAGATGAATCCACGTTCTGTTTACAGCATCATGATGGTCGCATCCGTGTTTGGCGACATTGCAGTGAACGCACATTGGAAGCGTGTATTCGTCATCGCCATACTGGCGTATCACCTGACGTTATTGGTTACACATCTCAGTCGCAATGACGGCACTTTGAACAGTAAACATTACATTTCAGATGTGTTACAACCCGTGGCTCTATCCTTCAATTGATCCCTGCGAAACCCTACATTTCAGCAGGATAATGCACTACCGCATGTTGCAGATCCTGTACGGGCCTTTCTGGATACAGAAAATGTTCGACTGCTGCCCTGGCCAACACGTTCTCCAGATCTCTCACCAACTGAAAACATCTGGTCAATAGTGGCCGAGCAACTGGCTCGTCACAATACGCCAGTCATTAATCTTGATGAACTGTAGTATCGTGTTGAAGCTGCATGGGCAGCTGTACCTGTACACACCATCCAAGCTCTGTCTGACTGAATGTCCAGGTGAATCAAGGACATTATTATGGCTAGAAGTGGTTGTTCTGGGTACTGATTTCTCAGGATCTATCCACCGAAATTGCATGAAAATGTAATCACATGTAAGTTCTAGTATAATATATTTGTTCAACGAACATCCATTTATCATCTGCATTTCTTCTTGGTGTAGCAATTTCAATGGCCAGTAGTGTAATAATCTCATTGTAAAATCCACATAAAAGTTGAAATCCATATTTTAACTCTTGCTGGATAAGATTCTTTACACACCTTAGACAATTTTAGATTAACTCCAAACTATACAAACCAGTTTATCTATTTGGATCACACACTTGCCCCCCCCCCCCCCCCCCCCAATCACCAACATACAACACATAAAATTTCAATAATATGTAAGAGAGATATCACACTGAGAAATTTTTTCCTTCACCTTATAAATCTGTCGTAATGTCAAGCTGGGTGCAATTTCCCCATCCTGTTTACAGATCGTATCTTGCTGTAAAGGACTGTTCTCTTCAGTAACTAAAAGACTTCCTTTCCAGCTGGCATTTCTCTGACAATGTGTAAGAAACTGTCATACACCAGTTGTAATCACAAGTGATAAATTTCCAAAGTTAATGTATATGAAAACTTATTTCACACTGTGGTAAGTGTCTTAGTAGTAAAGACAGTTAAGTAGAGAAACAATAAAAGTAATGTCACAGCACACAAAATTAATTTCTTAACTGCACTGTGGAAGCAATGGAAGTCTTATAGAATACACTTTAATGTCAGTATTTTATCAGAACACTTACTTTCTGACATCATTACACAATCCTAAATATGATCTCACCTTCTTAAATCCCTCAATGGGTGGGGGCTGCTTCACTACCTGGTGTACAGTCTGCACCAATGTATCCATAGGCATAACACGTATTGCTGATATTAGATACACCAACACTTGCTGGCTTTGGGTTGCCACTGGAACAGCCTTAAAGGATGGAAGAGGTCTATTCAGAATCAGTAAGCACATCACGACTTCTTACACCTGTGTGTCAATACAAGGACATTCAAGTATATTTAAAAAATTGGATTAGCTTTAAGATAACAAATCAATCAAACTTTCAGCCAAAAAGTCTCTTTATCTTACAGTAAGTTGCTGAGATAAATCTGAAAAAGGAGGGGATAAGTATTATATATTCTGGCCAAGGAGAATGGATTTTCCACATGAGATGAGTACAAAATCAGAGTCAATTAATTTACATTGTTGTACACCAAATTCTGCCTGAAACATGTGGTGTGCATTGTTTCTCGCCAGGACAAAATCCCCAGTATCAAATGAGAGCATATGACTTGCATGATATATGTATTCAGGTTGTGCAAACATGTGCATAAATGGGTGCTATGCACAAAGAAAACAAACAAATTTACATTCTTGAAGAATGGCATCACAAAACCACTAAAAGCTGCTGTAATGACTGTTGACATATTCACAATCAGTTCCAGTCAATCGACCACCTCCATATCATGAATATCATTACATCTACATCTACATCTAAATTTATACTCCGCAAGCCACCCAATGGTGTGTGGTGCAGGGCACTTTACGTGCCACTGTCATTACCTCCCTTTTCTGTTCCAGTCACGTATGGTTCGCGGGAAAAACGACTGTCTGAAAGCCTCTGTGCTCGCTCGAATCTCTCTAATTTTACATTCGTGATCTCCTCGGGAGGGATAAGTAGGAGGAAGCAATATATTCAATACCTCATCCAGAAACGCCCCCTCTTGAAACCTGGCAAGCAAGCTACACTGCGATGCAGAGCGCCTCTCTTGCAGAGTCTGCCACTTGATTTTAGCTATCACGGTTACCAAATAACCCTGTGACAAAACGCGCCGCTCTTCTTTGGATCTTCTCTATCTCCTCCGTCAACCCGATCTGGTACGGATCCCACACTGATGAGCAATACTCAAGTATAGGTCAAATGAGTGTTTTGTAAGCCACCTCCTTTGTTGATGGACTACATTTTCTAAGGACTCTCCCAATGAATCTCAACCTGGTACCTGCCTTACCAACAATTAATTTTATATGAGCATTCCACTTCAAATCGTTCCGTGCGCATACTCCCAGATATTTTACAGAAGTAACTGCTACCAGCGCTTGTTCCGCTATCATATAACCATACAATAAAGGATCCTTCTTTCTATGTACTCGCAACACATTACATTTGTCTATATTAAGGGTCAGTTGCCACTCCCTGCACCAAGTGCCTATCCGCTGCAGATCTTCCTGCATTTCAATACAATTTTCTAACGCTGCAACTTCTCTGTATACTACAGCATCATCCGCGAAAAGCCGCATGGAACTTCCGACATTATCTACTAGGTTATTTATATATATTGCGAAAAGCAATGGTCTCATAACACTCGCCTGTGGCACGCCAGAGGTTACTTTAAGGTCTGTAGACGTCTCTCCTTTGATAACAACATGCTGCGTTCTGTTTGCTAAAAACTCTTAAATCCAGCCACACAGCTGGTCTGATATTCCGTAAGCTCTTACTTTGTTTATCAGGTGACGGTGCGGAACTGTATCGAATGCTTTCCGGAAGTCATGGAAAATAGCATCTGTATCATGAATAAATAAAGCAAGTTGGGTCTCACACGATTGCTGTTTCCGGAATCCATGTTGATTCCTACAGAGTAAATTCAGGGTTTCCAAAAACGACATGATACTCGAGCAAAAAACAGATCGACGTCAGAGATATAGGTATATAGTTTTGCGCATCTGCTCGACGACCCTTCTTGAAGACTGGGACTATCTGTGCTCTTTTCCAATCATTTGGAACCTTCCGTTCCTCTAGAAACTTGCAGTACATGGCTGTTAGATGGAGGGCAAGTTCTTTCACGTACTCTGTGTAGAAACGAATGGTAACCCGTCAGGTCCAGTGGACTTTCCTCTGTTGAGTGATTCCAGTTGCTTTTCTATTCCTTGGACACTTATTTCGATGTCAGCCATTTTTACGTTTGTGCGAGGATTTAGAGAAGGGACTGCAGTGCGGTCTTCTTCTGTGAAATAGCTTTGGAAAAAGGTGTTTAGTATTTCAGCTTTATGCGTGTCATCCTCTGTTTCAATGCCATCATCATCCCGGAGTGTCTGGATATGCTGTTTCGAGCCACTTGCTGATTTAACGTAAGACCAGAACTTCCTAGGATTTTCTGTCAAGTCGGTACATAGAATTTTACTTTGGAATTCACTGAACGCTTCACGCATAGCCCTCCTTACGGTAACTTTGACATCCTTTAGATTCTGTTTGTCTGAGAGGTTTTGGCTGTGTTTAAACTTGGAGTGAAGCTCTCTTTGCTTTCGCAGTAGTTTTCTAACTTTGTTGTTGAACCACGGTGGCTTCTTCTCGTCCCTCACAGTTTCACTCATCACGTACCTGTCTAAAACGCGTTTTACAATTGCCTTAAACTTCTTCCATAAACACTCAACATTGTCAGTGTTGGAACAGAAGTTTTCGTTTTGATCTGTTAGGTAGTCTGAAATCTTCCTTCTATTATTCTTGCTAAACAGATAAACCTTCCTCCCTTTTTTTATATTCCTATTAACTTCCATATTCATGGATGCTGCAACGGCCTTATGATCACTGATTCCCTATTCTGCACTTACAGAATCGAAAAGTTTGGGTCTGTTTGTTATCAGTAGGTCCAAGATGTTATCTCCACGAGTCGGTTCTCTGTTTAATTGCTAGAGGTAACTTTCGGATAGTGCACTCAGTATAATGTCACTCGATGCTCTGTCCCTACCACCCGTCCTAAACATCTGAGTGTCCCAATCTATATTTCGTAAATTGAAATCTCCACCTAAGACTATAATATGCTGAGAAAATTTATGTGAAATGTATTCCAAATTTTCTCTCAGTTGTTCTGCCACTAATGCTGCTGAGTCGGGAGGTCGGTAAAAGGAGGCAATTATCAACCTAGCTCGGTTGTTGAGTGTAACCTCCACCCATAATATTTCACAGGAACTATCCACTTCTACTTCACTACAGGATAAACTACTACTAACAGCGACAAACATGCCACCATTGGTTACATGCAATCTATCCTTTCTAAACACCGTCTGTGCCTTTGTAAAAATTTCGGCTGAATTTTATCTCTGGCTTCAGTCAGCTTTCTGTACCTATAACGATTTCAGCTTCGGTGCTTCCTATCAGCGCTTGAAGTTCCGGTACTTTTCCAATGCAGCTTCGACAGTTTACAATTACAATACCCATTGCAGATTGGTCCCGCATGTCCTGACTTTGCCCGTTGAGGCTGTTGCCCTTTCAGTATTTGCCCGAGGCCATCTAACCTAAAAAACCGCCCAGTCCACACCACACAACCCCTGCTACCCATGTAGCCGCTTGCTGTGTGTAGTGGACTCCTGACCTATCCAGCGGAACCTGAAACCCCACCACCCTATGGCGCAAATCGAGGAATCTGCAGCCCACATGGTCGCAGACCTGTCTCAGCCTCTGATTCAGACCCTCCACTCGGCTCTGTACCAAAGGTCCGCAGTCAGTCCTGTCGACGATGCTGCAGATGGTGAGCTCTGCTTTCATCCCGCTAGCGAGACTGGCAGTCTTCACCAAATCAGAAAGCCGCCGGAAGCCAGAGAGGATTTCCTCCACTCCATAGCGACACACATCTTTGGTGCCGGCATGAGCGACCACCTGCAGATGGGTGCACCCTCTACCCTTCATGGCATCCGGAAGGACCCTTTCCACATCTGAAATGACTCCCCCCGGTATGCAAACGGAGTGCACATTGGTTTTCTTCCCCTCTCTTGCTGCCATATCCCTAAGGGGCCCCATTACGCACCTGACGTTGGAGCTCCCAACTACCAGTAAGCCCACCCTCTGCGACTGCCCGTATCTTGCAGACTGAGGGGCAACCTCTGGATCAGGACAAGCAGCCATCTCCGACCAAAGATCAGTATCAGCCGGATACAGAGCCTGAAACCAGTTCGTCAGACAAACTGGAGAGGCCTTCTGTTCAGCCCTCTGGAATGTCTTTCGCCCCCTGCCACACCTAGAGACGACCTCCCACTCCACCACAGGTGAGGGATCAGCCTCAATGTGGGCAGTATCCCAGGCAGTCGTAGTCTGATCGGGGGATGCGTGGGACGAGCTAGCCATCCCCGACAAACCCCTGTCCGGATCCCCACAGTGATGCCCATTGGCAACAGCCTCAAGCTGTGTGACCGAAGCCAACACTGCCTGAAGCTGGGAGCGAAGGGATGCCAACTCAGCCTGCTTCTGAACACAGCAGTTGCAGTCCCTAGCCATGCTAAAAACCG